>NC_133660.1:12601397-12973817 GCF_037893015.1 Macrotis lagotis
TAAAGTTGGTAGATTTTCATTTCTCAACCTTTTGTGTTTGGACAAAAATATAAGTTGCCCAGGTTAAATGAAGAAGAGATTAAATACCTGAACAACCCTATCTCAGAAAAAGAAATTCAACAAGCCATTAGTTAACTCCCTAAAAAAAATCTCCAGGGCCTGATGGATTCACAAGTGAATTCTACCAAACATTTATGGAACAATTGGTTCCAATCCTATATAAACTCTTTGGGAAAATAGGGAAAGATGGAACTCTGCCTAACTCTTTCCATGAAACCAATATGGTACTGCTACCTAAACCAGGAAGAATTAAAACAGAGAAAGAAAATTATAGACCTATTTCCCTGATGAATATAGATGCAAAAATCCTAAATAAAATCTTAGCAAAACGACTACAACAAGTCATCACTAGGATAATACATTATGATCAAGTAGGATTTATTCCAGGAATGCAGGGTTGGTTCAATATTAGGAAAACTGTTAGGTTTGTTATTGTTATGATTGAGTGTACTAACAGTATACTCAATGGGGAGAGGCTAGAGGCATTCCCAATAAGATCAGGGGTAAAACAAGGGTGCCCATTATCACCACTACTATTCAATATTGTATTAGAAATGTTAGCATCAGCAATTAGAGAAGAAAAAGAAATTAAAGGAATTAGAATTGGGAAGGAAGAGACAAAACTCTCACTATTCGCAGATGACATGATGGTCTACCTAGAGAATCCCAAGCAATTATCCAAAAAAACTACTGGAAACAATTAGCAATTTTAGCAAAGTTGCGGGTTATAAAATAAACCCCCATAAATCCTCAACTTTCCTATATATGACTAGCAAGAAACAGCAGGAAGAGCTAGAAAGAGAAATTCCATTCAAAGTAACCTCAGACAGTGTAAAAATACTTGGGAGTCTATTTGCCAAGACAGACTCAGAATCTTTTTGAAAACATTTATAAAACACTTCTCACACAAATTAAATCAGATTTAAGTAACTGGGCAAATGTCAACTGCTCATGGATAGGTAGAGCTAATATAATAAAAATGACAATTCTACCAAAACTAAACTATCTGTTTAGTGCCCTACCAATCAAAATTCTGAAAAATTACTTTGAGTTAGAAAAAATTGTAAGTAAATTCATATGGAGAAATAAAAAATCAAGAATTGCCAGGAGCTTAATGAAAAAAAAAATGCAAACGAAGGTGGCTTAGCACTACCTGATCTAAAATTATATTATAAAGCATCAGTCATCAAAACTGTTTGGTATTGGCTAAGAAATAGAGTGGTGGACCACTGGAATAGACTAGGTGTAAAAGCAGGAGATGATTATACTAATCTGCTGTTTGATAAACCCAGAGTCTGGCCATTGGGATACAAACTCCCTCTTTGATAAAAACTGCTGGGAAAATTGGAAGTTAGTGTGGAAGAAACTTAGATTAGACCAACACCTCACACCCTTTACCAAGATAAGATCCAAATGGTTACAGGACATAGACATAAAAAACAATACTATAAGCAAATTAGAAGATCAAGGACTAGTCTACCTGTCAGATCTATGGAAATGGGAACAGTTTATGACTAAGGAAGAGTTGGAGAACATCACTAAAAACCAATTAGATGATTTTGTTTACATGAAATTAAAAAGTTTTTACACAGGTAAAACCAATGTAATCAAGATCAAAAGAAGGGTAGTAAATTGGGATATAATCTTTGCAACTAATGATTCTGACAAAGGACTCATTTCTAAAATATACAGAGAACTGAGTCATATTTTTAAAACAAAAAGCCATTCCCCAATTGACAGATGGTCAAAGGATATGCAAAGGCAATTTACAGATGAGATCAAAGCAATCCATAGCCATATGAAAAAATGCTCTAAATCATTACTTATTAGAGAAATGCAAATTAAAGCTTCACTGAGGTACCACCTCACACCTCTCAGATTGGCCAGTATGACCAGGAAGGATAATGATCATTGTTGGAAGGGATGTGGGAAATCTGGGACACTATTACACTGTTTTGAAATTCAGTTTGGAAAATTCTGTTGCATTTTGTGTGATCTGTGTTTGTGCCTTGTCTGTCTTTATGTGTTTAGAATGTCTATTTACTTGTGTGATTTGTTAAACAGGGAAAGGAGGAGTTGGCAAGTTCCCCTAAAGAGTTCCTTGGGTAGCCTCATTTTGTTTTTGGACTTTTAGGCAGTATTTATCTCACTCTCTGGCTCTTCCCTTGAGCCTGCTTTCTGCCTGTTACAATAGGTAAGATCCCTCCCCCCCTCACTCCTAGGTTGTCCCTTGATCACTTAAAGAGGGATTTTTATTTTGATTAAAAAGTAATGGATTGTAAAACCAATGTAATCAAAATCAAAAGAAAAGTAGTAAATTGGGAAACAATCTTTACAACTAATGATTCTGACAAAGGACTCATTTCTAAAATATACAGAGAACTGAGTCATATTTTTAAAACAAAAAGCCATTCCCCAATTGACAGATGGTCAAAGGAAATGCAAAGGCAATTTACAGATGAGGAGATCAAAGCAATCCATAGCCATATGAAAAAATGCTCTAAATCATTAATTAATAGAGAAATGCAAATTAAAGCTTCACTGAGGTACCACCTCACACCTCTCAGATTGGCCAGTATGACTAGGAAGGATAATGATCATTGTTGGAAGGGATGTGGGAAATCTGGGACACTATTACACTGTTGCTGGAGCTGTGAACTCATCCAACCCTTCTGGAGAGCTATTTGGAACTATGCCCAAAGGGCAACAAAAATGTGCATACCCTTTGACCCAGCAATACCACTACTGGGTCTATACCCTGAAGAGATGATGAAAAAGGGTAAAAACATTACTTGTACAAAAATATTTATAGCAGGCCTGTTTGTGGTGGCAAAGAATTGGAAATCCAGTAAATGTCCTTCAGTTGGGGAATGGTTTAGCAAACTGTGGTATATGTATGTCAAGGAATACTATTGTTCTATTAGAAATCAGGAGGGACAGGATTTCAGGGAAACCTGGAGGGATTTGCATGAACTGATGCTGAGTGAGCTGAGCAGAACCAGAAAAACACTGTACACCCTAACAGCAACATGGGAGTGATGTTCAACCTTGAAGGACTTGCTCATTCCATCAGCGCAACAATTGGGAACAATTTTAGGCTGTCTGCAAAGGAGAGTACCATCTGTATCCAGATAAGGAGCTGTGGAGTTTGAACGAAGTACAAGGACTATTCCCTTTAATTCGGGGGGGGGGGGGCCCAGATGTCTTATGGTTTGATCTGGTTACCTCTGAGAATTCTGTTCTCTTTAAGGATATGATTTCTCGCTCATCACACCCAATTTGGATCGAGGTACAACATGGAAACAAAGTAAAGACTGGCGGAGTGCTATCCGTGGGGTGGGGGTGGGGGAGGGAAGCAAGATTGGGGGAAAATTGTAAAACTCAAATAATATCTTTAATAAAAATTTTTAAAAAAAGTAATGGATTCACACAGCTAGATAATTATGAAGTTTCTGGGGCCAGCTTTGAACTCGGGTCCTCCTGGCGGGGCCACTGCTCTAGCCACTTGGCAACCTAACTGGCCCTTAATAGCTCAAAGTAAGTCTTTCTAGTTATATTAAAAATCCTTTTATAAATTGATGTTGTAGCAGAGAATATGCAAATTGATTTCCCATATTTAGATTGGAGGCTTCGAAGTTCTAGCTCTCATTTTGCAGGTGAGCCATTCCTTCCCGCCTTTAATTTACATGGTGTTGTCATTTTCATTCTGATATTGCCACCTTCCTTTATTGATGTAAAAGTGGACTTTTTTTATTTCTCTGTTGCCTTTTGAGGGTAGTTCTAAAGAATTTTTTGATGTTTAAGAATGTTCTTTTGGGGGTTCATGAAAGTTTAAAAACGTCCTCCTGTAACTCTTGCCGTGTAGTTCTTTATTCGCCGGCAGCCTGCCTGAATTTGGGGGGTTGTGTGTTAATAATAGACTCAGTCTCTATTCCTCAATTCATCTGGAGCAATCAGAAATGTCCATGCACACTTCCTTAGAAAGAATGGGTTTTTGTGGCGGCTAGAGTCAGGAGGATGGGAATTCAAATCCGCCCTGGGACACTTAATAATAATGACCCGTCTGCGTGGCCTTGGCAAGTCGCCTAACCCCATTGCCTTTCAAAAACTAAATTTAAAAAAAGGCTTTTCTTCCCAAAGTAGATGATGTTTTTGTCTTTGATTCGCTTTTGCAAGGCAGCGGCTTCCTAGGCCACGCAGCTGGGTCACCGTGCAGGGCGAGACCGGGCTGGGACTTGGGGAGCCGGCCCGGGCCGTGTGCTTGGAGCCGCGCTCTCCCGGAGGTCCCCGCGGGCCGCCGCTCCCCCGCACGTATCGCTAGGCAACGGGGCGCCCGAGGGCTCCTGCCCGGCTGTGGCTGGGAGGAGCCGGTGGTGCAGGGGCCCGAGCCCATCGGCCCACGGGACATGCCTGCGCCCGGGCCAGGCCGGCCATGTGGGCCCCGGAGCCATGTTCAGCGAGGTGAGCCGCCGGGGGGGGGGGGGGGGGGGGCGGGTCGGGGGGGCGCGTGTTTGTGCTTGTCTGTGCCGTGAGCCCCCAGAGGCCCCTCTGAAAGCTGCAGCGGCCGTGCAGCCCCTCAGAACTTCTGCGTCTGAGCCACCCCAAGTGTTTGCACCCTTTCCCCTAAAGCTAAAGACTATGCAGTCGTCACTCAGCACTGCCCCGCCAAGGGCGCCCCGTTGGGCAGAGATGGCAGGGTAGGCCAGGCAGGACCGCAGGGGCCCTAGTGAGGAGCCTCCGCCGAATTCGGGCCACTGGAGCCCAGGGAAAACCGGGGAGACGGGTGTAAGGGTGCGGGAGAGCTCTGACGCCAGCGGCGAAGGTGTTCAGACGGGCCCTGCGCATGCCAGGCTGAGCCTTACCCCAAAGCGCCGATGCATATTGCCGTGCTCACGGAAACAGTATGCGGCGTTTCCACTCGAAAACGAGCCTTAGGAGATGACGCGCCTTCCCCAGCCGTGCCTTGCCACAGAGCCAGGGCAGAGCGCTGCCGCAGCCTGCCAGGGTTTTCTCCCGGGGCCCCTTCAGGTGCGCAGCAGGGACCCAGGTGCACTCGTGCCTACCTGCAATTTGAGTTTCCTTGGGGGAGGGCAGGAGGTGGGTTAGCTTTAACGTCTTTTGCTCTCTACTTCTAAAGTGGGGAGAATCCCTGCTTCTCCCTCTTCTAGGTAACATGAACCATGTGCTCCAGGAAGCTTGCTAGTAATGTTTTATGAGCAGGAGCTTCACAGGACCCTTTTCTAGATGGCACATGAAGTCTGTTGTTTAGGAAAAACCGGAAAGTGATTCTGCATATTTGTTGGGTGACTTCATTAGCTGCCACACACTCAACCTTACCAGTTTGAGGGACCCCAGCCCCAGGGCAGGCGGTTTACAGCATCCACCCCCACCTGCATCAACATCAGGTTTCCCTTTTGGGGGTGAGACCCTCATCTCAACAAGACAGCGAGACCAGATTTTAAAGCCACATGAGAGTGATTTCGTTATTTGTAGCAGACAGGGAGTAGATGTTTTCAGAGGGTCCAAGTCTGTGGCATCTTTCCTTGCTGGATAATGTGTCTTCTGTCCCTGCTAAGGAAGGCCACTCCAAATGTACCCTTCTGTAGGGCTTTTTTCACGATGCCAACCTGGGAAAAATGTAAAGTTGGATGTATCAAGAGACACAATGCCCAGGGTGGAACCCCATTTATTTGTGCTCTATCACCTGTGTTTGTTATAGTATCAGTAAACCCCAGGGCATTTCTTCAGTTGCCAAATCATCTCCTAGGGGCATTGTATACTTGTCGCCTACCACTTTAAGGTTTTGGGTTGGGTTTTTTTTTTTTAATATCAATGCTAGGAGACAACATTAGAGGAGCAGCGGGCTCTGGAATTACCACTGGAATTAAGGTCAAAACCAAATCTTTGTATCTTTTCAGACAAAGCACAGATTAAACGTTTACTGTATTCTTAAGACTTCAACTTCCTGCTCCAGAAAGTGGTTGCTGCCTCTTTCTGGGGCTTCTTTGTTCTTAGTTTATATTATCCTCAGAAAAAAATGCGCTGGGCATCTCGGGAAGACAGAGTTAGAGAGCTTCTTGGACCCTGCACTTTTGGCAGTCCAACTGGATAGATAAGACATGTACACAAAGAATAGTAATACTGTCTTAGCCCTGTGGAACTTGAAATGGGCAAGAGTACCATTAATCCTTATCTTATTTGTGTTGCTTTGAGGAAACTACCCCTGCAGTGATATTTTGTTTCCAATCTAATTTGTTGTAATATTCTCTTTACAGAGTTACAATGTCAGTCTCTAAGAAGAAAAAGTAAAACATTGACACTTTTTTTTTCTTTGACTTTAGACTGGGGATAGGGCTGGGCTAATAGGGGAAAGTGAAGAGGAAGTTAGGTCTGTTGAAGATATCTATTGACTTTATACAATTGGAAATAAATCACCTCCCTAGCTTGTTTTGACAGTAGGGATAGGGAGAGAGCCATTTCCTTATTAAGCCTTTTAGGTCATTCATTTCCATGTCATTCAGTGGGACCTCATCTGATGTTTCATCAAAGATGCAGGATGCAGAGTATTGAGAATTTTTGACCTCCATTATTCATAGTCAAAATTTGCTAGACCCAGTTAATAACTTAAAAACTTAATGTATGACGTGTTCATAGCAGACACTATTGATAAGCTTATCTGAATTTTTTGTTCAGTTGTAGTACTTTTTAGGAAGGAAAAAAATCAGCACAAGTGATCAGTCCCTGAAAAAAATCTGAAAACGTGCATTGTATAACGCCTGTGGACTCCACCTTCCACTAAGGGGTTAGCGTCTTCTCATATTCCTTCATTCTGGTTCTGCTAGCTCTTTAACATTTTGTTGCTTTTACTTTTGATCTTTTTGGTGTGTGGTTTTCCTTTTCATTTGCCTTGTTCTCTTGGATCTGCTTTATTCACTCTACTTCCATTCATATAGATTGTTCCATACTTCTCTGTATTGATCACAACCATCATTTCTTACAGCACAGTGATATTCCATTCTATTCACGTCCCCCAGATTGTTTAATCATTCCTGAAGTGATGGACATCTTTCTGACTTCCAGTTCTTCACCATCATAAAAAGTGCTGCTGTAAATATTTTGTAGTATGTGAGGCTTTTTTCTTTATTATTCACTTCCTTAGGACATAAACCCAGTGATGAAATTTCTGGTTCAGAAAACCTAGATGTTTTCATCACTCTATTTGCAAAAATCCACATTGCTTTTCAAAATGATTGTACCACTTCACCCACAGTGTATTAGTGTGCCTATCTTTCCACAATCCTTTCAACATTCACTGTTGCCATTTTTTTTCAATTTTTCCAGTTTGTAGGAAATAAGATAAAACCTCAGAGTTTTTGATTCGCATTTTCCTTATTATTTGAATCATTTTTCCCTATGGTTGCAAATGTGTCTGAGTTCTTTTGAGAAATTTGTTTATATCCTTTTGATACTGGGAAATAGCTGTTAGTTTGTATTTTTATTAACTTTATATACCTTGGATATAAAAAACCATTTTATATAAAGATTACTGATCAGAGAAAATTAAAAGATTCCCAATCCTCTTCTCTCGTTTCCCATATGATCACTTTCCTTCGTATGCAGAAACTTTTCAGTTTCAAGTAAAAGTTATTGATTTCATCTTTTGTGATTGCCTCTGTTTCTTGCTTGGTAAAGAATAAATCTCCCACCTGCAAGAGGTATATGATCTACTTCTTTCTAAATTTTTTTGTTGTATGTTTAATATTATAAAGTTGCATATACATTTATAATGTATTAGAAATTGTAGTTTTCTTTTTTATCATAAAGTAGATTATTGAGGTTTCTTGCTTCTGATTGTCCCTTGTCCAGAATGTTCCATAAGCCTTTTCTGTTTTTAACTACTAATAGTTGGTTTTGATGACTGCTACTTTAGAATAGTTCCCTTTCACCCCTCCTTCTTTTTATCCTTTCTCTTGATATTCCATGTCTTGTTTTTCCAGTTGAATTTTATCATTTTCACATGCCCTGTAAGGCCATAGGTAGATCATTAAAAGCATGAATTAAGCTTTCTGCTGTTGTCATTTTTATTATATTGACACAGTCTAGCCATGAGCACTGTATGTTCTTGTTAAAGTTCTTTTCCCCCCCTTTTAAGGAATACTTTGTAACTGAATATGTTCACTTTTTTCAGTTTTTTGCTAAGTTGACTCCTAGATATTTTAATTTATTTCCCTTTGTGGGATTCCTTTTGTATTTTAAATTACCTAGTAATCCTGTTCATTTTTTAGCCTTTAATTTGTAACTTAAATGGTGATACTAGTTGATTCAATTTCCATCTTTGCTGGTTCCCCAGGATTTTATAATTAAAACATTCTATTCTAAGCACAGAAAGATACATTTATGTCTCTCATTTTATTAACGTCTTTTTCTTGTTTAATAGCTGTCCTTAGCATTTCTAGAACTACATTAAATCGTAGTGGGGAAAGCAACTTTGCTTTAATCCTGCATTTAAATCTGAAAATGTTTCCATTGCATTTTCTGTTTGCTTTTTGGCTTTAGATAGATGGTTTTTATGAAATTTAAAAAAGGTCCCTTTTTGCTTATACTTTGTAGAGTTTTTAGCATGAAGGAGATGATCTTGTGGTTTTGGATGTTTTGACTTTTTATATAATTGTGTTGATGGTTTTCTTAAAGTTAAATATCCTTTCATCCCTATTATAAATTCCACTTGGTCATAATGTATGATTCTTTGTTATTTTGTAAATTGCTATACTCTGCCAGATAGAATTGTATTTAAAATTTTTGAGTCAGTCTTCATTTTTTGAGAATAATTCTTGTCTGAATTCGACAGGACCACGAATTTTTTTTCTTTGGGGGTTCTTTTACAACTCCAATAATTTTTTAACATCAGATTAACTATGAATTTATCAACTTTATTTGTCTCTTCAAAGAACCACCTTTTAATTTCAACAATTCCCTCCCCCCCAATTTGTCTATTTCCCCTCTCAATTTTTAATATTTCTAATTTGTTGCATATATAAGGTTTGTTGGGTTTTTAAAAATTTTTAAACTGCACTCTCAATTCATTAAGTCTGTGTTAAAAATGTGTTAATATGCTTGTAAGGATATCTGTTTCTCCCTTCCCTGAGCCCTGCCAATTTCAGGATTGCTTTCATTGCATCTCAGATTTTGGTTCGTTATTGTTGTCAGTAACATTGTCTTTTGCATAGTTATTAGTTGTTATGATTGAGTCTCTATCTTCTATTTTTGGTTCCTGAATCCTAGACTATTTTCACTCCCTTATGGTCTGGAAAGGATGTATTAAGTGCTTCTGCCTCTTCACATTTGTTTGCGACATCTTTGTGCCTTTACACTTGATCACCTTTTATAACAATTCCATGTATTCTGAGAAACAGATTCTTTTGCTTCCTCAATTGGAAGAAGTCAAACTTCTTTTCACTCTGATCTTTCCAACTCTTTGTTCCATATTTCCCCTTTCATTTGTCTTTCTTTTTAAACTGTTAGAGGAATATCCCAAGCTTTCCTGCCACCATTGTGTCACTCTCCATAAGTAGCTTAGATGTTTCCTTTATAAATATGGATACTAAGGGATTTAAGTGCCTAGAAGAAGTTATTGCTGATATCAGTTTGTTGTCTAGGGTTCCATTCAGCATAATATGATTTCTTTGTTTTAAATCCCTTTTTGTTTAGCAAATGCTTTTTTTAGTTTGTCAGATCACTGGATTGCAACTCTTACCTTTTTGGATTCACTTTGTGCAAGATAATTTTTCTCCCCATTGTCCCAGATTTATTTTGTGTTTATCTTAAACTTCTGAGCATCAGGTTGTAGGCTTTTGTTTCCTTATCCAATCGGTCATTTTTTTATTTTATTAAATTGTTTAATTCATTTGCATTTAAAATTATTGTACATTTTGTATACAGTTGTATATTTTCCTCCATTTATTTCTGATATTGGGTTTTTCCATCCCCAGGTATGACCTTTTCTTTTTCCTTCTATCCCCTTTTCTTCTAGTTCCTTTACCTTAATCTTTTTTAACCAATGGTCCTGTTCCCACTGACTTTCTTTCCCTCACCCCAATCCTTTCCTTCCGTTTGCTACCCCTTTCCCAGAGTTTTGCTAATGATTCACCTTTTCTCCTCCCCCTTCAGGTAGACAAACCTATTCTTTTTTGTTTTTAATTTCATTTTTTTTGTGCCCATTTCCAAAAAGGATTTATGTCACTCTTCTTTTATCCATCATCTTTTCCTGTCCTTCTCTGATTCCTGGCCCTCTAATGTTCTGGTCTCTTATCTTTTTTTCTGCATTCTGTATCTACTCACAACCTCCCAAGTCTCCCTGCTGGACACCCCCCCTTCACCCCCTAGACCCCCCAGGACAGGCCTCAGAGAGTTTGTCCTTTGGATGCCTTTCTTTCCATAGTGCTTCATTCCCAGAACTGTACCAGTTATTGCTGTTGTCACAAAGGAGAGAAAACCCCCCGGAATGGGGGGGGGGGTTCTGTGCAGCTCATTGAAGTGTGCTCATAGAGTCAGAGATTCCTGATCTGGGATTGCTGAGTTAGTTCTTGGTCTCCTGTGGCCCAACGAGGAGGCTGTAAAGGAAGAAGCCAGGGAATACTGGTGTCCAAGGGCTGGAACTTCCACCCACCCCAGCTCAGCTGGGCAAGAAGGAGCCCCAGGTCCTGGCCAGGATGAGTATACTTTGGTGCAGTTGGTTTCCTGTGCTGCATTTTCTGATATATCAACATTCTGAGAAGAACCTGTTTCTTCCCCAGGCTCTCTCCCGATCAATGACCAAAACATGGTGGAGAACTCTGGTTCTGAGGTTGATGATGATGATGTTGCCCTTTGTCCTAGAAGAAGAAGACCATGATATTAGGGGAAGTGATGCCATGACAAACACATGAAGTGAATTTGAGTGAGAGGGGCTGTGCTAAATCACCAGCCTCACTTTCTCCTCCAGAGCCATCTGGATCCAGTGGCTGGACATGAATCAGGACAACTGGAGATGGTTTTGGAATCAGAGGCAAGCAGGGTCAAGGGACTTGCCCAAGTCTGAGGCTGACTTGGAACCCCATGCTCTTAACTCTGGGATTGATGCTCTATCCTCTGCCACCCAAGTTAACAGGAACTAGGAAGCCTAGTACACAATTGTGATAATTCCCCCAGCTCCCCTCTTGGTGGGCTCTCTCTCAGCCTGCTTGCACAAAAGGAGTTGCCTTATCTGTAGAAAAATTTTAAGGAATCTTACAAGATTCCTCTCTCCTGTTTTCCAATGAAGAAGCAGGTATGGAGTAGTTAAGACTGAAAAAATGTCATTGGGGTTGTAAGCTGGCTTTGCCAACCATGGGGGAAGAAGCTTTGTGGGCTAGTTGAGCAAGTTCAATGATTTGGGATTGGGAAGGGCATAGGTGCTGAAGAAAAGAAGGCAGGGGACTGAGACTTAGCATTTGAAAAGGTTGTCCGGCACAGGAAAGGGAAATGGGAACATGGCAGGACTTTGGCTAACTATGAGACCAAGGAGAAGGATGATATTCCTTTGGCAAAAGTCTTGACTACTGGGAAGATGTCATTTCAAACAGAAATAAGGAGGAATATTTACTTTGGAAAGAAAGTCCCCAGAGAAAGATAACTTGAATAAAGTTTGAGAACTCTGGTAAGAGTTGAGGGACTTGTTAAATTTAAAACAAAAAGCCAATCAAGTGTGCTGCAGACCCTCCCTATCCTAAGGTATTTGACTACTCCCCTGTGAACAGGTCTAAAAGGTGGATCCTAGGGACTGACTTCTTATCTGGCCCCTGGATGAAGATGACTCCAGAGGAGAAAGTGAGGCTGGTGCCATTGTACAGCACTCCCATTCTCCTGTCCAGTTCACATTCATGGGACATCACCTCCCTGATAACATGATCTTCTTTTAGAATGAAGGACAAACATCATCCTTGGACTATAATACTGATACTGATTTTAGGACCAGAGGACTAGACTTGAAGTCCTTTGGGTGCTTCTAACCATGCCACTCCCACCCCCCATTAACTCCTGAGGCTATTTTGTTGTTTTATCTTATCTCATCCAGTCTTCTCCCAGATGGATTCTTTTGAGAAGGCTAGCTAGGCTAACCTTTGCCTCTGCTCTGACCTAGCTTTTAAATACTTAATGGGTGTGTTACCTCAGATAAATTGAGACCTGGGAAAGACTCTAACCTGAAAAGAGCCAGGTCTCCCACTGCCTGGGGCCAGGCCATCCCAGATCCTGGGGAGAGTGAGGCTGATGACTTTGCACAGCTCTGCCTCTCTTAAATGCAATTCATTTGCAAGTCAAGACTTCACCCTTCAAACATCTTGATCCTTTTGATGATGATGGTGATGATGATGATGTTGGTGGTGTTTGTCCTTCATTCTCAAAGACCATAAGATCAGAGAGGTGAGGCCATCAGGATCACATGGATTGGATTTGACTGTGTGTGTGTGTGTGTGTGTGTGTGTGGTGCTGTACTAAGTCCCCAGCATCACTTTCTCCTCCTGAGCATTGGGGAGGGGGGGCAATAGCCAGACATGGATCAGGACCTAGAGATGGCCCTGGATGTGAGGCAGTCTGGGTCAAGTGACTTGCTCAAGGTCACACAGCTAGTAAGTAACAAAAGTTTGAGGCCGAATTTGAATCCCTGTCCTGACTATGAGGCCAGTGCTCCACTGTGCCAATGAAGGACCAAAACAGGGACAATCCTTTTATAATTTAAATTTTTGTGTAAATGTGGTAAGGTACTTAATTATCGGTATAGTAATGATGGCATGCATATAATTAATAATTGAGTAAATTTAGGGATTTAGGGATGTGTACTTTGAAACACACATGTCATGTACATGTGTAGATGTTACAGGTTTTTCCAATTCCACCTTTTGAATATCTTACCTTTAACCATATTTAGTTAATAACATTTGTAGTTTTTTAGTTAATAGTTCACACTTGGAGAGGGAATTGAAAAACCTAAGGAGTTAAATTTTGATTTAAATTATTGACCTGCTGAACTTGAGTGAATGAAGAATAAGCTTTACTTCTTCACAATGCAGTTTTGACATTCCAGACTTGAAAGGTCACTGAGCCCTGCCCTGGATTACGTTTGGAATGCCCTTGAAGGTCCATAAGCAGAAGTGATTTGGCTGACTGGGGAGATGTGTCCCTTCCCTTGAGTTGTGAAAGGGGTTCCTGACTGGTGCTAAGAAAAGGTTGCGGTCACTTGGTCCAGCACTTTGTGGCCATGTTTAATTTAACAACTTTCTTTGAGTTTGTGCTCATTAAAACTATTTGGCATGGTTGTCATTGATCAGGAGAAGACTGGAGGTTGGAGATACTGCCTTTTGGTGGGGGGGGGCAGCTATTGGCCCAAGTGTGAACCTTTTTGGATCTTATTTTTCCTTATCTAAATGAAGATCAAGCTACTTGGGGATCAATGTAGGGTCTCATACAGAATTGCTGTATGGTGTTTTCCTACTAGCTTATCATAATATTATAGTGAGTGCTGCTCTTATGCCTTTTTTCTTTTTTTTCTTTTTTCCTTTTTTTTAAACTTTGAGCAGGCCTTCCCAAATGAAGTACACTGTGTCGAAGAAATCTTAAAGGTGAGTCATTTGATAATGCTTTTTTACTGTTTCTACTTAAATCTAAGTAGGTGGAATATTTTCCATTCGTTTTCATCTTATTTAATTAGTATCACTCTAATGAAAAATGTTTGTGTGTGATGTAGTATTACTTTCTGACAATTCCCCTTTGCTTCCACAAAGCAGTTAAAATTCAAGTTTTGTTCAGAAATAAAATTAGCTGGGGAGGTAGGTGGCATGGTGAATAGAGCACCAGTCCTGGAGTCTGGAGGACCTGAGTTCAAATTCAGCCTCAGCCATTGATACTTAACTAGCCTCGTGACCTTGGGCAAGTCACTTAAAACCTCATTGCCTTACAGAAACAAACCAAAAAATAAAAATAAGATTAGCTTTTTGATTTGAGATAGAGGCTGAAGTTTAATGTCTGTGGCAACTTTGAAATGACAGTTTGTTTCAATTATACCCCTGAGTCAAGTGGTTAGACCTCTGGGCATGGAGGCAGGAAGCCCCGAGGTCCAGCTTCAGACACTTAGTAACTGTATAGACCATGGTCTTTTTCATCAGAAATGCTTGAAAGTCATCTGTTCCATGAAAGGTCTATTTTTCCCTCTTTGAGATTATACTCTGGCCGTTATTTTTCTTGTTTTTAGACTTTTGCCATTCCAATTCCCTTTTCCTTGAATATGGTGGTAGCTCCTAGGTTCTGTGTGACCCTTTTGTTGCTGGTTATCCAAACTGACTTTTATTTGCAGTATTTTTTCTTTAACCTGGAAGCCCTAGATTTTGGCTATAATGGACCCTGGAGTTTTCTATGGATTTTTGACATCATGCCACTAATGAAAGCTTTGATTGGCAGCATGCTCCTTGAGCCTCTTCTTCCTTCTGATTGGAGAGCTAGAGCATGGAATACCCAACTCCTCAGATTCCTTTGCTTAGAGAGTCTGTCGCTCTATATCATGGAGCATGATGTGACTCTTTCCCCCCCCCCCCCATGTGATATCCCCAGCCACTGTCTTCTTTCCTCCACTAGATTGTGAGCTCCTGGGACTGCCTATTTATTAATTGTATCTTCAGGCGTAGCTTAGTGTCTGACACATAGTGAATGATTAATAAATGTTGATTGGATTGGATTCTTGCTATTTTTACTTTTTTTATTTTTTAAATATATTTGGGAAGTTTTTGTGTGAGGTTTTCTTGTTTCTGTTTTTTGTCACATCTCTCTGGTACTGTGATTCTTGAGTTATCTCCTTTTGACCTACTGTCCAAAATACCTTTCGTTTCCTACCTTTTAGACTTGATTTTATTCTTCTGTTTCTTTTTGACTCATGGAATCATTGATTTCTCATTGTTTAATGATAATTTTCAGGTGTCTGCTTTTATGGTGTTAGTTTAACACCTCCAAATACTAAACTACATATCTTTTAAATTTTTTCCCCTGAATCTCAAATTTTATTTTCAATATTCATATTTTAATCTTATTTTTTATTTCTTATAGGGACTCGTTGAATCTTTGTGACCTCATACTTTCTCTCTTCTTTTGGATTTGTATCTTAGTTATTCCTATAGTTATAAAATTTATTTACCATCTTCTGTTTATTTTTTTCCAGCCAGCTATCTGTCCTGATATGATCAGGTCAGAACTGCGCTCTGTCCACTCCTGCTCTTGGATGTTGGGTCCCATTGCTAGCCTTCATTCCATTCCTTCATCTGGGCTTCCAGTGCCATTAGCTTTCTTTCAGCCCTTCTCCTATCTTACAAAGTTCTTCAGGACCTTTTGTGGTTTAGGTTAATATGAACCCCTAGGGTCCCCTCTCTGTGGGAGCTTTGCTAGCTCTCTTCCTTACTTTTGGAGTAAAACTGCTTCAGCAGATCCTTGAGATTCTTCATTGGATTCTGGTTTTCTGCTCCAGGACACTTCCATTGATTTTAGGTGACTTAACCTTGGACATCCATTTGTGTTCAGAATTGAAACTTGAACTCAGTCTCCTGACTCAAATCCACTGTGCCAACCAGTGTGTGTAGATATGTGTGTTGGTATGAATAAAGGTCGCTAATAGCAATTAACATTTTTAATGAACTCTATAAGGTAATGTCCTCATTTCATAGTTACGGAAGATGATGTACACAAAGCCAGTGAACTCTACTTCAATGCATCTCTTCTGATTCTGACCCTCTGGCTGGTAGATTGGTAGCTTTCTTTTTAAAACCAATTTTCTATTGATATTCTTTCTTTCCATGACACTGAAATTTCCTCTGGCCTGTCCATTTCCAAAGAACTTGAATTTCCCAAGGCTTATTGCTTAATGCTTGTTCTACTTGCCGATTCCTTCTAAATGTGTCAGTTAATTCCCCTTCTCTCTTGGGATGATGCTACGGGACTGGAACCTGTGCAATTTTAGGCTAACTTGGGAAACCACTTATTTCCTGATGCGGGAAACATGCTGCTGCCTTCCCAGTCTACCTTTTATTCTTCTTCATTTGTAGTGACTTCCAAGGAAACTGGTGCCAGAGCTCAAATCAACTCCTTAGTGATGAAAGGACCATGGAGGGAAAGGCATTTTTTAGCTCTATGGTTTTTCATGCAATGGCAGGAAAATTCCTAGCTCCTCATTCATTTATCCCTGGGATTCAGTCTTGCCATCTGTTGTGAAAATTCTCTTCTCCCAACTACTTCTTCCTGTTTTCTCATCTCTGCCCTATTCACATACTGATTATATCTTCCTCCTCTCCCGGAGTTGTCTCTTCTGAAATCCCCATTCTGGTATTAACAATCTACCCTTCATCTTATGTCTTCACCTCACTCACACACAATATCTGGCTCCGGAAGATATTGGGTCACTGGCCTTATTATTCAGGACTTGATCACTGAAATCCCCATTCTGGTATTAACAATCTACCCTTCATCTTATGTCTTCACCTCACTCACACACAATATCTGGCTCTGGAAGATATTGGGTCACTGGCCTTATTATTCAGGACTTGATCATTGTTCCCTGATGCATTGAAACATGAAGAAGTGTAACACACCTGTAAGTCCTGACACTTTCGGTATTAGTACCACATAGCCACTGTCACTTAGTAACAGTACTCTTGAGGATCTTCGGAGTAAGGATTTAGAGTAAAGAATATGTGTATGTAAATTGTATACAACCTTTGTAGATCTGACCAAGTTCTTTGATAGCGTCAGTCATGAGGGTTTATGGAAAATTATGGCAGTATTTGGTTGCCCAATGAAGGTCATCAGTGTTAAATATCAGTTCCATGACAACATGTGTGCCCGGGTCCTGTATAGTGAGTGGATGATGCTCTTGAGATTTTCAAGTCACCAATGGAATGAAACAAGGATGTGTCCTTGCTCCCAGGCTTTTTAGCATGATGTTTTCAGCCATGTTCTCAAATGCCTTCACTAAGAATGAACATGGCCTCAATGTCAACTACCACACTGATGGTAAATTCTTCAACTTGAAAAGATGGCAAGAGTGTTGGTGCATGATATTATGTTTTGAGATGGTTGTGCCCTCAGTGCAGCCTCTGATGCAACAAAGTAAGAATCGTTTTTCTGCTGCTTGTGCTCATTTTGGTCTAACAAAGAACACTAAGAAAATATAGAAACTGGATCAGCCAGCACCACACTATCCATATGTGGAACCATTGGTTACAGCAAATGGAGAAGTTCTGAGCACTGTGGAGAAGTTCACTTCCCTTGGCAGTGTCAGGAGGTCCACATTGACAATGAGGTTGACACTCACATTGTCAGTGTTAGGAAGGCTATGAAAAAAAGTATGGGAGAGAAGAGGTATTAGACTGACTACCAAACTGAAGGTCTACAGAGACATTGTGCTGACCTCATTGCTACATGTCTGTGAAACCAGACAGTGAACTAGTGCCATGTCAGGAAACTGTCAGGAGATGATACCAGACACTGAGACCCTTTCTCAAGTTAAACTGTCCAGTATTCCCATATTACTACAGAGAGTAGTAGTATGATGAGCTGGGCATAGTGTTAGAATCCTAGACGAACACTTGGCAAAAAAAAACTATTCTATGGAGATCTCACAGAAGGCAAGCACTCACAAGGGGGTCAAAAGAAGCAACACCAGGGCATCGTAAGGGCATCATTGAAAAAGTTTTAGAATTGATCTTACAGCATGGGAGACACAGGACCATCCAGCATGGCATGCCTTCATCAGTTAGGAGGCTGCACTCTTATGAGGAAGGCAGAATTAAAGCAGCTCAAAGGAAACTAGTACCCACCCCAGGTGTTCACATGGACTGTTTGTGCCCAACCTGTGGGAGAGCATTCTGAGCTCATGTTGGTCTGATCAGCTACAGTCCGACAATTGTCATTCAACTCACACATAGGGATGTCATTTTGGTCTTTGATAATGAAGGACTAGAATTAACCAGTATTTTTTCTTTGACCTAGAAACTCTACATTTTGGTTGAATTCTCCCTGGGAGTTTTCTTTTTAAGGTTCTTACAGAAGACTATGTCCAATAGATTCTTTCTGTTTCTACTTTGCCCTCTGACTCTTAACTGATTCTAAGTACTTTTTTGTTTAAATGTATTCAGATCATCTGATTATTCTTCATCTTTGTTTCTTAATGTTTCCCAGGTCAGTTGCTTTTCTTGTATTATTAAAAAAAAAAGTCTTCTGATTTTGTTTGGTATTTCAAATTGCCTCATAGAGTCATTGGCTTCTATTGAGTCCATTCTACTTTTCAGAGAATTTGTTGTTTGGCCATGTACTTGTGTCTCTTGTGCCAAGCTGTTAATTACCTTTCCACTTCTTTCTTCTGTAGCTTCCATGTCCTTTCCAGTTTTTCCTCAAACCTCCTCATCTGCTAAAATATTTTTTAAATATTTTAAAAAATATTTTTATTTAAAAAAACTCTTGCTTCATCTTTCCCAGGAATTCTAGCTGAATTCTGTGTTGTCTTTTCTTTAGTGTATCCCTACTATCATAATAACTCTTTATAGTGGGGTTCTTTTAATGTTCACCCATTCTTAAACCTGCTTTGTAACTATTCACTTTTGTTAGGGCTGCCCCACTTATGGAGGGGGCGCTTGATTGATCTGGGAGCTTTGGTATCAGGTTCAGCCTGGGGTTGGGCAAACTTGGAGTACTTCCAGAGGGTTCTGATATAGGACAAAGTCAGGGTGCTTCTCCCCTGGTATGAGCTCTCTAAGGTCCTGACTTGGGCTTGGCCTGAGCACTTGAAAGAATATATTTGTTTCTTGTCTATGTCAGGCTTTTTCCAATTGAATTCTATGGAATCAGACACAATTAATTTTAAAGCTTTATTATTCCCCAACTTTTCCTTGGTCTGCTTAAAGAGACTTGTGATGTTCAACACAAAACTGGAGGCTCTTTTGATTATTGAACCATATCTTTTGTTTTTATCCAAGCAGAATATTTCTTTTATCTGCCCAAACCACTAATTAGGGATTTTATAGGACTTTCTCTTCAGTTGGAGGGGATAGCACTAAAGTTCTCTTATAACTAAGCTTCTGAAAAATGATTAAGAAAAAATGTTTGGAAATATGCTATTTCCAAAAGTATTGTAATAGAAGAATATTTATGCTATTGTGTTAGATTAATGTGGAAGTTGTCTTTAGATACTTACATTCTATTTCCATCCTCTTTCAGCCCCCCTCTCCCTCTTGTTATAGGATGGGGTAGTGGTGGTGGTAATAATCCAGTCCAAATCTGGGGCAGACTTACTTGTGTTCCTGAGTCAAACATATCAGTTTATTGTCCTGTGTCTAATAGATCCTTTTTACTTATTCTTTACATGTTTCTGAGGCTTCTGTTCCCCTTTCTTTCATCTACATATATCTCAGCTCTACCTCCCCTGGGTCCTTTCCCATTTTACTGTCTTCCTCTTTTATTATGTCTTTTGGCTAATAAACTACCCATCATGTTAGATCTCTTTTCTCACTCCTTCTGTTTCTTTATAGTCTTGGGAATCTGTTTCCCCAATTTCTTTTTCCACTATGATTCTATTTTTTTGTTTGTTTTTACAAGGCAGTGGGGTTAATTGACTTGCCCAGGGTCACACAACTAAGTGTGTATTAAGTATTTGAATCTGGATTTGAACTTGGGTCTCCTGACTGCAGGACCAAAGTTCTATCCACTTCACCACTTGGCTGCCTTCCCCCCCCATCCCCCTGATTATACAGTATTGAATGTTTTCCTGTCTCCAATATGATGAAACCCCACTTAGCAGAATTTACTCCTAAATTCGTTGTACCTTTGTTTAATATCATTGCTAAGTCCAACTAGCAGTTATGTACTAACTACAAAATTTTTATCTTTAAAAAATTTTTACTTTTAAAAAAATTCCATCAAATGAGCATTTCCATATTACAGTAATAGAAGAGAATTATACGTGAACCTGTGGAACTGTAATATTACAGATTGCTTTTATTTTACATTATTTCATATACTACTCAAAAATGTACTGTCTGTTTTTCTATCAGATGATTTTCTTTTGCATATTTA
Source organism: Macrotis lagotis (assembly GCF_037893015.1). Classification (NCBI taxonomy): domain Eukaryota; kingdom Metazoa; phylum Chordata; class Mammalia; order Peramelemorphia; family Peramelidae; genus Macrotis; species Macrotis lagotis. The sequence continues at coordinate 12,621,576 of NC_133660.1, forward strand.
ATAAGTTACTTCAGTAAAATTTGCCTTTTGTTCCACAATTGATATTCTAGTCCTCCCTCCTCCCAATTATTTTCTCCTTTGGGAGAAGAAAAACCACCACCAGAAACAAAATAAAAACATCTTTTGTGTCAAATATGCATTATTAAGTGAAACAAATACTGACATTCATCCTGTCAGAAAATGAAGGAGTAAGTTACTTTGCGTTGTGTAGCAAGAGGGAGAGGGGGGGCTGAAAGAGGATGGTAGTAAAGTATCTACAGACTTATCCCCACATAATCCAACACAATAGCATGGTATTGTCACCTGTTTGTTTGGTATCTTTCTCCTGGAATCATGATTGATCATTGCACGAATTTGAATTCTTTAATCTTTCGCAGTTGTTTACCTTTTTATTGTTATCATTATTGTATAAATTTTTCTCCTAGTTTTACTCACTTTGAACTTTGTTCCTATAAACCTTTCAGGATTATGCTGATTTCATTACTTTTATAGTTAAAAGCATAACAGTCTTCCTTTTAATTCCTACAGTCAGCTGAAAGGGCACTTCTTTAGTTTCTAGGGTTTTTTTTGCTGTAACAAAAAAGAGTTTCTGTGAAGATTTTTGTAGATTTTGTCCTATTTTTTTGATTGTTTTGAGAATCTAGTAGAGATTTCTGGATAAAATATGGGCACCGCTTAGTGTCTTTGGGGGCAAAGTTCCAGATTCTCCCCTCTGGTTCCTCCAAAGCCAGCTAATTATCAATAATTTTCAGAGTTTTCATTGACATAGTCTTATAATCTTCTCTAGTTCAACACCTTATATTTGGGAGGACATCCTTTTATCTCTTTATTCCCCTCAATTAACTCCTGTCCTCCCCTTTCCACATTATTTACCATTCACTGACATGATTTTGATTTCAAATCTTCTAAGGACTCCTTAAGAACTGAGAAAAGGCTGGTGAATTTAGCAGATAATTGAAAGAGTAAGGTCATAACATTTTAGTTTTTGGATTTTGGTTGAGAGACAATGAATATGCAGTTGTGGGATAATGGACTAAGGACCTGGCAGGGTTAAGCAGAGGATTTTTTTAAGGATATAGGAGAAGTGGGAGGTTCTTGGAATCCAAAAGTTCTGACCAGAAATCAATTTTTAGTCAAGTGTGAATTTGCCGATACATAGTATCTCAGCTTTCTTAGCAAAGGTAATACCCTGAATGAGAGGGACTGCTCTTTCTCATAGTGTTTGAGAGTATAGAAAATTGGGAAAGTAGCATCATAGATGAAAGAACATATAATTGGATGAAAATTGATAGTGAGGGCTAGTAAAAACCTCCTCCCTCCTGTGATGAAGAAATGTCCATTGTTCTAGTCCTGCTGCATCAGCAAGAACAGAGATAGCAAACCATACTTCTTTGGATAACAAACCAGACATCCTTGAAAGATAGCATGGATACTAGACTAGACTCCCTGGTGTCTACCTGCATTCTTTAAGGGTAACAGAACAGTGTAAGGGTAAATAGAACAGTGATTAGCTGGAGAACTGGATTTTTAAACTGAACTCATCACAACCCAGTGAAGTTTCTGAATTAAGTTCACAAAGAATCATGACTTAGACAATTGCTAATTGTAAATAGGATCAATTAAAAAAGACAGTCAGTCTGATTATTTCATCCCTTCCCAAGTCTACAGTGCTGCTGTGTCTTATACTTACTGTAAGCAGTCTCTTCTTGTTCATCTACCTCAAATTCCATCAGTATATTGTTCCCCACTGTCCTTTTATTTTGTTTCAGAAGTGTTCCCCTTTTCAAGATAATTGACCTCTAATCTCAACACCTTCTGACTCCTCTTTATCATTTTTATAATTATTGTGTAATTTATTACCTTTATAATTTTAAATCTCAGTGTACATTGGAATATTACCTATTGCCTCGTGCTTCTATAGCCTTAAAAAACAATCCTTTACTTAACCCTGCTTCAGTCCTCATGTTTCTTGATATTTTTTTGTGACTTTTGAACAGATTCCTTGTCCTTAGTTTTCATTACATCTCGTTTCCTGGTTCTCTTTATACCTATCTGATGATTCCTTTCCAGACTTTTCTGACAAATCACTTTGTGTTCCCCCTTTTTCTAGGGGTTCCCTAGGACTGTGTTAAATCCTTGAAATCATATTGAGCATATATATAGTTTGTAGCCAAAGGTGGAGAAGGTCGGGGCTGATTGTGCTTCAGATCTTGAGCTTCTTATTAAAATATTCACTCTCAAAAGTGAAGAAAGTAGAATTCACCATCAGGCAATATCAGAATGGCCTCAACAGCATCCCTTATGGAGGTGAGGAATAGATTAAGGGATTGATCTGGTGGTTAGAGAGCCTGAAAAACTAGAGGCTGCAGCACAAATGATCCCCCCCACAAAAGGAAGCAGGAAGGCAAAGTGACTGACCAATGAGATATTACAAATAGCTAAGGAAAGGGCAAGGAGAAAGGAAAAGAGAGCCAACTGAATGCAGAATTCCCCAGAATAGGAAGGAGAGAGAAGGTTTTCTTAAATGAGCAGTGTCCATCAGGTGGGACAGTTAACTATTCAAGAGAATTAGATATATCGAGGGAACATTTCTTTTTTTAAAAATGTATTTAAGGGGCAGCTAGGTGGTGCAGTGGATAGAGCACCTGCCCTGGAGTCAGGAGGACCTGAGTTCAAATCCAGCCTCAGACACTTAATAATTACCTAGCTGTGTGGCCTTGGGCAAGTCACTTAACCCCATTGCCTTGCAAAAACCTAAAAAAGTGTATTTAGTATTTTTCCCCATTTGTAAAAAAAATGTTTTTAATGTTCAATATTAAAACTTTGAGTTTCAAATTCACTCACCTCCACCACATCCTCTCATTGAATAAGTAAGCAGTTTGATATTGGTTAAAAATGTCTAGTCAACCAAAACATTTCCATGTTGTGAAAGAAAACATACCCTTCCCCACCCAAAAATACAGTTAAAAAACCATGTGTATTCTGAAAACCATCCATCTTTGAGGATGGACAGCATTCTTCTTTATAAGTTCTTCAGTCTTGGATCATTGTTTAATTGAGAAAAGCTAAGTCATTCACAGCTGATTATCCTATAATATTGTTATAACTTTGTATACAGTACATTTCACTTCATCTCATATAAGTCTTTCCGGGTTTTTCTAAGAGCATCCTGCTCATCATTTCTTATAGCAAAATAACATCTCATCATAATCACATAATATAATTTCAGCCATTCCCAACTGATGGGCATCAGTAAAGGGAACATTTCATGGAAGAAATGGGCTTGATAAAACTCAAATGGTAAGGACTTAACCAGAGTAGAAGAGATTCAAGAGGTGGAAAGTATGCATAGAAGACCTAACCATGAAGGTTTCTTCACGTTCTAATGGGGTGGTTATTGATCTAAAGCCAGATGTCCTGAAGGATGAAGACAAGTGGGCCCTTGTAGTCTGTCTGTTTATCAGTAGTAGTAGTGAAGATGGTGAAATCATGACCGAGGTATTTCAGACCTTAAAAGATGCTGCTGTTAAAGTTCTCAATATGCTGGCAAATTTGTGGTGTCTGAATTGGAAAAAATCAACTTAAATCCCAGTCCTAAGGATTACTTGGGTTACTAAATATTTGTGCTCATTTCATACTCCAATAAAATTATGTTTAAGATTCTGCAAGTTCATCTCCAACCTGTGAACTGAAACTTAGCAGAAGAGCGAGCTGGCTTTCAGAGAGGCTGAGCTCAAAGAGACCAAATTGGATCATGGAGAAAGCTCCAGAAACACCAGTGCTTCTACTTCACTTAAATTTTTCTGGATAGTCTGCATTTAAGACTTGAGATTCCCTTGGAAGGCAAGGAGAGCAAATTCATCACAACTTAAATTAATGAAGCTAAAACTTAAATATTCTGGCCACAAAACCTGATGTTGGGAAAGACTAAAGACAAAAAGAAAAGGGGGAAAGCCCTAGGATGAGATTGATAGATCTGGAAACAATGAATAATGAAAGATAGAAGAGCTAGTCATGCCATGGTCTTCAAAGAGTTGGATACAAGAGAACACTAAAAGAAAGGTTTACAAAGACTTAAGGCTTTTATGTTGTCCTGTTTCAACTTTTTTTTTTTTTAGTTTTTCCTTAAAACAGGGAAAACTAAACTGTTTTAACTTTCTTATATAAACCATAAATGCAGGTAGTAGGTGCTTAGAATAAAATTTAGGCTCAATATTACTTTGGTAACTACAGGAAGATTATTTTCGCCTATAGAAAATTAATGAAAACAAATTTTTATTGATTTCTTTTGTTAAGCAACAATAAAAAAATAGAAAAATAAGATTGTATCCTATAATGTACATCATTATAGCAAAGATTTTTTTATTTGCATGGTTTAAACAGGAAAGTTCTGCCATTTCAACTTGAATATTTCCTGCAAATACAATAGCAGGACAGAATGTATCCTGCCTGATAATTTAGTACCTTTTATAAGCTTTGGTTATTATTCTCTCTGTAATTCTGGGGTTTGTGGTTCATTAGTTTATCAGTCCAGCAATTTTCATATGAAAATATTTTAATATAAATAGAATTTAGAAACTTTATTATATTTAATATGCATGTTATGAAATCCTTTTAAAAATACATTCCATAATCAATTTTTTTCCTCTGAAGTAATTTTTTTTTCATTTATGCTGATAAATATGCTTTTTGTATATAAGGTTGGTAACCTATTACATTTCTTAAGGAAATTGACCACAACTTGTCAGTTAAAATTTTTTCTCACAAGAGGACTGCTTTCCTTACATGTTAATTTAAATGAAGTAAATAAAATTCCAGGAAATGTGTTATTTATAATTACTTTTCCTTTCTAATTCTTTTCAGGAAATGACCCATTCATGGCCTCCACCCTTAACAGCAATCCATACGCCTAATACAGCTGAATCTTCAAAATTTCCTTTTCCAACAAAGGTAAAATTTTAAAAGCACATTAAAAACTTAGCTTATTGCTTAATGGAGTGTTTGAGTGATGCATTGAACAGTAAAAATAAAATCAAAAGTTAAGAAATCAATTAAAAATTATTAGTAGTATTAGAAAAGTAAAACAAATTAAGAAATTTTCCACTAGAGAATTGAATTCATTTATGACCTCATATTAGCTAGGTGGCCCTGAATATGTTACTTAGCCTCTCTCTGCCTCAGTTTCCTTAACACTAACAGGGAGTGACAATAACATCCAGGTTGTTGTAATAATCAAATGAGATATTTTGAAAGCACTTAGCATACTTTCTCGCCCATAATAGATGAATAATAAATGGTCCTTCCAATCTACCTTCCTGTCTTTCTCCCTTTATCCTTTCCTTCTTTGCCTGGAATTTGAAATCCTAGTTAGGTCCACCTGTGACTCTGGACAAGCAATTTATTTTGAAACTGAAGATAATGGATTAGATCATCTCTATTGTTATTCCAGCTCTTAAGTTCTGTGTGACTTTGAAAAGTCCTTAAAAATAATTTAAATAAATTTATCAGTAGTATAACAATTATTACAAAACTTTTCAGGGAGATTAATTTATTTATTTTTTAGGTTTTTGCAAGGCAAATGGGGTTAAGTAGCTTGCCCAAGGCTACACAGCTAGGTAATTATAAGTGTCTGAGGTCACATTTGAACTCAGGTACTCCTGACTCCAGAGCCAGTGCTCTATCCACTGCGCCACCTAGCTGCCCCTCAAATTTATTTTTTTTATAATTCAATCTAATCTTTTTTCTTCTGAACTCAAACATCAAAAAATGAAGTATTTCATAATTAAGGAGGACTTTATATGAAATTATGAATCTAGGGGGTGGCTAGGGGGAGGGGGGACAGAGAAAGGGAAGGGGAGTGGAGGAAATAAGGGGAAATAAAAAAAGGAAGGGAAGGGAACAGGGAAAGGGGAAAGAAAGGAGAGGGTGTGATATAGGAGGGCAAACACTGAAGGGGGTGGTATTCAAAAACAAAACACTGGGGAATATGGATAAAAGGGGGGGGGAAAGGGGGAAAATACAAACAGAGGGAAGATAGCACAGAGGGCAATAAAGAATTAGTAAGCATAACCTTGAATGTGAATGGGATGAACTCTCCCTTAAAACATAAGCAAATAGCAGAGTGGATTAAAAACCAGAATGCTACAATATGCTGCTTACAAGAAACTCATTTGAAGCAGAGAGATACATATAGAGTAAAGGTAAAAGGTTGGAGCAAAATATATTTTGCTTCAGCTGAAGTAAAAAAAAAGCAGGGGTAGCAATCCTTATCTCAGACAAAGCAGCAGCAAAAATAGATAGCGTTAAAAGAGATAAGGAAGGAAACTTTATCCTCCTAAAAGGTACCATAGACAATAAAGTCATTTCAATATTGAATGTATATGCACCCAGTGGGACAGCACCCAAATTCTTAAGAGGAGAAGCTGAAAGAATTACAGGAAGACATAGATAGCAAAACTCTACTAGTAGGAGACCTCAACCTCCCGCTATCAGATCTAGATAAATCAAATCATAAAACAAACAAGAAAGAAATTAGGGAGGTAAATAGATTGTTAGAAAAATTAGATATGGTTGACTTATGGAGGAAACTGAATGGGGATAGGACGGAATATACCTTTTTCTCTGCAGTACATGGAACTTATACAAAAATTGACCATGTACTAGGACATAAAAACCTAATGATCAACTGCAGAAAGGCAGAAATAGTGAATACATCTTTCTCAGATCACAATGCTATAAAAGTCATATGCAATACTGGGCCAAGGAGATATAGACCCAGAGCAAATTGGAAACTGAATAACCTCATCTTAAAAAAATGAGTGGACCAAAAAACAAATTATAGAAAGAATTAACCATTTTATCCTAGATAATGATAATAATGAAACAACATACCAAAACCTATGGGATTCATTCAAAGCAACTCTCAGGGGATATATTATAGCTCTAAATGCTTATATGAATAAATTGGAGAAAGGAAATCAATGAACTAAACATGCAACTAAAAAAATTAGAGAAAGAACAAATCAAAAATCCCCAATCAAATACCAAATTAGAAATTTTAAAAATCAAAGCAGAAATTAATAAAATTGAAAGCAAAAAAACTATTGAATTAATAAATAAAATCCAAAGTTGGTATTATGAAAAAAAAACAATAAAATTGATAAACCTCTGGTCAATTTGATTAAAAAAAAGAAAGAAGAAAACCAAATTGCTAGTATTATGAATGAAAAAGGTGAACTCACTTTTTAAAGTAATAATTCAAAATTATTTTGCCCAACTCTATGCCAATAAATTTGATAATCTAAGTGAAATGGATGAATATTTACAAAAATATAAGTTGCCCAGGTTAAATGAAGAAGAGATTAAATACTTGAACAACCCTATCTCAGAAAAAGAAATTCAACAAGCCATTAGTTAACTCCCTAAAAAAAAATCTCCAGGGCCTGATGGATTCACAAGTGAATTCTACCAAACATTTAAGGAACAATTGGTTCCAATCCTATATAAACTCTTTGGGAAAATAGGGAAAGATGGAACTCTGCCTAACTCTTTCCATGAAACCAATATGGTACTGCTACCTAAACCAGGAAGAGTTAAAACAGAGAAAGAAAATTATAGACCTATCTCCCTTATGAATATGGATGCAAAAATCCTAAATAAAATCTTAGCAAAACGACTACAAGTCATCACTAGGATAATATGTTATGATCAAGTAGGATTTATTCCAGGAATGCAGGGTTGGTTCAATATTAGGAAAACTGTTAGTATACTCAATTATATCAATAACAAACCTATCAGAAACCATATGATCATATTAATAGGTGCTGAAAAAGCTTTTGACAAAATACAGCATCCGTTCCTATTAAAAACACTAGAGAGTGTAGGAATAAATGGACTGTTCCTTAAAATAATTAGCAGTATCTATTTGAAACTATCAACAAGTATTGTATTCAATGGGGAGAGGCTAGAGGCATTCCCAATAAGATAAGTGGTAAAACAAGGGTGCCCATTATCACCACTACTATTCAATATTGTATCAGAAATGTTAGCATCAGCAATTAGAGAAGAAAAAGAAATTGAAGGAATTAGAATTGGGAAGGAAGAGACAAAACTCTCACTATTCGCAGATGACATGATGGTCTGCCTAGAGAATCCCAAGAAATCATCTAAAAAACTACTGGAAACAATTAACAATTTTAGCAAAGTTGCAGGTTATAAAATAAACCCCCATAAATCCTCAACTTTCCTATATATGACTAGCAAGAAACAGCAGGAAGAGCTAGAAAGAGAAATTCCATTCAAAGTAACCTCAGACAGTGTAAAATACTTGGGAGTCTATTTGCCAAGACAGACTCAGAATCTTTTTGAAAACAATTATAAAACACTTCTCACACAAATTTAATCAGATTTAAGTAACTGGGCAAATGTCAACTGCTCATGGATAGGTAGAGCTAATATAATAAAAATGACAATTCTACCAAAACTAAACTATCTGTTTAGTGCCCTACCAATCAAAATTCTGAAAAATTACTTTGAGTTAGAAAAAATTGTAAGTAAATTCATATGGAGAAATAAAAAGTCAAGAATTGCCAGGAGCTTAATGAAAAAAAATGCAAACGAAGGTGGCTTAGCACTACCTGATTTAAAATTATATTATAAAGCATCAGTCATCAAAACTGTTTGGTATTGGCTAAGAAATAGAGTGGTGGACCACTGGAATAGACTAGGTGTAAAAGCAGGAGAGGATTATAGTAAACCCAAAGAGTCTGGCCATTGGGATACAAACTCCCTCTTTGATAAAAACTGCTGGGATAATTGGAAGTTAGTATGGAAGAAAATTAGATTAGACCAACACCTCACACCCTTTACCAAGATAAGATCCAAATGGTTACAGGACATAGACATAAAAAACAATACTATAAGCAAATTAAAAGATCAAGGACTAGTCTACCTGTCAGATCTATGGAAAGGGGAGCAGTTTATGACTAAGGAAGAGTTGGAGAACATCACTAAAAACCAATTAGATGATTTCGTTTACATTAAATTAAAAAGTTTTTACACAGGTAAAACCAATGTAATCAAGATCAAAAGAAGGGTAGTAAATTGGGATATAATCTTTGCAACTAATGATTCTGACAAAGGACTCATTTCTAAAATATACAGAGAACTGAGTCATATTTTTAAAACAAAAAGCCATTCCCCAATTGACAGATGGTCAAAGGATATGCAAAGGCAATTTACAGATGAGATCAAAGCAATCCATAGCCATATGAAAAAATGCTCTAAATCATTAATTATTAGAGAAATGCAAATTAAACCTTCACTGAGGTACCACCTCAACACCTCTCAGATTGGCCAGTATGACCAGGAAGGATAATGATCATTGTTGGAAGGGATGTGGGAAATCTGGGACACTATTACACTGTTGCTGGAGCTGTGAACTCATCCAACCCTTCTGGAGAGCTATTTGGAACTATGCCCAAAGGGCAACAAAAATGTGCATACCCTTTGACCCAGCAATACCACTACTGTGTCTATACCCTGAAGAGATGAGGAAAAAGGGTAAAAACATTACTTGTACAAAAATATTTATAGCAGGCCTGTTTGTGGTGGCAAAGAATTGGAAATCCAGTAAATGTCCTTCAATTGGGGAATGGTTTAGCAAACTGGTATATGTATGTCATGGAACACTATTCTATTAGAAATCAGGAGGGACGGGATTTCAGGGAAACCTGGAGGGATTTGCATGAACTGATGCTGAGTGAGCTGAGCAGAACCAGAAAAACACTGTACACCCTAACAGCAACATGGGAGTGATGTTCAACCTTGAAGGACTTGCTCATTCCATCAGCGCAACAATTGGGAACAATTTTAGGCTGTCTGCAAAGGAGAGTACCATCTGTATCCAGATAAGGAGCTGTGGAGTTTGAACAAAGTCCAAGGACTGTTCCCTTTAATTCTGGGGGCAGCCGGGGAAGAGATAGCAAGATCAGACAATAAGATATCAGTTTTTTTTTCCCTTAAATTAAAGGGAATAGGCCTTGGACTTTGTTCAAACTACACGGTTCTTTATCTGGATACAGATGGTACTCTCCATTGCAGACAGCCCCAAATTTCCTTCAAGGTTGAACATCACTCCCATGTTGCTGTTGGGGTGTACAGTGTTTTTCTGGTTCTGCTCATCTCACTCAGCATCAGTTCATGCAAATCCCTCCAGGTTTCCCTGAAATCCCGACCCTCCTGGTTTCTAATAGAACAATAGTGTTCCATGACATTTTCCACATCCCTTCCAGCATTGATCATTATCCTTTCTGGTCATATTGGCTAGTCTGAGAGCTGTGAGGGGTATCTCAGAGATGCTTTTATTGACATTTGTCTAATAAATAGTGATTTAGAGCAAATTTTCATATGACTATGGATCACATTGATTTCCTTATCTGTGAATTGCCTTTGCGTATCATGTGACCATTTGTTGATTAGGGAATGGCTTGGGGTTTTTTTGTGTTTTGTTTTGTTTTGAAAATTTGACTCAGTTTTTGCTGTATTTTAGAAATGAGTCCTTTGTCAGAAATAGTAGTAGTTAATATTGTTTCCCAATTTACTACATTTCTTTTGATCTTGGTTACAGTGGTTTTGTCTGTGCAAAAGCCTTTTAATTTAATGTAATCAAAATTATCTAGTTTGTTTTTAATGAAGTTCTCCATCTCTTTCTTAGTCATAAACTGCTTCTCTTTCCATAGATCTGACAAGTATACTATTCCTTGATCTTCTAGTTTTTTATTTTTTGTGCATTTTAACAAAATTCTTTTCACGACCTGCTTTTTCTATCCCTATTATTAATTCACTCCCTACTACCACCCCCACCATCAAAACCAATAAACAAGATCTGTACTAAACCATCGAACTAAATAAATATAATCAGATTAGTAAAACCTCCCCTTTGATCATATATGGCAATGTATGTCTCTTTGAGTTCATTACTTGTCTGTAAATTGAGTAAAATGTTTATCACCATTTCCTCTGAGTTCAATTTCTACTTAAATTGGAGTTCTGTAGACTTTCATAGTTGATTTTATTAATTGTCCCTTCAGTTTTCTTCTATTTACTCTGTATCAGTCCATATCTTGTTTCATGATTTTCTGGAATCCTATCTTTTCATTTTTGAAAATCCCATAATGTTACCTTAAACCCAAATACCATAATTCATTCTGCCCTTCTCTAGTGAATGGTCAATACTTGTCCCTCAGTTTCCACTTTTTTAAAAATTCCCTCCAGGGTCTTCCCTCTACTGTTGGTTGGTTTTGCTGTCACCTGTGCCCTCTGGGTGTTATTCTTCCCCATCCCTTCCTCTAGTGTGTAGAAATGTTCTCTCCTCTTTCTGCACTTGGCTCTCTTTGTCTCTCCAGTGTTTGTACTCCTCTGAGGGGCTGAGGTCCCTCCTTCTGGAGGGCCTAGCTTCTTCCAAACTCTTGGGATCCCAGCAAACTGTCTCTCTCTTAATTGCTCCCCTTATCCTCATTTCAGTCCTTTCTCAGCTGTGTCCAACTCTTTATGATCCCTATCTTGGTCAAGAGACTGCAGTGGTTTCCTGCTTCTTTCTCCAGCTGCTTTCAACTCCACAGGAAGAGTCTTCTGAGTCCAGGCTGTGTTCTGTTCTTCTCCAATTAGGCAAATCCTATCCCTCCTTCAAGCTGACAGCCTTATAAACTCTTTTACTAAGTAATCACCCCTAAAAGGTCTCTGAGGGAGTGTTACTTTCTTAATTCAGTTAGCATTTCCCATTAAGTGGCAGAGCTCCACAGCAGATCAATCTGACTGGCCCTGGGTGAGTGAGCTGGGGAGTCACTCCCTAGGATCCTGCATCCTGCACTTAAGAGTTTAGAATCCTTTCCTTTAAAGCAAAGGAAGGATTGCAGAGAACCACAGGTAATAAAATAATGGTTAAACATTCTATTAAAAATTCTAAACTTTAAGAGATATAGAATAAAACAGATTTTCCATGAAATTCTCTAAGGTATTGTCTCCCCCAAATTTTTAAGCTCCTTCCTTATTTCTTCAAGGAAGTCTTTCTGTGCTGGAGACCAGATTGTATTCTCCTCAGAGGTTCCAGGTCTCTCTGAGTTGGGGTCTTTCCCTTCCAGGAATTTTTCTATGGATCCACCTTTCTGCTGACCCTTCTTCATTATGCTAAGACCTTGAGTTGGGGTGGGGCTGGTTCACCTGGCCTTGAGATCTCTGAAGGCTTTACTGAGTGCAGTTTCTCTGGCTGGCCAGTAGGAGGAGCTGGTTGCCCTCTGGGTTGTCTGTGACCTTGGTTGAGAGGCTTTCTCCTTTTGCCCGAAGGCAGGAGTTGGAACTATTGAATTATTTTGCCTTCAATCAATGGTGGGCTAAATTTACCCTGGCCTGAGGTCATTCCTCAGATTTGCCTTTGTTTGAGGAGAGGCCTCAGACCCAAGAAGCCCAGGGATGGTGTCTGCTGTTCTGCTGCACCAGAATACTTCCCCCAGCCTGGTCCCAGAGCTCCAGGGGGACAGCACCAACACCAGCGCCTCTGCTTCCCCGTGGACCCAAGCCCCTTTCATCCAGCCCCACTGCTGATCCAGCAGGTCTGCTCTCTGGGCCCTCAGACTCAGTGTTCCAATTCAGCTGTTAATCTGGCTGATCTGGGGCTGATCCTCCCTTGGAGCCCAGACTCACCCACCCACATTCATCCAAGGCTGCAGAGGGAGACAAATCCTGAGGTAGCTGTTCTTCTGGCTTTTCTTTCTGGGTTTTCTGGATCGGATTTCTGTTAAGTGGTTTGTTTCATGTGATAGATGGGGAAGAGATCAGGAGACTTTAGAACTGTGCCTGTCTTCTCTCCGCCGTCTTGGCCAGAAGTCCATGAAATTCTCAAGCTAATATTCAACTATTTCTTTCCATTTAAAATGCAGTAAATTCAGCCTACAACTTTAAAAGCTTTTCTACTTGTCTACCATTCATTTTAAAATATTTTTTTAAAATTTATTTAAGGCAGTGGGGTTAAGAGTGAGCAGCCCAAGGTCACACAGCTAGACAATTATGAAGTATCTGAGGCTGGATTTGAATTCAGGTCCAGTACTTCATCCACTGTGCTACCTAGCTGCCCCTTCTACCATTACTTTTGACTTCCCTTCTGTTTTCAAAAAAATGCTTCAATGACTCACTTTTCTATATTTCTTTCTTTTTTTTTTTCTTTTTGGCCGTAATGTTTACTTAGCTCCTTTTCCTCCTGTCCTCCTGTCACCTCACCCATAGAGAACAAGGTAAAACCCTTGTTGAAAAATGGAATCTCAAGGTATGCAGCTGACCATGTTTTCTACTTCAAAGATGTGTGTCTTTTGCACATGAAGGCCAGTCAGTGCCTTCCACATGCAGTCAGTAGGGGCGGTCACAGCTTTGGTCAGAATCCTCTGGTCTTCCAGGATTTCCTTTCTCTATAGTATTGTTTGATCTCTATACTTTATCTTCAATCATTTAAGAATCTGAATTTGATTCTTCCACTGTTCATTCCAACCCAATATGGTTTCACTACTTTCTTCACCCTGTAGCGGTTCAACTTTTCTCCTATCCATAGTCATCACTTTAGCTTGCAGTTACAACAAAACAAAAATAGTTGCCATAAGTATTTTTGTACAGAAATTCCCCCCCCCCCCCCTTTTTAGTGATGTTCAACTCACTTCACACACTTTTCAGGCATCCTTCTAAATTACTGAACAAATGCCTCCAAGTGTAAGGATGATGTTCCCACACTCCTTCCAGCCATTGTGTCTTTGCTGGGCTCCCAAGTGTGAGGTAGAGGCTCCTAGTGAGTCCCGGGTCTTTCTGCATGATGGGCCTTTGTCCTCCTGGATGTTCTGGGAGAGCACTAAATGACAGTTATGTTAGCTGGTTATTTCTTCCTGAAGCCTCAGTGGTGGTGCCATTTCTACCACAGGTTTAAGCTTTCCTGTCCATTTGTGACCACTGCAGCCCTCTTTAGCCTCTTCCCCTAAGGCTTGCATCAGTCCTTTCAGGGTTGCAGAACCTCACCTTACACAGGAGAAGTAAAATTTTTAACCCTTAATCCTTAAAATGTTAACTCTATCCATTCTCCTGTTCATTTCTTTATATTCAAATTTTATCATTATTTAATAAAGATAAATTCCTTTTCCACCTCTTTAAATCATTGAAATGACCACATTAAAAAAACCCAAAACTCATCATTCTAAACCCATTCTAAAGCTTTTAAGCCTTTATTAAAATTCCTAGAATGGTGTTTTGTCATGGACCAGTGGAATAATGTTTGTTTTTTTGTGAGGCAGTGGTGTTAGGTGTCTTTTAAGGATCAAGTGTCTGAGGCTGGATTTGAACTCATGTCCTTACTCTAGAGTATGTGCTCTATCCACTTAGCTGCCCAGAAAATAATGATTTCTGTGGCCTTGGGCAAGCCATTTAACACCATTTGCTTTGCAGAAACAACAATAATAATAATAATTTCAAATGCAAAAAAATTTACAGAGGAAACCAAATATATTAAAACACATTTTTAAAATATTTAAAATTGAAGTATTTTTGTAAAACCAGTTCACAGACCTAGGTTAAGAAACTTTTTTTCATTTATCCCAAAGTCTATTTTCTGTCCCATTTGCAACCACACTGCTCACAGCCTATCTAAACACTTCATTTGCACAGTGATTTTTGGTAGTTAGTATTAATCCAATACTATTTTTCTATTCATTCTTTGCACCATATTTTTCTATATGAAAGATCTTTCATCCAATACTGACTGCTTTGATTCATTTTCATTGCTGAAAAATCATTTTTCTGCTTTCAGTAGTAAATTCTTTCATATGAAAAGCTAGTTTTCGTCTTGATAAGGTTTTGCCACTTTCTTTTCTAAATTACTCTTCTATAGTTTTTATTTTCATGATTAAAAAATCTCATCTATTTTGTCTTGGTCACTTGTGTAAACCCATTTTTCCCTTTGAGTCTCTGCTTGCCCTTTTGGTTCTCTCTGATTCTGTACAAATTCTTTAGCCTGCTTCGTTCCTTCTCCTTAATTCCTGCCTCATTTATTCCTGACCTAGGGCCTGTTCAGACTCTGCCATCACCTGCTGTGGGGTGATGAACTTGGCCAGGCTTCAGCCCTGCCTTTCTCTGGTGAGGTTGTGTCCGGCAGATCTCTGTGTTTAGTCCTCTGGCGGTCCTTGAGAAGCAGAGAAAGGGACCAGCTCAGGTCTGAGCCTCACCGGCTTGGCTGCTCAAAGTGGCTCCTCCTGCCTTGTGTGTGTGTGTGGCACCAGTCTAGTCGTCTGATGGTGCTGCACCTGCTGCCTCCCCCAGATGCTCAGAGTGCTCTGTCTGGTGGATGAGCATGGACTTCTGTGATTAGCTCCTTTGCCCACTGCCTCAGGATTACAGCTGATGTTTAAAATTTGATTTTGTGATAGATGAAGTGACGTATTATTTTCCATAAAATTTTTTGAACGACACATCACCTAGGCCTATTTTTGTTTGGAGTAAAATAGGCATATGAGAATTTGACTCCCTGCCTCACTTCAAGCAATCTCTTTAGTTTCACCCGAGTATTTTATACTTGTTCTTATAGAATGATATTGAAACTATTACTATGTAGTATTTGTGAAATGGGAGTTGGCCTAAGCTCAGGCCAACTAATAATATATTAATGAAATGTAGTTGCCATTTCTCTGTGAAAATCTGTACTTTCTGAGTCTTAATAGACAAACCATTGTCTTAAAGTAAATATTAGATTTTTTTATTTAGCATGGAATTTAGCTTATATTTAAATTATATTTTTTTTCCTTGGAATTCCCTTTGGGTTAGCATAAGAAAATTTGTCATGTATTTTCTTTTATGATGACCTCTGTGGCCATAGAGGAGGTTCCTCATGATTTGTGCCCAGAAGATAGAGCATTTATTTTTCATGCTCCAAGTCACACTTTTAGCAATCTTCTATTTTGTTACTGTGTGTGTGTGTGTACATAGACACACACACACACACACACACACACACATATATATATAGTATCATCTTAATTTTTAAAGTTAAATTGTTAGAAATTCAAACTTATAAAATAGCCAATTAAGCAGAAAAATGAACTTTTGTTAAACAACATTAAAAATTAATTGCATTATGAAAGCTTTGTACTTAGAAGATTCACAACCTTGTTCAAATTATTCATGTGAGCTTTTGTTGTTTTCCAGGAATTTCAGCACATTGAATCTGTATTACAGAACCACAGTAAGTCAAACTTTGTAGCCCATTGTTAAACTGGGCATCATTGTTTATACTGAATAGTAAGTTTTCATGGTAGAGAAGGAAAATGATTGCCTTGGGGACAAAAGAGAAACAATGACCGTGACCAAGGGTGCCATTCCAATACCATTGCTAGGGTTTCCAGGGATCTCACTCAGCTGGAAATGCTGTGGCCCCTCGGGCTTGGCCTTCAGTGGTTTGCTCAGAAGCCGGACCTGTTTTCCTTCTGACCTGGGTCAGTCCAGCCTTCTCCAGGTGATGTGGTGTCCCCCATCCATTCCTGGAGCAGCAGTGTGGTCCTGGTAAATCTGGAGGCTTCAGGACATTGAGCCCCTGTGGCTCCAGCCTTCCCAGCAGCTGACCCACTGGCGTCCCCCCACTCAGACTTGATGTCATGAGAGAGACATAGCTAACCGATTAAGTCCATACACATGCACTATGTTCAGGCCTCTATTTAGCCCTGATCTCTCCAGGGTCCCCCCACCCCCACCCCACCCATTCCTTCCTTCCCTAGGATCTTTGATTTTGTTCCATGAGTACGTGAAATTCTAACGTGAGGTTTAAGGGAAAGGAGATGCAGCCATCAGTCTTTCCAGAGCCTTCAGAAATTAGTCTTGTGTACATGTGCATACACAGGCACACAAAAGTATACACATGCATACACATATGCATGCAAAGGAGCACACACAAATGTAGTGCACGTGCAAACACATGCGCACACATGAAGACCCACAGATATGCACACATAACACATGTGTGCATAGATCTTGAATGGAAACCAGAAGCCATCTTGAACTGTGTTCACTTTACTCATTTCATTGTGGTCTAATTTGTTGCTCTTTTGCCACGTGGGCCTTGGGAAGCAATAAATGAAAAAAATGGAAAAGTAAGAACAGGAATGAAAAAGCCCCGGGATAATGGATCTAGAGGCTGTTAGAAAATTGTGATTGTGTTATTATAGAATTTGTTTTATGTTTCAAAAAAGAATTGTGGCAATACTTAGGTAGTCAGAAAATCCAGGTTGCTATCCTGATTCTGTCACTGTCACTGTGTGACCTTGGGCAAATAATTTAACTTGCCACTTCGATAGCACATTTCTGTAATAATTTGGCATTTTACAGTTTTCATGTTGTTTTACATACATAGTGATTTTCACTTAAAAATTGTCACATTACAGAGTGACTCTTACTTCATTTATCCTTTTTTTCTTTCTTCACAGAACAGCATGGTACATCTTCAAAAACCTGCTCTAATTCTCAGCAGGCAACATCGTAAGTGTTCCAAATTTGTTCAGGGTTGCGGGTGTCTTTTTGATATTGTACCCACCCTTTAATGTCTAAATATTAAAATTTCTCTCTATTTTCTAGGATGTTAGAAGATGACCTTCAGATCAGTGACAGCGATGACAGTGATGATGAACAAGTCAGTGTTACATAGGACATAAAACAAATGTTTTAAAGTCCATGTAATTTGCTATGTTCTAAGTTGCATAATTAACCAGCTCTCTCTTTCTCCCTTCAATTTCCTCTCTCCCTGTCTCTTTGTAAAAACATAGGCCTCTGAGAAGCCCCCTCCTTCATCTGCTCCTACAAGGTACTGTATTTCCCCTCATGATGGTAGATGAAAAACATTTTTTAATAGATTTTGAGGGATCTAGTTATTTCAGGCATTTACTGTTTTACTGTTTGTTGGTAGAGTGGGTTTAGATGTGTACTGGGTAGGCACTGAGGGCTGGTTTATTTTTGGTTGATCTGATTGGGAACTTCACTTGTGGGTATATTTCATTATTTGAATTCTGCATTAAACAGTAACAGATAAAAGAAACTTCTGGGTTTTTAAAATAAATTTCTTTCATTATACTAATTAGAAAAATTAAACCACTTTAGTGTTCTTAAACATTTTAGTGTGGCAAACGTGTTTGACAATGTTTTCCACAAGAGGGAAATAAAAGAGGACTTCTTATTATAAGTTCTTTTGAAGCTCAAAGTTGTATCTTAACAAACAACTGATAATCAATTAAGTGTAAATTAGAGGTGTGGCACTTTGGAGAAGAAAACTTGGATATTAAAACGTAGTTGCTTGGTACTGTTGGCTTAACATGCCATATTCGTTCAGTATAGTCACACAGCTAACAGCCCAATAATCCTGGATATTAATAGTAGATAATAATTGCTCTGTAGAAGACCTCTTAATTATACAGATAGCAACATTATCCATCCACTTAACAGTGTATTTTTGATGATGGAGAAAACATCACTCTTTTAATTAACTTTGAAAAGCAAAGTTTTGAAGATGGCTTTTGAAAATTGTGTTTCTATCAGAAAACATGGGAAACTTTTTACGAAGTCTTGAAAAGGGGCAGCTAGGTGGCACAGTGGGTGAAGCACCAGCCTTGGAGTCAGGAGTACCTGGGTTCAAATCAGGTCTCAGACACTTAGTAATTGCCTAGCTGTATGGCCTTGGGCAAGCCACTTAACCCCATTTGCCTTGCAAAAAAAAAAAAACAACCTAAAAAAAAGTCTTGAAAAATTAGCATTCTGAAGCTTTGAAATTAGCTATTCCCTTGGGTGAGTGCACTTTATTCTATGAATTTATTCACACCCAGCTGGTCTCAACACAACTCGGTAATAATGATATGATTGCTGACTCTCCTACTGTTGTACTTGAATGACATCAAGAAGTGTGAATTTGCTGAACACAGCTCGTACGCTGTAGAGAGATACTCTATTTATTGTATGGGAATTGGCCAATGAATGCCTACTGAGCCTTTTTAACCCATCTTCCAGACTCATCACATTTACAAATTGTTATAGATATATAGTAGTTCTTAGAGGGGAATAAAATAAAACGTTAGCATTTTCCCTTTTTTAAAAAAAATTTAATTGTCTTAAAAAAATAAAGATTTTTAGTGAGGATTAAGTTCTTAGGGTTAATTCTAGAGAATTTACTCTATAACCGACTCTCCTAGAAGGAGATATTCCACTTGGTGAAGTCAAATCCCAGGTTCTCCGGGATCTTAGCCTCTATCTCTTGTATTATTGTAAAAGTGAGAATCTCGATCTTATGTTTCTGACATTAGCCACTTTCATGCCACTTCGGCCTCATGTCCTTGTTGTAAAACTGGCTGGCCTGCAAGCTATGCTTCTGATCTCTGCATGCAGGAGCCCAGCCTCAGCTTGGGGCACGGTAGGGCGAGCTGCTCCGCCACTCACTCACCCTGGGCTTCTTTGCAGCGGTCCACAGTCCCTTACTGACAGCCTGGTTTCAGCACATTCCAACAACACCGAGTCAGACAGCACCAGTGACTCGGACAGCTCTTCAGACTCGGAGAGTGAGAGCAGCTCCAGCGACAGTGAGGAGAACGAGCCTCCCAAGCCTCTGGAAGCTGAGGTATGGACGGTGTCCCCAGGGGTGGGAGCAAGTGTTTCTTTTCCTGCTCTTCCCCACACTGTAGGAATGGATTCCTTTTTGTCATAGTTTCCATCTTTCTTTTGGGTGGGTGGGGGAGTAGTGTTAGGTGGTAGTAGATAGAGCATTGGCTTCAGATGCAGGAGGTCCTGAGTTTTAATCTGCCCTTAGACTCTTGAATCTTACCAGATGTGTGACCCTGAGCAAGTCACTCCACTCTGATTGCCTCGCATCCAGGGCCATCTCTCATCCTCCTATCTCATGTCTGGTCATTGGATCCAGATGGCTCTAGAGGAAAAAGTGAGGCTGGTGACTTAGTATAGCACCCTCACGCAAAACCAATTCATTTCATTGTCATGGCATCACCTCTGATGTCATGGTTTTCTTAAAAAAGGAGGACAAACACAATATCTATCTTTATCTATGTATGTATAAATAGATATAGATATACCTTTTAGTGGAGTTCTAGTTCAAAAAGTATTATTAACAGTTTATTTTTATGTCATAATTTCAAATTACAGAGTATCTGCATCACTTCACTCCCCCATTGACAGCAATATTGTGTTCTTTTTTTCCATATAGCCTCTCCAGTCTTAAATTTTTTTGTTATCTGCCTATTTGATATGTCTGAGTTGACACTTCAGAGGTATTTTAGTTTATACTATGCAGTGTTTTTAAGCATTTTTCACACGCTGATATTTAGTTTGTATTTTATCTTTGAAAGCTACTTGTTCATATCCTTTGAATGCTTATCTATTATAGAATGGCTCTTGGTTTTATTTATCTTTTTATGTTATAGAGACTTTTACCATTGATATTTTTATTTTATTTTTTTTGCAAGACAATGGGGTTAAGTTACTTGCCCAAGGTTACATAGGTAGGTAATTATTATTTTTTAATAATGCCTTCTTTTTTGAAAATTTTATTTAAGGCAATGACTTGCCCAAGGTCACACAGCTAGGTGAGTATTATGCATCCGAGGTCAGGTTTGAGTTCAGGTCCTCCTGACTCAGGAGCCAGTTCTCTATTCACTGTGCCACCTAGCTGCCCCAACAGCTAGGTCATTATTCTTACTCCAGTGATCTAATACATCTTATTTTAAATCATATCTTTAATTAATTTTTAAAATTTACATATTTACACAATGTTCTGAATATCTCTTTGAATAGGAATTCAGTGTAGTATTTAATTTTTAGATGACTATTCACTTTTAGATATCTTTTTCTTTTTGCGACAAGGGACGTGGTATTAAATAGCTTTTCAGTTTCCCAAGTAGTTTTATTGAATAGATAGTCTTTGCCCAATTAACTTAGGTTCTTGTGTTTTCAACCTCTGCTCTAATATGATTGGCTGCTTCTGACTCTTACTTATCAATCTTCTTATGTTCCCATGATTCTCTTTTCTGTTTCTTAATCAGAACCAAGTGATATTTGATCATCATTTGAGTGGGTTTGACATGGTTCCTAGAGAAGCTTCAGGTTCAAATGCTAGTTCTCATCATTGTTCCCAGCATAAAGGACATCACAGAACCATCCCTTAGCACATGCACACCTGGGCTGTCTCCCCATAGGAGGCCTCCTGCTTGTTTCTTAATACACTTCTACTTGTATTGATTTCCCTTGGAAGACCATGTTGTCATCATTTCTTTTAATCCTGTTATCTTCCTGTATTACAAATATGTTTACAGATAATACGGGGAATTGCCATTTAGGCTATTTAGTCCTTGTTAGAGCAAAAGACTCTGCATGCAGATGTATGGGGTAGATTATAAGGGAACTGAAGAAGCTAAATCTTGGGGCTCCTTGATCCAGACATGGGAGAATCAACTCTGGAATCAATGAAAGCTTGACTTTTTTTTTAAGCTTGACTTTTTTTTAATGGAAATGAGGGACAACAGTGATTCTTTTCTGTTTTTCCTTTAGCCTGACCCCCCCACCGCAAATAAATGGCAGCTGGACAATTGGCTCACGAAAGTCACCCAACCCACTGTACCCTCAGAGAGCCTCAGTGAAGCAGGGTCCCGGGACATCCTGGGGCGAGGTGACAGCAGTGGTGGAGGCAGTGGGCATGAGCCTTCTCGGAACTCTAGTGAGCCTGTCCCCCGAAATTCCATTAAAACCCCCAGAGCGGCTCCCGAGGTTCACCATCCTGCCAAGAGGAGTTACCCAAAGTCGATCACACAAGACACTGGGGGTCCCCCACATCGGCAAATGGTTGGTTCAAAACAGCCCCAAAAGCCTCTCAAAGCTTCAATCCAGGAGGATTTTCAGGACAATTTGAGAGTGGAAAGTGAGCCAGTCCCTCCACATGAATCAAAAGACCAGTCTTCCAAAGATAAGCCCAAAGTCAAAACGAAAGGGCAACCTCGATCTTGTGGAGATAGATCAGAAAAGTCCAAGTCTGCGTCAGCCCCCTGTGAAAAGAAGAAGCACAAAAATCCTCACCCAGTGCCTGTGAAACTCCCCTCAGACCCTGAATCTGCCAAGAGCAGTCTGGAGGATCAGAGACTGGAACATTTCCCTGTCAGTCCCCAGGTTCAGAGCCAGGCTGCCTCTGTCAGCAGCAGGAGTGGGGGCTGTAAAGCATCCTTGACTCTCCAGGAGGAACTTGCTGGAAGTAAGGTCCCCTTGCCTTTAAGAGACCCCAAGTCACTCAGGGATCCCCCTCCCCCACACAGCCTAGTGGTGAAAATCGACCTTGCCTGCCTTTCTCGTGTCCCCAAGACATCCGGGAAGGGGGGCCAGCCAAAGAGAACAGAGCACAAGCAGCACCCCCCTGGGAACAAGCAGGAGTCGGAGAAACCAAACAAGGTGGTCACAAAGAGAAAGGTAAGGAGAGAAAGAACTAAGTCCTCATTTTTGCGGGTAATTTTTGGTTTCCTTTGATTGTTTACTTTGTGTTATTCTTCATCCTAGATTTCCCTTTGTTTGAAATACACTACTTGCTCTAGCTTCTAGCGGCATCTACAAGTCATCACTATCTGTGTTTTCTGCTTCTGCTCGCGCTGCTGCTGATTCTCCCATTAGTAGGAGCCCTTCCCTATCCTTGTTTGTTAGAGAAATAGGAGATGTTCCTTCATTATCCACAAAGAAAACAACATCCTCAGTAGTCAGATTATGGAGCTTTTCTTAGAAATGGAAGTCTAAAGCCAAAGCTTCTTCGAGGCCTTCTGGGTTAAAGTGTCTGTGAAAGGAGTCTTGACAGAGAGCCTGAGATGTTCCAGTTAAGACACCAATTCCATATAAATGATGGTGGTAGTAGGGAGTAGGACTGCCACCCCCCCACACACACACACACAGACACATGTGTACGCACACCACACTCTCATACCCCCCCCATGCACAGATACCATACATGTGCATGCACATGCACACACACACATACACACGATCCTGATATTTGGCTTTAGGAAGGAAAAATCCTATCCTCAAACACAATGAATTGAATTTTTAGGAACCATTGCTTGCCTCAGCCAAATACACAGAGTGAGAGAAGCAAGGTCACCAGAGCTGGGCAGAATAAAGAGACTCTTCTCCTACCTTTATCATTTTAGGGTTTGCAGAGAGCTGGATAGATGCACAGAATAGCTACAAGAGTTGGACATGTTTGGCTTAGGGTATGGCAAAAGAGTAGCTGGATATTATTCTGAGAGGCAGACACAGAGGCAGGAAATGCACATGGGCCTGTTTTCCTACAACACAGGTATGTTAGACTAGGAAAGGAAGATGAGTCCAGCCACTGTGGTTTTAAATACCAACAATGGAGAGTGTCTTTGTCAGGAATGTGGAGCTGCCAGAGTTGTGCAAGGAAGGTTGCTGGTGAGGTTACTGTGGTGTTTAGAGGGGTCCCGTGTGCGACCTCTGGTGGACATTGAATCAGTAGGGTGTGCCAGCTGATTGCATATAGTGGCCATGAGAAGATGAGGATGACTCAGTGGTTCCCCGCAGGATAGGAAGCAGAAGAAGATAATGTTTGTCAGTCCAGATTCCTGAGCAGGTCTGGGACTCTTCCTCCTGGAAGGGTTGGTGTCCAGCTTTGCCTCCTGCATCACTTGCTTTTGGATAAGCAGCCTTTTCAGGTGGTTTTCCATGGCCATGTACCCCTCTGAGGTCTGACTTGGGCCACCGGCCAGTCTTCTGCTCAAGTTTAGGGGGACCAGGAAAGCCAAGAGAAGACTTTGAGGGCTGAGAGAAGGGTGGCCTTGGAGGCCCCAAACTTGGGAAGGTACAAGTTGAAAATGAAGGGCACCAAAACAAAGAAGACCAGCCTACCCAGAAGGGAAGGCTAGTCTAGCTCTGATGGATACCCCCAAGGGGACCCCAGAAGACTATTGAACCGCGTTACCTGCCCTGGACTGGGACTCACAGAATATTAGGAAAGAAATGTTGGCGAGGGTTAAGATTTAGTCAAATGAATTTTTGTTGCTTCAAGTTCATTTTAAAGTTTGCATTTTTTTTTTAAAACTATGCAGTGGTGAAGAATCTAATAGCTTTCAGGACATTATGCTGCTCTGGCCTTCATTCATGCGAAAGCTCTAGCACTTTTACTCACTGGTGCTTTTGTACAAATACATCTACACAGTTTTTCCAGGATAAATCGTGGTATTCAAATATTCAGTATATTGAATATTTCAGCATCATTGGAATTTGTGGCCAAGAATTCATATAAAAGATTATCTAGAACAAATATTTAATGATTATACCTATTATACAAGCAAATGGACAAATAACAAGGAAAAGAGCCAGTGCTGCCATATCTATATATCTGATAAGGTTGTCTTTCTTTTTTGAAGATGACCATGACATTAGGGAGGTGATGCCATGACACAAGCACATGAATTGCATTAGAGTGTGTGTGTGGGGGGGTGCTGTGCTAAGTCACCAGCCTCACCTTCTCCAGAACCATCTGGATCCAGTGGCCAGATATGGATCAGGACAACAGGAGATGGCCCAGGATGCAGGGCAATCAAGGTGATGTGACTTGCTTAAGGTCACACAACAGCTAGTGAGTGTCAAGTGTCTGAGGCTGGATTTGAACTCCAGTCCTCGTTGAATCCAAGACCAGTGCTCCACCCACTTTGACACCTAGCTTCCCTTAATATTTGTAAGTCAAGCATAATTTTACAGTCAAGATTTCGAGTTAGTCTTCATGTTTATAGATAAAGCTTGAACTCACAGGTCATGTGGCCTCTAGAAAACTCCAGTGCACACTTGGGAGAGAAGAGTGGGAAAAGGCTAATAAATTTTTAGTATTATGATGAAGTTAGGTCATGTGAGAATCTGTGTACTTCTCTGTGTGGCTCATTTATGTCCCCTGCACCGTAACCCAAGCCCATTTTTTAAGGGAGGTAGTAATGAATATAATCCCCATGTTTCTGGCCACAGTTTGCACACGAACTTGTTCTTTTCCTGACTTGGCTGATGTTTCTTCTGTACGTCCTTGGCAAGATGATGGTCTCATCTTAGTGAGGCTCACTGGCAGTCTCTGAAGAGTTGATCATTTGAACAATGTCCCTCCCAACTTTGACTTTTAATGACTTCATTAAATTTCTAGAACCATATTTGGATCCAAGATCATTTTAATGCTGTATTTTTCTACTACCATGGAGCTCCAATCTTGGTTATATTGGTTTTGATTTTGCAAAAACTTCAATTCAATGTAATGAAAATTATTCATTTTAAATTTTATTGTGTTTTCTCTTTCTTCTTTGGTCTGAAACTATCCCCCTTTCCTTAGATTACACATTTAAAGTAGTCCCTGTTCTCTTAATTGGCTTATGTTATTACACCTTTTATGTATGTAGAAGTCCTGTGTCCATTTTGGCCTAATCTTGGAATAGGGTGTGAGATGCTGGTCTGTGTCTTCCAGCACAGCATTTCCTGCTGTTCCCAGCAGTTTTTATCAAAAAAGTTTTTCCCCAGAAACTGTTTGATAAACCCAAAGATTCCACCTTCTGGGATAAGCTGCATACTTGGTTTTATTTTGTCTTTGCAATGCAATATGGTTAAGTGACTTGCCCAAGGTCACACAGCTAGGCAATTATTTAGTATCTGAGGTCGGATTTGAACTCAGGTCTTCTTCAAGACTGGTGTCCTATCTGTTGTGCCACCTTGCTGCCCCTGCTACATACTTTTTATTTCATTATTTTTTTATTTTTTAGCAAGATTTTATTTATTTTTGAATTTTACAATTTTTCCCCTAATCTTACTTCCCCCCACCCCAAGAAGGCAGTCTGGTTTACATTCATCTAAATTGAATGTGATGAGAGAGAAACCATATCCTTAAGAAAAATAAAGTATAAGATTAACAAAATTATATAATGCTTTTTGGTTGTTTTTTTCTTTAAATCAAGGTAATAATTTTTGGTCTTTGTTTAATCTTTCTTTCTCTGGATACAGATGGTATTCTCCATCACAGAAACTCCCAAATTGTCCCTGGTTGTTGCACTGAAGGTTGATCATCACCCCCATGCTGCTGTTAGGGTGTACAATGTTCTTCTGGTTCTGCTCAACTTGTTCAGCATCAGTTCATGCAAATCCCTCCAGGTTTCCCTGAATTCCCCTCCCTCCTGGGTTTTTTCTTTTTTCTTTTTTTTTTTACAAGATTTTATTTATTTTGAGTTTTAGAATTTTTTTCCCCTCATCTTACTTCCCTTCCCCACCTCCAAAGAAGGCAGTTTGTTAGTCTTTACATTGGTTCCATGGTGTACATTGATCCAAATTGAGTGTGATGAGAGAGAAATCATATCCTTAAGGAAGAAACATAAAGTCTATGAGACAGCAAGATCAGACAACAAGATATCAGTTTTTTTTTTTTTTCTAAATTTAAGGTAATAGTTCTTGGTCTTTGTTCAGACTCCGCAGTTTTTTTTTTAATATGACTCAGTTCTCTGTATATTTTAGAAATGAATCCTTTGTCAGAATCATTAGTTGTAAAGATTGTTTCCCAGTTTGCTACATTTCTTTTGATCTTGGTTACAGTCGTTTTGTCTGTGCAAAAGCCTTTTAATTTAATGTAATTGAAATCATCTAGTTTGTTTTTGGTGATGTTTTCCATCTCTTCCTTAGTCATAAACTGCTTTTCTTTCCATAGATCTGAAAGCTAAACTAGTTTTTGATCTTCTAATTTGCTTATAGTATTTGTTTTTTATGTCTAAATCCTGTGTCCAGTTGGATCTTACCTTGGTACAGGGTGTGAGGTGTTGGTCTAATCCAAGTTTCTGCCATACTAACTTCCAATGTTCTTAACAATTTTTATCAAAGAGAGAGTTTTTTAATCCCAATAGCTGGACTCTTTGGGTTTATCAAATAGCAGATGACTAATCATTTCCTGCTATTGCACCTAGTCTATTCCACCGATTCACCACTCTGTTTCTTAACCAATACCAGACAGTTTTGATGACTGATGCCTTATAATACAATTTTAGATCTGATAGGGCTAAGCCACCTTCTTTTGCACTTTTTTTCCAGTATATATCCCTGGAGATTTTTTACTTTATTTCTCAATATAAAGTTGTCTGAGGTTATTTTTGAATGGGATTTCTCTTTCAAGCTCTTTCTGCTGCATCTTTCTAGTCATATATAGAAATGTTGTGGATTTATGAGTTTATTTTTATATCCTGTAACTTTGCTAAAGTCTCTAATTATTTCTAGTAGTTTTTTTAGATGATTTCTTGGGATTCTCTAGGTATACCATCATGTCATCTGCAAAGAGTGAGAGTTTTGTGTCTCCATTCCTAATTCTAATTGCCACATGCTTTTTTAGACAGGATCTTTGTCTCTGTTCACCTGGGTCAACAGCCACAGTAAGAAACAAGCCCTCTGAATGAGCTTCAGGGCAGTTGAATTGCACAGAGGTCCCTTAAGGTTGCCACAGCTCATGCCATTGACATAGTTACAGAAATATGAGAGTGGGCGTCCCATCTAGAACACTTTATCTTACCTCCATAGTAGGTAGGCACCATGGATAATACTTAAGTATAGACTCACACTCCTTGCACTTGGTCCCTGATCTCTCCCCTTCTGCTTCCCTTCCCCAGCTCAAACCAGAGCTGCTCAACAGATCATTCTGGGTATTTCCAACACCATTCCAATACCCCTGTGCCTCCCCTCCCAGCCTTCAGGCCTCCCAGTCATTCCTGGGTGCCCTGGCTGCTCTTTCTGGTCAAATGATGACCCTTCTGCAGCCTGTGCTTCAGTTCTCATTGATTCCAGGGCTGGTGTTTTATCTACTGTGCCACCTAGCTGCGCCCCCCCCTGCCCCATGTCTGTTTCCTTGTCACCCTTTCAACATTTGTCCTTTACCTTTTTTGTCATAATTATAAAGATAGTGACATAAAAATTCAGGTGCTAATATTTGGATTTTTGTAATTATTAGTGGTTTGTGACTTTTTTATATAGCAACTGATGAAATTGGATTTCTTTGAGAACTCTTTGTTCATAACCTCTTTCATATTCTTTATATACTATAGAAATATGATCTTTAGAGAAGACTGCTGCAAATATTCCCCATTTCGCATTTTAATTTTAGCTGCATTTTTGTATAAAAAAAGTATGTAAACAAAATTGTCCATTTCGCCCTCTGTGACCTTTTGTACCCTGTTTGATCACAAATTCTATATGTAGATTGGACAGGTAATTTATTTTTTGCTCTTCTAATTCAGTTGTGAAGCCACCTTTTATATCTTTGTGTGCGCTTGTGTGTGTGTGTGTATCTTAATCTTTGGGATTAATCTTGTTTAGAGGTTGGTCTCAGCCTAATTTCTGCCCTCCCTAGTTTCTAGTTTTCTTGAAAGTATTTGTTAAATAAAGTTTTAGCACCTCTTTCAAATGTTTTTTCTTTAGCGACTGGAGCCTAAGGTGTGCTGATTTCTGTACTTTAGGTGCTTTGGCTGTTTCACCAGTTGTTTTTTTAATCAGTGTCACCAAATCATCTCAGTCGTCATATCCATTCACATTTCTGACCTTTTGTTCTTTAAGGTGAATTCTGATATGTTTTTCTAGCTGTATAAATTATTTCTTTTTTCTTGATGACAAAGAATAAATGACTTTATTTGTGTCAGTTTTATTGGCTTGGCCTACTCAAGAACTTTTGATTTGT
This sequence comes from Macrotis lagotis, assembly GCF_037893015.1. Lineage (NCBI taxonomy): Eukaryota > Metazoa > Chordata > Mammalia > Peramelemorphia > Peramelidae > Macrotis > Macrotis lagotis. The sequence goes on from NC_133660.1 coordinate 12,650,362, forward strand.
CTCCTTATTGAAACTGTTTTCATTTCTAGAAAGTATTGTAGTTATATTTATGTGTATCTTGCTAGATAGACTCCCAACTTCATTCTGTAATTATTTTCAATGAAATTTCTTTTTTAAAAATATCTTGCTTATGTATGCCAATGATTTATGTGGATTTATTTCATATCCTACAACTTTGCTAAAGTTTCTTCTATTTTTTAATTGCCTCTGTAGAAGTCTCTAAGAAAATACTTCTAGCACTTGCAGAATTTTGCCTATTTTTATTCCCTCAGTTTCCTATTGTGTTCATTTGCTTTAGGTTATTAATATATTATATTAGGTTTATTTTATGTATATTTATGTATTATATTATAATATATTTAGCTTATTAGTGTATTATATATCCTATTACTATATAAAATAATCAGAGATAATTTGTTGTAAGGAAATACTCATACAACTTTTTTTTTTTTTTTTTTTTTTTTGCATGGTAGTCTTAGTTGAGTGCAGGGATCCCAATTAAGGATCCCTGGCTCATTTCCTTGGGGCAGTTTAAGTGCATGCTTTTTGCAATGATAACCCACAAGATTTTTGCTTTCTGGATTCATCTACACTTGGTTTTCATCTTTCCTCCTTTTGAGGGAGTTTTTGGGAGTTAGTGGGGACTAGAGGAAGACAATATGGTCACTGCGGTAGTTGTAGCTTGCCTGTTGGAGAAGCAGGCTCAGCCCAGGAGGCCTTCCCAGAGCTCGCCACGAGATTTGGGCAAAGCTGGAGCATCGGAATCACCAAGCCTGGCCAGAAAGGGAACAGAATCTGAAAAAGAAAAGTTGTAGCACCTTTTTCCAATTTAATATCATGACTACCAAATACTAAAGGGGGAAACCCAGAAGGTTAATGAAGCTTTGACAGGATCTTTGGCCAAGTGATCCATTTGAATAAAAAGCCCAGAATAATTTGTTAAGAGCTCCATAATTGTACATACATTTATGATCAGTCCCTTGTTTGAATGTTTGAGACAGAATCAATCATATTCTAGTATACTGAAAAGGTATGATTTATTTTTTCTATATATATATATATATATATGTATATATATATTGATATTTTTATTGTTTTAATTTACCCAGTTATATGTAAAATAAAAAATTTAGCATTCATTTTTAAAACAGTTGAGTTCTAAATTCTATCTCCTCCTTCCCCTTCATCCCCCCCATTGAGAAAACAAGAAGTTTGGTAGATTATTCATGTCTTGTACTGACACTTTATAAACAAGAACAGAACATCTGATTTATCAGACCTAACTAAGTCTCTCATACTTGACTTGTAGTGGACATTTTTTTATTTTATTTTACTTGTAGTGTGAAAATTTCTCTTAATTCACTCACAGGGAGAAACAGAAAGAGACCTCGATAGTAAGAAAATCAAACTGGAGAAAGAAACCAAAATCTGCACCTCTTCTTCTGCTCACAAAGACTCGAGTAAAACGAGGTAAGTGTCAAGATGTACCCACCGGAGAAGAAGATCATTCCAGCCTATCCTACTGGAGCACTCCCCTACAACTTCTTATGAGCCTTAGAAATACAACCCCCTAAAAAGGTTCATTGCTGTTAAAGTTCATAGATTTAATGGGTGAAAGTGCATTTGTTTGAAATTGTGCTGATACCCATTAAAATATGCCGAATGTGATTTAGTGCGTCTATAAAGGTAAATGTTATTTTCTTCCTGAGAGTATTACCTTGCTGATGAATACCAGTTCACATTGCTGTACGTTTGGGAATACCAGAAGTGAAATGAAAATTTATACATATCTTGAACTTATCCTTTTTTTAACCCTGTAAATTCTAGGTGTTATTAATATTTTCCTTTTTTCTAGTACTTAATTTTTTAAAAACCTTGCCTGCATACTCTGCCTTCTCTTCTTACTTCTCTTGCCACAGTTTCATCCTCATTCCCTTTCATCTGGGCTGTTGAATTAGGATTGACAAATCTCCCTTCCAATCTTTTCTTTTCAAGTTTATCCTCAGGTCAGCCTGTCACAGAGCCACCACCCACCCACAACTGGACCCTGGGAAGCATGACTGTTCTCCTGAATGTGCCCCAGCCTCCTCTCTCTCAAATGTCAGTCTTCTGAGTCTTTTTAAATGTCCAAATTCTACCTCCCTTCTGGCCTCAGGTCTTGCAATGAGGCAGCCTGGTAGTTTTTGTGTCATTGACCTTTCTTTGGAAGTCTGCTCAATATGAATTGCTTATCAAAAGTAATATTTTTTAATTCTTAAAACACATGATTACAAATAAAAAACAATTACATGAAATACAGTTATCAAATTAACAAAAAAGTCCACAGACCCCAGTTTAAGAACCTCTGGTCTTGAGTTCAAAGTCTGGGCTTGTCTTTTAGGTTTATAGAGAAGTAGAGATAAAATGTCACCTACAGAAGAGAGTTGGTCCAGATTGAAGACAATAGATCACTGTCCCAGGCAGATTCTGGGAGCAGGAAGCCTTTGATTTAGCCCTTGATAGATGTTTAGAGGCCTTTTTGTGAGCAGCAAAAAAAAAAAAAAAAAAAAAAGACAAATGTGAAGAGTCGTCCTTGAGGATTGGGGAAGAGAGTCTGTTAAGGAAGAAGAAAGAGCACTTTCCGGAGGTGGATTGGAGCTGCTCCAGGTGCTGGCCCAGACAGGATCCCCATGTGTTGAGTTGTGATAGGGAGCTGATTCTAGGCAGGGACATTGTGGAGAAGACAGTGCAGTAGTTAAAAAGACCTCGTCATGAGGAGGAAAAGACCAATTATAGAGATTAGGAAGGAGGATTTATTAGGATTTCACACCCAAGTGAATATGTCAGGAGAGGGAGTCACCATTGATGACAGGAGGAGTCTAGCCTAGCTTCTAGAAGGTTTGGGTGCTGGGATTATGAGTACAGAAGTAAGGAGGAGGAGTCAGTTCGGCAGAAACTTGTTTGAGGGTTTCTTGTTTGAGATACAAGTTGAAAGAACAGAAGGTAGAAACGTCCAAAAGATTAAACCTAAGATTGGCTTATTTATTTAAGGCTAGAATTGTTATTACTATATTTTCCTAATAATTCTTCCATCTTATATAAAACATCCCTATTAGGCAACAACAATAAATAGTGGTAATTGTTCTATTTTACCATTGTAAGAATTAAAAGAAAAATTTTTTTGAAATAGCTAGTAATTTATGTGAAGATTATCACTCATTTCACCTACACAATGATGCTTTTTTTATTATCAGAAACTTAAAATGATAAGAACTTTCCTCCTAAGTAAAAGCATTATACATTTGAATCACACTTCAGATTTTCTGACTTAACTTTAAGGGTCATACAGGAAGATCTTGGGAATAGAGGAAATGACAGTGACTATGTTCACTGAATAACTGACTTTCTGTATTCTCTGTAAGCTATTATTTTTGTTGAGAGTCAACCTAGCCTTTTCTAATAATTAAATGGTATTTTGACTTATTTGTTTTAGTCAGGTAACACCTAGGTCTCTTTCTTCTTTCCCTGTCTCCCCCCCACCCCATTTCCCTCCTTATTCCCCCTTCTCTATCTCATTTAGTGATTTTCATTACAGTCTTGATGTGGTTGTTCCTTCCATTTCTGCTGTGACAAAAACTGGATCTCTGCTTGCCTCCCTCTGTATCAGTTATATCTTCTCATGCTTCTCTTAATACTCAATAGTTGTCATTTCAGATGGCAGAGGAGTATTAGATTCCTTCATTACAGTTTGGGGAGCTCCAGACCTCTAGGGAATATCTCCTAGATTCCGAGCTCTTTACCATAATAAAAAAAATCATGCTGTGAATATTTTGTTATGCATAGTAACCTTTTCCTCCATCTTTGATCTCTTGACCTCTTTGAGGCACACACCTAGTATAATTTTTTTAAGTATAATTCAAAATTGTTTTAGGATTAGTTTTCCAAAGGCAACAGAACTTCCCCTGAGATTTTCTTTCATTCCTGTTATAGGCCTATGAGTTTTTATTTGTATATTTAATGCAAAACAGTAGTTTCTCTCCCCCCGCCCCATTCTTGACTCATAATTCAACTGAATCAAATTCTTATGACCCCAGTAGCTTATTTTAATTGAAGTCACAGCATTGAGGTCATAGCCAGATCTAGTCTTGACTGTTGTTCCTCTTCAGATTGCCGAAGCCCTCCTCAGACTTCCCGAAGAAGGAACCAGCGCAGCTTCCATCAGTGTCTCCCTCCCCCAAAGCAACCAAGAACGTCCATAAAAGACCAAGACCTGAGAGCCAGCCCAGTGGCCAGGGGCACTCCAGAGGTTCCAGCACCACCAAGGAGAGCCAGAGAGAGTCTTCCTCTAAGCATAGGAAAGTGGAAGCAAAGCCTTCTGGAAATCCTACAAGTAATAAAGTGAGTACCTAGCGAAATGGGTTCCCGACATTCAGATAAGGTTGATTTGCTTTGCAAAGTAGATTTGTTTTTTAGAAAATCCATGTGAGTGTATGCTGTTAGATATGTTATTTTCCATACATATTCCATACATATCATAGCCCTTAGATTTCTCAAATTTAACTGTAATAACTTATTTGACACTGTTTACTTAGATTGTCACATTTCCACATTATCCAGCTGATTTTTTTTTTTTTTTGCAAGGCAGATGGGGTTAAGTGACTTGCCCAAGGCCACACAGCTAAGTAATTATTAAGTGTTTGAGATTGGATTTGAACCCAGTTACTCCTGACTCCAGGGCCGGTGCTTTATCCACTGTGCCACCTAGCCACCCCCTAGCTGATCTTTTTTTTAGTTGAAAACTGCAATTTTATGTTTTGTACAAGTGATAATCCTTAAAATTGCACACAAGCTCTTCAGGTGATTCAATACCTTAAAAATGATGGCATTTTATTTTTATGTCCTCCATTGTGTTCCTCTCCCTTCTCCCTCCTAGAAAGCCTTCTCTTAGAATAATGAAATTTAACTTGAGCAAAACGAAGTAGCATAATAAAAATGTTCACTTTTACCAACGGAAGAAGAAGAGGCTTTCTCTTTATCTTCTTTTGGGGGGACAGGGTAAGCTATTTCAATATAAATTTGAAAAAGTTAGTTTTATGTTGCTGTTCTGTCCTCTACATTTAGTGTTTTCCTACTTTTGTTTACCTCCCCTTGAGTCAGTTCCATTCTTTTCTTACATTGCTTCTCAGAGAATAACCCATTCCACTCAAACAGTATAATTTTTGTAGCATTCACTAATCAATGATCATTTACATTGCTTTCACTTTTGTTACTATAAAAATTGCTGCTGTCTAGGGAGCCTTTATTTGTTTTTATCACTAACTTCCCTATGTAGATACCTAGCATTGAATTTTCTGGGTTTAAAAATGCTTAAAATATTTTACTTTCTTTGCAAAATTCCAAATTGCTGGATATATCACTAGGCCCATCTTTCCCTAATCCAAGTTTCAAGTAGAATGAAAATTTCCCAATAATAGAGTGATTTCTAGTTATATATTTTTTTTTTGTGGGAGGTAGGTCAGTCAGAGTTAAGTGACTCCCCATGGGTTATACAACTAGTAAGTATCTGAGGTGGGAGTTGAACTCCTCCTGACTCCAAGACTAATGCTTATCCATTGTACTTAGCTGCTCCTTACAAATCTTTATTATGTACTGCTTTCTTTTCTTTTGAAGTATATAATAATTTCAACATCTTATTTTCAAAACTGTTATAATTCTCTACTTTTTTCTTTTTATTTATTTTGAGTTTTACAGTTTTTCCCCTAATCTTACTCCCCCCCAAGGCAATTTGCCGGTCTTTCCCTTGTTTCCATGGTATACATTGATCCAAATTTAATGCAATGAGAGAGAAATCATATCCTTAAGGAAGAAACACAAAGTATATGAGATAGCAAGATCAGACAATAAGATATCATTTTTTTTTTCTAAATTCAAGGTAATAGTCCTTGCTCTTTGTTCAGACTCCACAGTTGTTTCTCTGGATACAAATGGTATTCTCCATTGCAGATTACCCCCATATCGTCCGTGATTGTTGCATTGATGGAATGAGCAAGTCCATCAAGGTTGATCCTCATGCCCATGTTGCTGTTAGGGTATCCAATGTTCTTCTGGTCCTGCTCATCTCACTCAGCATCAGCTCATGCAAATCCCTCCAGGCTTCCCTGAAATCCTGTCCCTCCTGGTTTCTAATAGAACAATAGTGTTCCATGTATATATATGCGATAGTTTGCTAAGAAATTCCCCAATTAAAAGACAATTACTTGATTTCCAATTCTTTGCTACCACAAATAGAGCTGCTATGAATATTTTTGAACAAGTGATGTTTTTACCCTTTTTCATGATCTCTTCAGGGTATAGATCCAGTAGTTGTATTGCTGGATCAAAGGGTATGTACATGATTATTAAGTGTCTGAGACTGGATTTGAACCCAGGTACTCCTGACTCCAAGGCCGGTGCTTTATCGACTACGCCACCTACCTGCCTCCTCAACTCTTTTTTAAAAAAAAACAATTAAACATTTTATTTATTTGTTTTTCCTACTACATGCAATGGTAGTTTTCAACAGTTTTATTTTTTTTTTTTTGGCAGGGTTTTTAATTTTATATTTTTCTCCCTTTCCCTGACAGAAAGCAATCTAATCAAGGCTCTACATTTAAAATCATGCTAAACATAGATGCATATTTCATATTGTGAAAGAAGAACCAAATTCATACAGAAGGAAAAAAATTAGTAAGAAAAGATGGCATAATACCGAAGACAAGTTTTAAAAATTGAAGATCAGAGCAGCTAGGTGGCGCAGTGTGTAGAGCACTGACCCTGGAGTCAGGGGTGCCTGAGTTCAAATCTGGCTTCAGACACTTAATAATTACCTAGCTGTGTGACTTTGGGCAAGCCACTTAACTCCATTGCCTTACCAGAAAAAAAAACTGAAGAGTAGGTTTTGGCTTTCATTTAACCTCCACAGCTCTCTCTTTGTAAACGAATGATATTTTCCATCACAAGTCTTTTAGAATTGACTTTGATTATTGTGCTGTTGAAGTGAACAAGTCCATTTCGGTGGTCATCATCCATGTGGTTGTTAATGTGTATCCAATGTTCTTCTGATTCTGCTTATCTCTCTCACATCAGTTCATGCAAATCCCTCCAGGCTTCCCTGAATTCCCGTCCCTCCTGGTTTCTAATAGAACAATAGTGTTCCATGACATACCACAGTTTGCTAAGCCATTCCCCAAATGATGGCCATCTCCTCGGTTTCCAATTCTTTGCCACTACACAAAGAGCTGCCATTGTTACTTTGGTACATGTGGGGTTTTTACCGTTTTTCTTGGATCTCTTCAGGATCCAGACCCTGTGATATGCAGAGAGTCTGCAGTTTTATTCCTCTCTGGAAAGGTTGGATGAGCTCACAGCTCCACCAACAATATATTAGTGTCACAGATTTCTCACATCCTCTCCAACATTGATCATTGTCCTGTCTTGTCATATTGATGCCCTTTTCTTTTTGAAAACATCCTCTCCTCATTCCAAAGACCATTCCTTTATAACTAGTAAGTACTGCTAGCAAAGCCAGTCAGCACATCTGAAAATGCTCTGTTCTGACCCTTCTTTCCCGAAATGTGAATACTCCTCCTTAGTCCTTTATAGTCACAATTAGAGTTTATATTGATCTATGTTCTAAAGTTATTCGTTTACTGGTTTTTTGTTTTTTTCTTTACATTATTATAATGGTCTTGGTTCACCTGGTTTTCCCTATTTTACACTGTTATACTATGTCAGCTTTCTCTGATCTCATGTTCTATATTATTCTATTCTATTCTCTTGAATTCTATTGTGTTCTGTTCCTAGGCCTTCTTTTGTTAACTATTCCTGGTGTCCTTTCTAGTTCTTTGATACTTCCCATATCTATGAAACCTACTCCTTGGGATATAGGTCAAGTTGTTAGATAAAAGGAGAGGTACAGTTGAGAGGGACTTTACTCTGCCATCTTGGCTTCACCTCTTCATGTAATTCCAAATTATTTTTCAGCATAATTGGACAAACCTACATGTCTACCAATGGTAGAAGTGTGCCCATCTTCTTAAAACCTTCTAGCATAAACCATGTCTATCTTCACTGCCAATCTAATATATTGGAAATGAACTTCAGTCCTTTTTATTTGCATTTCTCTCATTATTAGTGATGTGGAGCAATCATTTATATTTCATCTAGCCCAATCTTGTCATTTTATATAATAAAGACAATGAAAACCCTGAAGTTAAGGGATTTGTTGAAGATGGGATGTTAACCTAGGTTCTCTACTTTCAGATCCTGGGTCACAGATAGGGGAATCATTAATGTTTTCGCATGACTTCTCATATTGCTAGGTTCTAAGGTTTGAATGTTAATGGCTTTTAATCTCCTTGCTGCTTTCTTCTCAACTTCTCATACCCTTCATTTTTTAAAACCCAAATTAAAACTATCTGAACCTGTGATCTAAAGCTAAGTGTTTAACTATAATTCTGAGAATTAAGGCAGTTTCCTCTCCTTGCCCCTAATAAAATATCTGATATAATTTTTAAATTGCTATATTTTATATTTTGTTACAAGATAATTTTAACAGTATTTCATATTTTACAAAATTCTTTGGATCAATATGATTATAGAAATTTTAGTACTAAGCTATTTTTGATATAATTAGTTTTCTCTCTAAGCCTACATATTTTATTAATTTTATGAAAATCTTTGAAAATATTATCAAAAAAAAAATGAAAAATCTACTTTAGTGGGAGTTCATTTTTTAATGCTGCCCTCTAGGTGCCTATCACCTCTACTGTGCAACCCCCACCTTGAGCCCTTTTGGGTTTCTGCAGCCCACCCCTCTGCCCTCTGTAAACCATAGCTTCATCTTCTAGTCTTTCCTTCCTACTCCCCCCCCCCATCTTAAAGGGAAAGTTTGGAAGCCTCCCTGAATTCTGTCAGTTGTTCCCAGGGCAGCCGCTCACTCTGTCCTAGAAAAGCTCTTATTATCCCATAGGATTGAGAATCAGGAAGTGGTGTTGTGGAATGAAGTGAGAATTGACCTGCTCGCAGGAAGTCTTAGATTCAAATGTTGTCTCCCAAGTGTCCCAAACAAAACATTTCTTGCATAGCGGGTAGCAAATGTACCTTGGTAAAGAGAGTTTCCTCACCAATAATTCCATTATATAATGAAATCAAAGCTCTTATTTCCCCTCACTCCCCTGCAAAAATTTCCCCCCCATTAAAAATAGCATTTATTTCTTGTTTCAAAATGATTCTCAGTACCCTGCCTTTATGACCTTGCCTTACTTTAGCCACAAGAAACCAAATATTTCATTTCTTCCTCTTTCGTTACTTTCTATTATTTGATCAACTTGTATATTAAATATCCTACTGAACTTTGTGTTCTTTCAAAGAAGTAATTTAAACTTTTCCCTTAAATGGAAAGTACAATTATTTCTTTGATGTTTAGGGTTTAGTGTTGTTTTAGGAACATATAGTATCAACTATTATCTTCTACTTTTCATTCCAAGTTTTCTTTTTATTTCTTCGTTTTCCGAGGACCTTGTAATGAACTTTTTTTGTTTTAGATTTTTGCAAGGCAAATGGGGTTAAGTGGCCTGCCCAAGGCCACACAGCTAGGTAATTATTAAGTGTCTGAGACTGGATTTGAACCCAGGTACTCCTGACTCGAAGGCTGGTGCTTTATCCACTACGCCACCTAGCCGCCCCATTTTTTTTCTATTCTGGATGGTTTTCCATGAACCTTTTAATGTGTTTTTCTTGTTGTCTGCAAAAATGTTATGGTTTTGAAACTTGACTAATATGTTATTTGGTGAATATTGGGATCTTTTTTCTGTTGTTCTGTGGTTTTTCCACAATCTACCCATTTACCATCTGCTTTTTCTGTATAATTGCTTGCTTTCCATTTCATAACTTTTTTCCTGCATGTTCTTATTCCATAAGAATATTATTATTCTTTACTTCTCCATTCCATTTTTCTTTCAGCTTTTTAATTTTATCATTCTCATTTTTTTTTAAGTAATTTTTCTCTTCTGAAAAACATCAGTTTTTTCTTCTTAAGCCTACACCTTCTGGAAAACTTCAGTATTACTTCTATTTCAGAATAATTAGTATTGCTGTCAGATTTTCCTCAGAATTATGATTCAGACGTGTGTGTGTGTGTGTGTGTGTGTGTGTGTGTGGTTTTTGTCCATGAAGACTGCTCTTTTATTTGGATTTTCTATTCCTTCTTGTTGTGCTGCATTTGCCCTGTTCTCTTACTCCTCAGACTTCCAGATGGCGCCCTCACCACTTTGCCACCAGTGCTGCTGCTGCCTTTTCTGGGCACCTTCTTCCTGGTCTGGTTCTCTGGGGCTGCCCTAGCCTTTTGCTCTTAGTTGGTGCAACTTTGTTTTCCTCACCGCCAGATGGCCTCTGTTTCCCTTCTCGGACTCCTTCCTCAGCTTGAGCACTGGTCCCAGATTAGGGGTGCCGCCGCAAGGCAGCTGTGCACCCATTGGACTGCAGGGCGGAGAGGGGAGCAGAGAGCAGCACCGGAGCTGGGCACAGGAGACAGGTGTGGCCACACTCAGACAGGATATCAAGATCGTTGCCTTCCACAGGCTACCCTGGGTTGGAGGGATACTGTAACAGCTGTGAGAAATAGATTTTTTTGGGTATCTATTATCCTGAGTTTTTTTTCATATTTTTACATTTCTCATCTATGGAGTAAGACAATTGTTTCCATAGCATAGTACAATAGAAAAGATGATTATTTGTGGAACTACAAATCAACCATGCACAATCTGCTCTTCCTTGCAAATACACAACAAAATGATCGTGTAAATTTTTTTTTCCTTTTTTCCCCTCCTCCCCTCCCTTAGAGATGACCACCATTAGACACAAATAGAGACCTATGCATGGGCATACACCCATAACCACACTTCTTCAATTCATAATTCTGTTATCAGCTTTTCTTGTGGGTACACTCCTCCCTTTTGTTCCTGTCCTTTCTCTGGTGTCTTGGCCCAGCTACTTGGCAGCTGTCTTGGCTAACTTACCCAGATTCCTCCTTTTCTCTCTCTCCACATAGATAACTTTAATATTTTTTTCTTCATTTTTAAAAATCACCATTGGATTTTACCTCTGGTTTGCAGCTAATTTCCTTCTCATCTTGTTTTAGAGATATAGTCAACTTATTTTAAATTTAAAATCCTTTCAGTATTCGATTAAAAGGAAAAGGGGCAGGAGAGATAAATGGTATGAGTGAACCTATTTGTGACTGACTAGAAGAAGATCTTAGTGGTAGCTACACTGATAAATTGGTTGTTTTCTCTCTTGGGCTCACAGGAGCAAAAAGACCCAACAGAACAGCCTAGGATTTTTCAGTGATCTGAAAAGTCAGTGTGCAATTTTTTTTTTTTTTTGCTCAATTTTGCATTTTTTGAAAGCAAATTGTTAAGACTGGTTTTTGAACTTAGCAACCTGAAATATTGAGTTCTGATCTGTATTATCATTTCTCTAGACATCTCCAGGTGATCTTTTTCCTGTGCCTTCTTTGCCAAATGGTAACTCCAAGCTCACAAAGCATCACGTCAAGTTTGAAAAGTAAGAATTTGAGTTGTTTGGGATTTTTAGAGTCAGTCTCAAATTGCACCTCAGTCATGTTCCTTCTGTGGACTCATTTGTTTTTTTCTCTCCCTTTCAGACAACTTGCTGATTTTCACATGAAAGAAGCCAAGAAGCTGAAGCATAAGGCAGAGTCAATGGTGAGTCCTTTTTTCCTGGCTCTTTTCTTCTGGAAATGTTCTTCTGTTCTGACCTGTTCGGTGCCTTTAGTCATTTTTGCCTAAAAAGCCAGAGAAAATTATAATGGAATACATTTCTTTAACCTCCATGTATTCTAGATTAACATGGACATTTTTGTAAAGTACTACAAATTTTCAGAAAAATTACTGACAAATTCCATGTTATTGGTACAAATTATTTTAAATGTGTGAATTTTTTTTTCTTAATCCCTTATCTATTCCTCTAAAACTTAGTATTTAGTAAAAAGATCAGGTGGCATAGTTTCTGCATAAGTAATAATGTTTATTAATCATGCTAGAATATAATAAATGAAATATAAAAATAAAATGCTTGAATATCAAAGACTCCTTCATGGAGCCCACTCAACATTTATATGACCATGAAAGAGTGAGTGTACCTGGATGCGGAAACTCTGAACACAGGTAATGAGAGTGAATGGTTATTATAGTGGGAGGAACTGGGGTCCAGTGACCATGATCATGCCATTTACTGCCATCACCCTCAGCTTGGGTCTACCTAGACAAGGATCTACCCCATCCCCCCCGCCTGAATGCGCTGAATAAACCATGGATTAAATTCTTTATAAGGTTTCTAGCTCAGTGAGGCAACACCTCTACCAGAGTCTTGCCATGACACATTTTTGGGAAAGGTCTAGGATCTCCCTGTAATTTGTTATTTAATAATCATTTCTCAATTCAAATGTCTGAAAGGCTCATCTGAATACAAATCCAAATTACTTCACAAACAGGTTCTGTACCAGCCCTAAACCAAGGCCAGTCTGAAACACCCAGGGGTAAATCTGGGTAGAGGTCCAATTCACTTGCATAAGTCTCTGCTGTTTCTGATGTACATGACCCAGTCTGCATGTCCGTGACATTTTTACTCTCTCTCCCCCCCCCCCCCCCCCCCCCCCCAGTGGGTCAAGATCCCAGATCGGTCCATCCTCAAAATGAGTTATTTCTGAAGTGGTTTTCATCTTGAAGTGATTCTGGTCATGCTGAATTTCTCAGATGATATAACAAACACTGAGCAGCCTCCCCTCCCCCTGCCCCAATTAAAGAAGAGGCTCCAGGGTCATTGGTGGAAAAAGAAGTGTGAGGGTTATTACCAAATGAAGACATTGAGGCTTGACTCCTGCTTGAATATGGGATTGGCTGAGGCATGTTGAGATGGTGGTGAGCCTGGGTCACTGTCTGTTGAGGACGTTTCGTTTACGTTTAACTGGATATTAAGTTGGAAATGTCTGTGAGTTGAAGATTTGAGACCGGAGTCCAAGAGAATGATGTAGAATGGACAAATAGATCTGAAAATGATCTGCTTAGAGATGATAATGGAATCCATAGGAGCCAGAATAAGATTCCTACCTAAGTGAAATAGTGTGAGATGAGTGGAAGCCCAGCACAGAGTCTTGGGGACCCTAGACCTAGCAAAGATGACTTAGATGAACTTCCATAGTGGAGACTCAGATGGGATGTCTGATATGAGGAATACCTGGTGATGAGCTTCAAGGAGAAGAGTGATCAACACTGTCAAAGGCTGCTGAGACTGCAAGATGATAGAGAAATGGGGGAAATTGGATTTGGTGTTTTGGAGACCGCATTGGAATTCTGAGTGAGAATGGTTTCAGTTTCATGATGAGATCAGAAGCCAGACTGTAGAGTTGAGAGAGATAAGCCAAGAGAGGTGCCGTGATCGAGGATGAAGAAATAAACTACTAAATTTCTACTATGGAGAGATGTTCCTTTAACCCTCTGAGCCCCATAGTTATTTGGGGTCTTTGAAGGAAGTCTGTTAGACTTGGACTAGGAATCATCCTCATGCCTTGATTGTTTAAGAGAGGAATGAATAATTGGGGGTAGGATAAAGGAAGTTAGGGAGAATTGTCTCACATAAGCTGGATGCTCCAGTAGACATTTACATAAATAAAAATAAGGCTGTTGGGCATGGGGTGTGACCTGTACTCGACCCTCACTCTCAATTGAACTAGTCAAAGGATGGAGGAATTCACACACACAAAACCGCTTAAGTAGAGAAATATATTTTAGTCAACATGGAAATAGGAGGGAAAGAGCAGAAGTAAGTTGAGGAATTATAGGGGAAAGTAGAACAAGGGTCCTAAGCAAAAGAAACTGTAAAAATGTAGAAAAATGCTGTTAACTTTTTTTTTGAAACCAAAAAGAATGGGCATCTGGTGGTTGTTACCATCAACTGAGAGACATTTAACAGATTATAGTATGTACATTTGATAGAATTCTATTGTGCTACCAAAATGATAAAGGGGGGGTGGCTTTTAAAAAAAAATCTGGCAAGAATTGTAGGTCTTCTTACTCTATTTTCCCCTAGGTCAGGAAGCTTGGAATATTAGTTGTGATTTTCCTAAGTTTTCCTTTTCAGATTTCTAGATACATCACCTGGGTAGTTATGTCACTGCCTTGTCATCCTAATGATGACTGTTTCTTTTTTCCCCACAGTCAGACAAAGTTGGAAAAGCATTTAAGTACTTGGATGCCGCCCTCTCCTTTATTGAATGTGGGATCGCTTTAGAGTCGGAGAGTCCAACGTCCAAGTCCGTTTACGCCATGTTTTCAGATACCGTAGATTTCATTAAGTAAGTTCAGCGACTTTAGCACATCCTTTGTTTCCTCTGCCTCACATTGACTTTAGTGTTCTTCAGTTTTGTATGAGAAAGTTCCTTTCAGATCAAGAATCTCTTTCATGATTCCTGCTCAAGGAAGGGACATATCAGCCCTAGGCAAGAGGTGACGGAGAGTCACCCTGCTTTGTGGTGGCATCCTTCCTTTTCCCAGGAGTCCAGCCTGGCTTGCTGTTGCTCTGGTCCTCTCTGAGGCCTGGTGGGACATTCTCTAACATCCCCTCAGGAGGCCCTCTTTATAGAGAAATGCTTCCATTGTCAGCTTTCTGAAAGGCTCAAACCAGTAATTTTTCAATCAACCCACATATTAAGTACTAAGAGTATGGAGACCTTTTTTTTAAAATACAAATAAAGATCATAGACTTCCCTATTATAGTAGCCATAATATTGTTACATTTCAAAATAAACTATTCCTGCCAACCAAAAAAAATGAATTTCATAATACTTTATGAAATACATTGTATAATACTTTAAAGTGAGATTTTTATTTCTCAAAGTAGTCTCTAGGCATTTACTTTTGAAACACAATACATCTGTACCTTATTAGAACAGTATTGAGCTTTGTATATTTACAGGTAAATACATCATGTCATCATCATGCCCAGCCTTGGGGTATCCCCAGTATATGGGGCATCCAGACCCATAGTGACCTGACTTCCAATCCCTAGGCTCCCATGTTTCCTTAGGGATCCCTACTCTAGGATTGATCTCCAGCGGGATGCAGAACCTGGAAACTGTTCTCAGGTTCCTTATCCGGCACCCACCTTGCAGCATTGTTGTGATGATCAAATGGAATGTTCTTTGTTTCTTAGCCTAGCATCTGAAACATTGTAGATTTATTCTTTATTATTTCATCATTAATATTATTATAATTGGCTTATTCTCTCTTTCTTCCCCCCCCCCCCCTTTCTTCTCAGAGTCCCAAATTGAGAGATTGGCTTTGACTGGAACAAAAACTGGATCAGACACCATTGATCATTATTTTTGTTGCTTTTCCCTCAATGTTGGCACCAGGAAAATCCATTATGATAAGATTTGTATTAAATTTTCCTCACTGAGTGGGTCTGTTTTTCTGCTTCTTTACAGATTCATTCTGTCATTGAACTCCTTTTCAGATTCCCCAACATCTACACAGGAGAAAATTTTCATTGTTTTATGGTGTGTACTTTTTTCATTCCATATGTTGCTTAGGATTCATTTTTGCATCATTTGAAGGCCTGTTATACTTTGATTTTTTTAATTGAGTGGTAAAGAAAATTTTTCTAAAATTTAAGTACTTTTTAATATTTTTATTTTTATAAAGTATCAGGGTAATAAATTAACCCTTAAATGCTTAAACTTTAAAATGCATTAGAGTCTAAGTTCATAAACTGATGGCCAAATGGTTTATTATTTTGCTTTTAATATTATGTATTTGATTTAATGAGTATTTCTTTTATAGTAACATAAATCTCATTAGATTACCCATTTAAGTATTTCCTATTAATTTTCCAAAAAATTACTTTTTTTTGGTGATCTACCTAGCAGACACAATCCATTCACATGAATTTTCTTCCCTACAATGTTCGCTCTATAGAGTATATAATATTTTTTCTAGAGAAAATATTCTATAGAGTATTTTCTTTACCAAAAGAATTTACACACATGACGTAATTTTTATTGTTCTGTATGTGATCATGTATCTTGAGTTTGCATTCTGTGGCTTTGATCTGTTTTTAAATTGCATTAGTCAGCTCATCTCTGTTCTCTTTTTATATGTAGCATGCGTTGTCAATCCATTCTTTACATGGCCATGTTTCGTTGTAAGAAAGACACTGCAATAAAGTATTCTCGGACCCTTAATGAGCATTTTAAGGTACTTTGCAACTTCCCTTCATCTTCCTCTTTTGGACATTTCCCTCTGTACTTAGGACTCTAAATTTTATAGAGTTTGGCAATCACAGACTTCCCTTATTTATTACAGAATTCATCCAGAGTGGCACAGGCAGCTTCTTCAAGTGTCTCAAGGTAATTACAAAGTCCACTGAAATCTCTAAAGTTGCTCTTTAAGATTTACTACATAGTCTCACATTTTATGTACATACACATAAGCACCTAGTCTTTTTTTAATTAAAAAATTATTAGATTCTGTTTATATTTAGCTTTTCTTTGAATCTAAGTCTTATTATATTAAATCATATGTTCTTATAAGATTATCAGGAAGAATACAGTATGAAATTTTAGAGTTGGAGGGAATTAGATGGTAGATAATAGGTATGAGTTATATAGAGATCTGTTAGGTTATATATAGGGTACTAGGTAAAGATTTTATAGATATAGATATATAGATATATAGTAGATATATATTAGGCAAAGATTTTATATATATATATCTATATAGATATATAGCTATATATTGTAGATATACATATATCTATGTCTGTATGTATTTAAATGTGTATGCATGGTGTGTATGGTTAATTGCTTACCTTTTTTATTTTTGATGAGGACACTCCCAGGATCCCTAGTTGCTCTTTAGGCCTGAGCTATAACAGCTCCCTTCTCCAATTCCCGACTCCACCTTTACCTTTTTCTTTTTAAATACTTTCACCTTTTTTAACAATTACTTTCCCTGATTCCACTAGTTTGTTCCAAGATGAAACTACTGACCTGACCAAGAACAGAATTTTCCTTTATTTAAGTCCTTAGAAATACTGAACTTAATTTGTCAAAACTCAAATGGTTTCCTGTTGTTGTTTACTTTGTTAGGGCCTGCTCATTTGACAGCTTTGGTACTTGGAAGTGAGCAGAAACGTTTGATTTCAGATTTATACATTTATACCTTAAGTGCAGCCTGTCCTACATTACACCACGAATCATGAAGGAACTGCTTGGCTCTGTGCGTCTTTGCCAATTCTACTGGGGGTGGGTGGGGTGGGGTGTCATCCCTAATTGCTAGTAAAATGGATGAATTGCTTAAAAGCATCTGAAAGAAATTACTTAAAAGTAAATATTCTTTTAAAATTGTTAAACTTGGGTTCCTTTTTTCTTTCCTTTTCATGGCTTCCCCCCTTTAGTTCTAACTTCTTTCACAAGATGCCTAATGTGGAATATATGTTAACTCCAGTATCCGTGGGCAGCTCGACCAGATTGTTCCTTCCTGGGGATGGTGCTGGGAAAATATGGAGCTTGACAGCTCTTACAGGGATGAGGGTTGCATGGAATTGAGAAATAAACAATATTTTAAAAAATAAATAAAAGTATTATTCTTGAGTGTCTTGTGGTGGAGAGATGCCCAGGTTCTTGGAGGTGCCACCAGCCACCAGGGAGGCTGCTTCATACCTTCCAGACATCTCTGCAGCCTGCCCAGCCAAGACCTCCCCCTTGTCAGACTGGCTGTTCCCCTTATGTGTGTGTGTTGCAGATTTTGCTTTAAACCTCAGGGCCCCTGAGTCTCAAGCCAGGGACTGAGACCCTTGGACAGTGAGTCCTTTAGTTTGATCAGGGAACTCAAATCCAGATCCACAGCCACTCTGTGCCTCCGCCTCAGGTGGGGGGCCATGGCCACCTGCCCCACTGGGCCCGCTGCTGCCCAGAGACCCCTACCTCCAGGACCAGTGTCCATGGTGGCACACCCCGGCTTCCTTGTATCCCCTGCCCTGGGAGCATGCTGCTTTGTAGGGACGGGAACAGTCTTTGTTGTTGTTTTGGTGGGAAGGGACTTTGGGTTTGGTTTTTTGTCTTTTTCCCTTAGAATGAGGATAGCTTTTATTTAATTTTTTAATAAAAGAAAATATAACACAGAGCCTGCTCTAATGCTTTCCACTCATTCTTCTGGCCCCAGGTGGGTTTTGCCAAGGCTTCACCCTGGTCGTCCCAAGGTGTAGCTCTCATGCTCTCTCTCCTTTCTGCCAGAAATATAAACACCCCATCCCTTCTCCCCCAGCATTGGCTCGACTGTGAGCACTCCCATGGTGATCCAGAACATGACCTCGGCCTACGTCACCATCACCTCCAACATCCTGAATGCATATGACCTCTGGGAACAGGCTGATGTACTAACGAGGAGGAACACAGGTGAGAGGGAAGCAGGGATGGAGCCGGAGACAGACAGGGATGGAGCCGGAGACAGACAGGGATGGAGCCGGAGACAGACAGGGATGGAGCCGGAGACAGACAGGGATGGAGCCGGAGACAGACAGGGGTGGAGCCGGAGACAGACAGGGGTGGAGCCGGAGACAGACAGGGGTGGAGCCGGAGACAGACAGGGGTGGAGCCGGAGACAGACAGGGGTGGAGCCGGAGACAGACAGGGGTGGAGCCGGAGACAGACAGGGGTGGAGCCGGAGACAGACAGGGGTGGAGCCGGAGACAGACAGGGATGGAGCCGGAGACAGACAGGGGTGGAGCCGGAGACAGACAGGGGTGGAGCCGGAGACAGACAGGGGTGGAGCCGGAGACAGACAGGGGTGGAGCCGGAGACAGACAGGGATGGAGATGACTGTGTGTGATTTGTTGCTTCCCAGGTTTGAGGAGGGGCCGTGGCCTTCCTCTTCCTCTATTCATCCTCTTCTTTGGAGAGATTTCATTTTTTCTTTTGCAAGGCAAATGGGGTTAAGTGGCTTGCCCTAGGCCACACAGCTAGGTAATTATTAAGTGTCTGAGACCGGATTTGAACCCGGGTCCTCCTGACTCCAGGGCCAGTGCTCTATGGACTGTGCCACCTAGCCACCCCCCCCTTCTTTGGGCCATGAGGGGGTCCTGGCTGAGGCTGGCACTCCCACCAGTCTGGGCTGAGGATGGCGCAGGGTGTCACCAGGTGGCGGTGGCATCCATCTCCATCTTCAGAGGCCATTTCTGACCCCCTGACCTCCTCGCCTCCTCTCCTTTTGCATGTTTCCTTTGTCTTTTGCAGAATTCTTTGCTGAGCTCAGTGCGAGAGTCTGCGCTCTGGCCTTGACCAGCAGCCTGATGGAGCTGGTCCTCTATACCAGGCAAGCCTTACAGCAGCTGCAGCAGGTGGCAAAGACTCTGTAATGCAGCCGAAGCAGCCCGATGCCTTATTGCACTTTGGAAGCCTCAGAAAGACTGGCTCTCAGCTTCTTCAACCCCACCTTGAGAACAGGGTGAACTGCCCAGAGTACGATGGCAGGGACTCTGGCCTCCCGCCTGGACCTTCACCCTGTGCTCATGTCCTCGGGGCAGGGCTGCCTGCATCTGCACATGAAGAGGTGGAAGGCTGCAGAGCTGGGTATTTTCTTTCCTAAAGGACAGAAGTGCAATGTGTAGCCTTAAGCTGCTTGCGTGTCAATGGTCTGTAAACATTTCTCTGGCTTTATAACAAGCAAGACATAAATGATATATTGAAAATGTGGGTGAGAAGAAGCAGTTCCAGATCCATCTCATCTCAGAATCTTCCACATCCCATTCCTTCTAGTAACACAAAGAATTTTTTTAAGTAGTGATTTTTGTTATATTGTTTGGGATTTTATTTTTGAATTGTATTTATTTTTTTCATTGTGATGAGGAGAGGAGGGTATTTGTTCCAACTGCCATACACTGAGACCCCAGTTATGAAGGATTCTAGGGTTTCGCCTTGTCTACCCTGTGAACTAAGTTGGTGAGGGGCGGGGTTCAAGGCGTTTGCCACTTTGGGGTCTCTGTTGGTGGCAGCCGGGGCGCCTACTGGAGACCGTTGGGGTGATGGCAGGACCATGGCACAGCTCCATCGCTCATCCGAGGAACTGGGCTCTGTATTTCCAGCCTTGGTGAACAGGAAGACAACCTTTATTTCTGCCAAATTTGGTAGATTATGGGTTTGCTATTATTTTCAACTAGAGCTAAAATAGGAGGGATTAAATTGTAAGATGCCCAGAAACTTAACTCTTGTTAAAGAAAAATGAAACGTTTTTAGAAATATAGTGGTGTCATTTTGTTTTGGTCACAGGTAATTTAATTTTATTTTGTTTGCAAGATTAGATCATATTGAGCTTTTCTTTGTAGAGGAAATTAATTTCAAGTCACTCAGAGGCAAATATTTTTCTATTTCTTCCCAAAAGGATTTAAAAGCATTTAAAAATGATGAATCTAATTTTTAACAAAATTTCCACCATATCTTGGATCAACCAACATAATCAACAGAGATTCCATTATTATAAATTCCCAACCCTAATAATGCACATTTGTCCACTTTTAAAACCTTCCTATAGAAGGACATGGGCCAAGGCCTCCTTATGCAATTTTCCTTGTTCAGTTTCTCACAGAAACATTTCCCCTCCTCTCCTTGCCCCTGGCTCATCCCATGTGTCTTACATGAATATTTGAAATTTACTACTTGATTTATTTAGAGTTTAATGAGCTCAAAATTTGCCAACAGATAGTAAAAGCTTCCTGGCTGTATCAATTGCAGATGTTATAAACAAGAAAGGGCAAATTTCTGTACATATCTCTTGAAACTATTCTCTTCTTTTCTTGGGTTAAAGTTCATAGAAGAAAATATCCAGCAGAATGACTACAACAGCCAGTCAACAGCGTCAGGAAAAATGAATTCTCAGTTCTGAGACAAAGCCCTGATTCTTTTTAAAATGCAGTCCCACACGATTGCTAAATGAGCAATAACCATGGTAGGTTGGGGTATATTCCCCATTGGGGGGGGGTCAAGTGAGGGTCTTGTCGACTGGAGGGGATTATCTGGCACCCTAGGTAGCAGAGCAGAAAATTCAACTTCAGGTGTGGAGTTCTGATCTTTGCACAATGGTTCTTGGGGTATGTGTGTGTGTGGGTGTGGGTGTGTGTTGTCGGTGCACGTGAGTGCGTGTGAGCTCTTTGGGAGCCAAAGCCCATTGTAGACTTCTTCACGGGTGGTGAAAGAGCTGGTGGGCATCTTTTGGTGGCCTTGCACTTTTTCGGGGGTGGGGGGTGTTTTATGTTGAAAATTCAATTGTTGTTTGGAAGGCTGATGCATTTGCGTAGTCCATGTGCACTGTTGTGAGCATTGTATGATGTTCTCGTTCCATCACACGGTGCACCTGTGAGAGAAATACTTGTGGATCCTTTTGTATGTATTATGAAATATAGTGGCTGCTGAATCACAAAGTCTTTTGCTGTTACAGTTGTATATAGGAATTTAAAGGATGTTTTAAAAATCAGATGCACTTTTTTCATTGCATGTTTCTAATCCCGAAGGCAAAATTTATACATAAGCAGACATTTAAAAGCCTAGTTTATAAAAGGAAACCTTTCAAATCTGTGAAATTCTCATACACGTACAAAAGCAAGCCAGACACATTTGGTGGTGAGATAGACTTTAAGTTTTCTAAGAGAAAAAGAAAAAAAACTATAAAATCTTTTCATACTTGGTACTATAGTTTTGCTGGAATGTCTTTATTTTTTGTAGGAAGAGGAGGAATGTTTTACTTAGAAAAGGAACCTTCAATTTTTCTGCCCTTCTGGAGATAATTTAAAATGTGAATGAGTTTGATATTTTAACCTAAGAACCTGTTTAGCAGAGAATCTTTCTATAAAATAGACATATACACCCAGTTCTACTGAAAAGATGATTGTGTGAGTGAGTGTTTAACAAAAGGAACTGAGCATTCAGACACACTTTGGCAGTCATTCAGTTGTATGACTGATCATTCAATCTGTAAAATGTCTGATGTTTAGGAGTAGAGGGACTTGAATTTTACTGATTTTTGGAATCCCCAGTGTATAATCACTTTTTTTTCTCATAGACATGGGAATACTATTTTAACACTATCTATCCAGGTCCTCTAGGGCAAAAATGTCAAACTCACAGCTTGAACCTGATTAAAATGTAATTGAGAAGTTTACCAAAAATAAATAAAACTGTAGTTCAACATAGATGATGTTAATTTGTGACTTTGTTAGGTCAATAGGTGACCAGCAGGGATGTTTCTCTTTGAGTATGATACACAGCTCTAGAGAATTTAGCAATTGTATATGTTTCCTATTCACCAATACGGGTGTAGTATTATGATTAACTGTAAACTTTTCTAAAGAATGAATCAGATCATTTCCCCCACTAAAGAGTGAAGAAAGCTTATATCTTTGACCACCGTGAAGGCTATGTATCAGGAAAAAGTGGGTCCAATGAAATTGGCCTGATTTTTATAATGAAGGGTTTTTCCGATAAGGGTTTCCTTTTGGTTTTGTCTTTTTTCTTTTTCTGAGAATTTTCCCCACTCAGTGAATATATTTATTGAGCCTTTATTGACCAAAATTAATTTTAAAATAGTATATTATTTATTTAGACTTTGCTTTGGACATCTCCCTCCATAAGCCTCATCTTTCTATAGCTCTAAGGGATAATGAATATGATGAGTTGAACTCTAATAATAAAGCTTAATGTTATAGTTTTACTTTTCCCACCTTGTCTTCCAATATACACTTTCCTCCTCTTCACTGTTCTTGTTCCAGACACTACATGGAGCCATTGGCAAAGATTGCCTTATTTTCTATTGTATGTCCATTAGCTACTTCTACTAAAGATGAGCAATATTTCGAACCTTTTAAGAATAGGTGTTCCTTTTTTCAATCATTAATTTCCCAGTGAGAAAATTATCTAAAAAGAGAATTATGGTATAATTTAGATTGTGGTTCTAGAAAGGAAGGCTCTCTGTCAGTGGAAATATTTCTTCCGATAAATTTTTTCCCTATTCTTTAACATACTACCTCCTTTTACTCCTTCCATTATTGTAAATAAGTGGAAGTAGAGGATTCCCCTTGCTCCCAGTTGTTTTTTATTTGTTTTGGAGGGGTGAGGTGGGTGGAATGGAGTTGGGAGTTTTAATGGTTCATCTGCGAAAGCTTCACATATTTTTGGTCACCAAACCACAAATACATAAGCCCACTGTGTATTTTTCTCTTTGGTCTGTTTATCAATTAATTTTGTACACTGGCAATATCTTTAGTTCCTCTTTATAACTAAAAGACAGACACTGCCTATCGCTTTTCTAAAAATGTATTCTTGCAATATTGGTGGTTTCTCTTGGTCTCCACAGGGAATTCTACCCCATCATGAGCTTTCAACAGGTTATGTTCTTAACAGTTATTTTGAGTAATGTCTTTATAAAAGGGGACTGAAAAAATGAAGAGCATGGTTTGGGTCCCTTTGTGAGTATGGGAAGTAAGACTGCAAACAACTAATAATTAAGCCACATTTATTAGATTCAGGTTAGATTCAGGCCTTTTATTATGAGGCTAGATGGTGGTTGACCTAAAGATATGAACTTTATTTTGCTTAAAAGTTGTCTTTTAAGTGATGAACACAGGCAGTATTAACTTTGCCAATTGTCCAGGCCATCAAGATGTATTGATAAAAACAAAAAATTAATGCACATCCCCCCCCTCAAATTATGTATTTTCTATCCATATTTTTATCTTTTTTTTTTTTTTAGAATTTGTGAATGTGATCATGTTTTGGATATTTTGAAACAAGTTGACTATTTATTATCATTATATCCTGTATTATTTTTGCGCCTTTTTTGGGTAACTAGCAATAAATCAAATCTTGGTATTATCATCTGCAGAGATTTATTTTTAAATGAATAAATTTCCATTTAATGAATGTGGGGAATCACTGGTTTTGAAATAATATAAATTTCATTTAATCTTTACTTTCAAATAAAGTGTCAGTAACATATTCAGCAGTAGTGATTTTGTATGTAGATTTTCTATTTATGTAGTAATTTCAAGGGGAAGATGTGCAAAAAAAAACTATAAACAGAAATAAATGTACTTTATTTTCTCTAGTGATGAGACTGCTTTCTAGAACTTCTCTGTTCATACAAGTTAGCTGCCATATATTGTCCTGCCAAGGACATACCAGAACTAATTGTGAGGAAATTTACATTGTTCTTTTATGGAAGAAAAAGTTTGTGGGAGATTAATTCCAAAGATGGCATGCCATAGATCTTTTGTTCATAATTTCAGTTTTCAAAATTTTTTAATTTACTTGTTATTTTTAAATTCCTTTCTTTTTACAAGAGGATTGTTATAAAATAAAATATTTAGAAAAAATACTGGATTTTGGTCTTGGAATTTTTATTTCTTTATCTGATGACCCTTTCATGTATACTATATTATTATCTTTTCAGGGTCTTATTGCAATGGTTCCTCATGATATGGAGACTGAATGGGTCCTTAGAGCTTGTTCTCTAAGTGAGTTAGTTTTGCCAAACTCAAGTGACTTTTCAGGTATGATCCAGAAATTGACTATTCTTTGTTATTTGAGGACCAGTTCAGAGTGGTATTTCATTCAAACTTTTGTTTGAACATTGGAAGTTTGGGGGCAGGTAGGTAGTAGGGTTGAAGGGGAGAATAAAGTGTTTATATGTCAAAGCAACTCTAAAATATTTGTCTTTGAAGTATGCTATAAAACTGAGACGTTGAAGACTGTGGACTTAATTGCAAGTGTGGACTGATAAATTCACTGAAATATTTTGTCCAGGGCTAAATATCAAAGATGTATAGGAGCATTCCATAAACTTAACATCAAATAAATTTGGAGAAAATGTGTAACAACTTGGAAGAATACTCCAGATCACTAATAAAAGAGTAATGCATATCAAAATCACTTTCACCTCACACTCAGCCAATAGGCAAAGCTAACAAAAAAATTGTCATAGTCTGTGTCTGAGGGCTTGCAGAAAGATGGAAATACTAATGTAATGATGATGGAACTGTGAATTTAGTCCAAGGGATGAAAATTAACTTGGAAATTCCATCACTAGACAACTGCCCCATGTCATTAACAAAAAAAAAAAGAAAAGCCTCATAGAACCCAAAATATTGGCAGCAGTCATTCACCGATTTTTTTTTCAAGACACGAGGAACCAACCAAAGTTCAAGTCCATGAATTCTCACCTCCTCACCCAATCACATTCCTAGAGGCCAGGCTTGGCTAGCTGACCCTACCCATGGATTCCCACTCCAGTGTCCTGTCCTCCCTCTTGCTAAGTGTTTCTAAGTTTCCAAGTTTGAAACTACAGGACTTTGCACCATATTTTTTTGTAGTTCAGAAGGGGAAAGGGGCAGGATGACTTGGACTGGAGCAGAAGCCCATCCCCCGACTGTCCCTCACTAGCACCCCAGAGAGCCAGACTCTAAATGACAGATGTTATCGCAGGCTAGACACCTGGGGGGGCAGGAGCAAGGGCCATGCTAAGCTAGAAGAGTTGATCCTCCAGGGGTGGCTAGGTGGTGCAGTGGATACAGTAGTAGACCTGGAGTCAGGAGTACCTGGGTTCAAATACGGCTTCAGACACTTAATAATTGCCTGGTTGTGTGGCCTTGGGCAAGCCACTTAATCCCACTGCCTTGCAAAAAAAAAAAAGTTGATCATCCAGTCAGGGCCCTCTGTCCCTTCTGTGAAGACTGGCCTGCTGTCGGAAGAGCTGAGGTGCTTTGAGATCCCATCCCAAGGAAAACCATCAGAATGGGGCAGAAAGTGTGGAACAGGGAGAACCCAAATATGTAATTCTAGAAGTTTGAATGGATTTCCTGTATAATTGCTAGATTTTTTTTTTGTTTTCCAAAGATTTTGAGTTTTACCATTCTCCCCTAATCTTGCTTTCCCCCCCCATAGAAGGCAATTTGTCAGTCTTTACATTGTTTCCATGGTATACATTAATCCACATTTAATGTGATGAGAGAAATCATATCCTTAAGGAAGAAACATACAGTATAAGAGATAACAAAATTATATAACAGGTTTTTTTTTCTTAATTGAAGGTAACAGTCTTTGGTCTTTGTTCAAACTCCTCAATTCTTTTTCTGGATACAGATGGTATTCTCCATCACAGATACCCCAAAATTGTCCCTGATGGTTGCCCTGATGGGATGAGCGAGTCCATTAAGGTTGATTGTCACCCCCATGTTGCTGATAGGATGTAAGTGTTTTTCTGGTTCTGTTCATCTCTCTCAGCATCAGTTCATGCAAATCCCTCCAGGCTTCCTTGAATTCCCATCCCTCCTGGTTTCTAATAGAACAATAGTGTTCCATGACATACATATTACCACAGTTTGTTAAGCTGTTCCCCAACTGAAGTACATTCACTTAATTTCCAATTCTTTGCCGCCACAGAGCTGCTGCGAATATTTTTGTACAAGTGATGTTTTTACCCCTTTTTATAATCTCTTCAGGGTATAGACCCAGTAGTGGTATTGCTGGATCAAAGGGTATGCACATTTTTATTGCCCTTTGGGTGTGATTCCAAACTGCTCTTCAGAAAGGTTGGATGAGTTCACTGCTCCACCAACAATGTAATAATGTCCCAGATTTCCCACAACCCTTCCAACAATGATCATTGTCCTTTCTGGTCATATTGGCCGGTCTGAGAGGTGTGAGGTGGTACCTCTGAGAAGCTTTAATTTGCATTTCTCTATTAAGTAATGATCTAGAGCAATTTTTCATATGACTATGGATTGCTTTGATTTCTTCATCTGTAAATTGCCTTTGCATATCCTTTGACCACTTGTCAATTAGGGAATGGCTTGTCTTTTTTAAAGAAATTTGATTCACAGGAGTACCTGGGTTCAAATCTGGTCTCAAACACTTAATAATTACCTAGCTTGTGTGGCCTTGGGCAAGCCACTTAACCCCATTTGCCTTGCAAAAAAACTTAAAAAAAAAAATTTGACTCAATTGTCTGTATTTTAGAAATGAGTCCTTTATCAGAAATAATACTAGTTGTAAAAATTGTTTCCCAATGTACTACATTTCTTTTGATCTTGGTTACAGTGGTTTTGTCTGTGCAAAAGCCTTTTAATTTAATGTAATCAAAATTATTTAGTTTGTTTCTAATGATATTCTCCATCTCTTCCTTGGTCATAAACTTAGATTTGACAGGTAAACTATTAATTGATCTAGTTTAGCTGATGACTTTGTGAGGAAGAAAGACAACTGTACCAAAAAAAAACCCAAATTAGAAGAAAATGTGAAATATCTCATTGGAAAAACAACGGACCTTGAAAACAGATTCAGAAGAGATACTTTTAAAAATTATCCGGCTACCTGAAAGTCACAACCAGGAAAAGCCCAGACTTCATTTTTCAAGAAATAATACATGGGGTAGCTAGCTAGGTGGATAAAGCATGAGCCCTGGAGTTGGAAGTACCTGAGTTCAAATCTGGCCCCAGATGCTTAGCACTTAGCTGTGTGGTCTTGGGCAAGCCACTTAACCCCATTGCCTTGCAAAAACCTAAATAATTAATAACAATAATAATAACAGCAAAGTTGTCCTGAGATCCTAGAAGCAGAGAGTAAAATAGAAATTGTGGGAATTCACTGCTCACCTCCTGAAAGAGATCCCAAAAGAAAAACATACAGGAATATTAATAGTCAACCTCCAAAACTCCCAAGTCAAAGAGAAAATACTAAAAGCTGCCAGAAAGAAGCAATTCAGTTACTGACTATAGTCAGGCTTACACATAATCTGGCAGCATCTACCTTAAGGACTCATAGGGCTTGGAATGTGGTATTTTGCAAGGCAAAAGAAATTGGTTTACAACTGAGAAAACCGAATATTCTCTTTCAGTGGAAAAGATGGACTTTCAATGAAACAGAGGACTTTCAGACTTTCCTATTGAGACAACCAGGGTTGAACAGAAAGTTTGATCTCCAAGTAAAAAGATGGAGTCAATGGGTGATAAATACTGGAAGGAGAAAGGGGAAGAAGGGGCTCAAATATTTCACATAAGAGTCAAGAAAAAGTTTTTTCAATGGAGTGGAAAGGAGGAAGGCAAGGGGGAATGAGTGAGACTTCATTCTCATCAGAAATGGCTCAGAGAGGAAATAACAGACACAAGGAGTGTATAGGAGGGTATAGAAATCTATCTTACCCTAGCTAAAAATGAGAAGAAAGGGATGGATAAGGGCAAATGGGGGGGGGTAAGTGGGGGAGTAGGTGATAGAAAAGAGGGAAGATCATGGGAGAGCATACTCAGATACAGGACATTTCTGAACAGGGACAGGATGAAAGAGAAGGAATAGAATAAATGAGAGTGGGGAGGAATAGAGTGGAGGGAAATACAGCTAGTAATAGCAACTGTGGGAGAAATAGTGAAGCAACTTCTCTGGTGGACTTACGATAAAGAAGGCAACACACCCCAAAGACAGCCATTGGAATCTGAACACAGACTGAAAAACATTTTTTCTCATTATTCTTGAGGTTCCTCATCCTTTTGGGGGGAGGGGAGATTTATGTTTATTCTCACAACATAATATGAAAAATAAGATTACTTTAAAAATTAAAAGTTAAAAAAATTTATTTGCTTCAGTTTCTCATATACAAAATAGGGACAACAATAGCAGTCACCTTCCAAGATTGTTGTAAGAATGAAATAAAGTAATATTTGTAAAGTGCTTTGAAACCTTAAAATTCTCTATACATGTTCTCTTTTTGTAGTTTCATCTGTAGTACCTAACAACAAAAGTGGTCATTTTGTTTTGCTAAATTGATTTGTTTGGTACTATTATCTTAAATTGTTTTTATGGAAAAAAATTCATAGGGTCCTCTTAAGTGTCAGGTCATTTTCCTTTGTTTCATAGTATTCATAGTTATTCAGGACATTCGTGTTGCCTTCTATAATTATAATTGATTATGTTCAAGGTCTTTTGAGTTTTCTCCTTCCTGAATTCTTTGGTACTTTCAATCTCCCTCCAGCCTCTTCCCTTGCTTGCTTCCCCCAACCACAATTCCCTTATCCTCTCCCTTGCCTGCCCCCCTCCTTATCATTCACTTTTTCCTCCTCCCTCAATGGGCCATTTAGTCTCTGCCCCAAGTGCTTGGGCTGCCAGAACTGGGTGCTGTGCTCTTTCTCTCAGCTCCCCAAATGCAAAGCCCATTCTCTTCCTTTTGTTCCTGAGTTCTTTGATTTGGCATCAACTTTCCTCTGCACTGGGAGGTAAAGTTCTGCAACCCCACGGATTCTTGGTTGTAGCCCCAAGTAGTCTTTTGCTGCTTAGCCATGGCCAAGTTGGTTGTGAAGGCCAAGAAAGCTTCAATAGCTTGGGGCAGGGAGAGTGGTCATTGAGAGGCTCTCTTATTGCTTACCTGACTTGATCTGCAAGTCTAAATCACTGATATATGATACACACACACACCCTTAATATATTTATATACACACATCTACAACTCCACACGGAAATTATATGTATATATTTCTGTCAAAGTGTTGGAGAACTAGGTTTCCCCTAAGCATTACTTTGATAGCATTCTCACACATTTGGTATGCTTTTTTCATTGTAGAACTCTGATATCTATTGTTTCTGTGATTTGTTCTCTGAGCCACTGATTGTTTAGGATTAAGTTTTTATTTAAATTTGATGCTTTCCTTCAAAGGATTTTTATTGTGGAAATCACTGATATATGATACACACACACCCTTAATAAATATATTTATATACACACATCTACAACTCCACACGGAAATTATATGTATATATTTCTGTCAAAGTGTTGGAGAACTAGGTTTCCCCTAAGCATTACTTTGATAGCATTCTCACACATTTGGTATGCTTTTTTCATTGTAGAACTCTGATATCTATTGTTTCTGTGATTTGTTCTCTGAGCCACTGATTGTTTAGGATTAAGTTTTTATTTAAATTTGATGCTTTCCTTCAAAGGATTTTTATTGTGGTCAGTAAATAAATTCAGTTTTTTAGCTGTGAAGGTAAAACTTAGAATCCTGTGATAAGCTTGGAGGGAAATGCAAATGATAAGTTTCATTTGCTAAGTGAATTGTTCCTTCTCCTGGCACTATGTACTTTAGCAACCTGAAATGAAAATTCAGTACTTTAGCATTCAGAAATTAAGTGTCTTCAGAGAAATAAAATGCATAGTTTAACCTTGGGGGTTTTTTCATTTACCATAGTTATGACCATTTCATCTTTCTAATATGCTCCCTATCAAAGATACAGTCGTCTGGCTTCGAAGGCCCTTCATATCCCAGCGTTATGACTTAAATCTTTATTTGAATTTTATTTATTTTTTTAGGTTTTTGCAAGGCAATGGGGTTAAGTGGCTTGCCCAAGACCACACAGCTAGGTAATAAGTGTTTGAAGCCACATGTGAACTCAGGTCCTCCTGACTCCATGGCCAGTGCTCTATCCACTGATCCACCTAGCCTCCCATTACTACTTAATCTTAATCCCCATTTGTATGCGCTGCAATCCAGTAAAACTTGTCATTCCCACAAGATACTCCATCTCCCAAGTATTTTTTTAAAACATGAAATGGAAAGGGCTGTCTCCTATTTCTGCTTCATGAATTTGCGTGTCATCCTTGCACAGGGGCTGTGCTAATCTTCTGTGTATTGTTCCAATTTTAGTAAATGTGCTGCCAAATCGAGCACTGCCTCCTATTTCTGGACTCTTCACACCTCTGCTTCCTAAACTTCCTTCAAATCTCTGCTATAACCCCACCTTCAAGAAGTCCCCAAGATGCTTTCTTTTGCCCCCAATTTATTTTCTATATTTATCCCAGTTGTCTACATGTTATAGACACGTAGACCTCAACAGTAGGGACTTTGCGTCTTATTTTGCATCTTCATTGTTTAGCAGGATCCCAGTTGCACAGTAGATTCTTAAACGTTTTTGGGGGAATGAACACCATTGCTGCACCCTTTGGGAAAACATCTGATTTCCTGGAAAACTAAGGAGTCGACAAAAAAGGCCAACCTCCTCTCCTCTCCCTCCAATTTAAAGACCAGGATAAAAAAGGGACATCTGAGTTGAGAAAAGGTACTCCCTTTACCCTTTAACATTCTCCTTTTAATATGGTCAAAGATGAGGAAGGCAGGATTTAATTGGACCAATTAATATATATTCCTGCCCTGAGTTTGGAAAATTCCTTCCTGACTCACTCTAGGAACTGACTTGGGCTTTGCTAAGCAGAATAAGAACTTCAGCCTGGGACACTGTTTTCTTGGAACGTGACCAAATACTATAAATAAGGCTTTAGGACCAAGGACACATAACAGTCTAAATTAATATTCCTCAGACAAGAGGTTTAGTGTGTTTCCACACTTCCCCCTCCAAGCTTTTAGTTACTTCATAAGGTCAACTTTTTTTAAGATTAAAAAGGTAAGGTAAAATTTTCATACAGCAAAAAAGCTAAAAGTTATTCCTTTCTATTTTGAGAGATCACCTTAACTTCTCTAAAATTTTAATCAGATCCTTAACTTCTTTGCTTCTCTTTTTGGTAGTTCTGTCTAGGTTTCAAAAGGGGCTAATTATGGTCATTGGTTTGTTAGGACATCAAAATGAAGTGAAGGGGGCCACAAACTATGCAGTGACATCATTGTGAAAGCTAGATAAAGTGATGGCAACAAGAAATGGGAATCAAGGTTACAGTGCATGTCCAGTTTTTCTTGTGTAACTGGAAGGTTCTCAGAGCCTGACACTTGCCCATACCTGTCCTCCCATCCTCTGTAACTACTTAACTCCCTCCAGATGCTGAAGGTCTACTCTGGGTTGGATGCAGACCTACTAAAGATATCCTGGAGGTCCCTCCCCTTGTCAGGGACCATGGCCTAACTACCATGGCTCCTTCAAGCCATTCTGGCATCTTGACTTTGCCTACCAGACCCCAGGGCTTACTGGGCTTTTCCTTCTGCCTCCTTTATACTTCGTCTCACCCAAGTAGAAGCTGGGCTCTTTTGAGTGTTAGGAACTGCCTGGACTTTGTAATTTGTATCTCCAGAATGTAGCTTAAGTGTTTAACATTTAAATGCTTTTCCATTCTTTAACAAATGACTGCATTAGTGAATTGTGAAAACTTTCCTGACTTAATCACTTAAACCTGGAGCATTTTAATGGGGGGGGGGGGGGATATTTATAGGAAGATTCTGTCTCAAGAGGAGTCAGGATGAGATTACTAGCTAGACCATTACAATGAGCAAATGAAGGGATGGGGCACAGGCAGTAAATCTCAAAGAGTTGTCTCAAAGAACAGTGTCCTTGTGACTCAGGAAAACTCTACTTTTGACTCCCATTTGTTTCAAAGAGGAGACTGGGGAGTTAAAAGTAATTGAAGCAACTGACTTGGTTTCACTTAAGTTTGAAGCATACATCACAAGAAAACATTTTTTTATTAAGATTTGCATTGTCCAGCCATATTTTTAAAATATATTTTCATTAATAAATTTCAACTTAGAAATTTCCAAAGGATTGTATCTAAATTGCCACATATGGTGGATTTAAAATTAAAGGACCATCATCAAGAATGGATTTGAACAATTAACAATGATATACAAAAATTTTAAAAAAGTTGCATACTGCTCAGCCAGAATTTGAGTGAATTCTATAGGTCAGGCACTATAATAGGTATCACTCAAGTTCTGAAATCAAGCCAAGGGTTCTAGGTAGAGGGGAGAACATCTGAACCATTAGCCACAGAGATGACGTTTGAATTCTATATGACTTTGAGCAAGTCTCAATTTTCTCATTTGCAAAATGACAGGATTCTAGCTCAAGAGATGCCCTCTAAAGTCCTTTCTAGTTCTAAATCTAGAGTTCCAAGATTTCCGATGATGTGGCTTACTCTTTGCGTAACTAAGTAAAACCATCCCCCAGAAGCCGGGGAGGAGGAGCATGGGGCTACAGCTGCTGTAACAGAGATGCCAATGCAGTGACCACACCAATGAGACCTGAAACGATGGCACAGGGATCCAACACTGGCGATATGGATTTTCCCATTTGCTAGCTGAGTACATAATCTGCCACTAGAGGGCATTGGTTTCCAGAACAAAACACTATCAAGAGAAATTTAAAATTCACCAAGCTGCCCAGTTAAGGGGACAAAAAATGAGGCATAGGAAAAAAAGTGCAGTGGCGGGTGTGGGAAGTCTATAACTAAGCAATAATTCAGTTGGGTTAGAACCTGATTGTTTTGGACCCGAGCCCATTAGAAAACTTCCAGAACACAGACCAGGGATGAGGTTTTTCAAAAATTCTCATTTTGTCAGAACAGAAATCAATTCTGAAGTTGACTTTCCAAGAAGTTCTGGAGCCACGGGCTCCCTCCTGTTGTGGAAGTTACTCGTGGCTAATGTGCATGGGTGTGTGGGGCATTCTCAGTGCTCCCCAGGGTAGGGGAGCATGGGGTTGACAAACCCATGACTGAATTTTGTTGCTTTCACTGACAAAACAGAGGACATAGAAAGAACATGCATAGCCCAGAAAGATCCTGTTCTCAAGAAGTGGATAATTTGATCAAGTGAAGAAAGACTGTGATACAATGGAGTAAGATCAAAGAAAGCTTGGCAAAGTACTCCAAGAAATCTGAAAGGGGGTGGGGGGGAGAAGTGAGGGTCTGCACAGGGAAGGCAGGTTTTTCTAATGGGAATGACATCTAGGTTTGATTTAAAGGAAAGGAGGGACCTGAACAGTAATAATAATAATAACCATAATAATAATAGTTTGTTCTTCATTCTTAAAGAAGTCCATAACATCAGCATGGGGGGGGGGGGGGCATGCTAAGTCACCAGGCTCACTGTTGACAGAGGTGAAGACTCCATTCTAGGCAGGAGGGATGAGCACAGACAGAAAGGACCAGCAAGATGTATGCATTTTAGTCTGGCTGGTCACATAGAATGTGTAAGAGGAGAGAAGTCTGGAACAGATCCTTTCCAAGGGAGTCCGTTCATAATCTGTTCCCAATCCTGCCCTTCATCCTCAGAGCTGCTGCAGCCTTTCCCAGACTGTAAGCTCTTCTCCCTTCTCTATCTTGACATCTTAGAAAACTAGTCCAGTTCTATAATGTCTTCTTTTGAGTCCCTTACCCCTTTTATAAGAGGGTCAAAACCATCTGAGATGAAAATAATTAGATTTTCCAACAAAGTCATCATAATCATTGTATACCTCATCTCTGAGTATACATCTTAAATGATACTTCCAGCCTTTCCAATTTCAAGACCTTGCTTCATATATGTATCATACTGAATATATACATTTAAAGGAAAGTGGATTTTTTCCATTTTTTTCATTGTAACTGGGTGTTTTTGATCATTTTTTCAGGTTACTCTTCTGATTCCATTCATAATATTGAGTGTATTCACATCTTTATTCTCTTCAAATATTCACAAGCATTTTATATCAAAAAACAATGGAGGTTTTAGTTGGTTATGCAAAAAAAAGTTGAATAGAAAAGACCATAAATTCTAGATGACTAGTAGTTAAAAATTAGAAAAGTTAAAACTCTTGACAATGGCTCAACTCTGCTCCATACACACAACAAAGACAGCAAAAACTTCAAAGAAAAGAACCATTTAAAATCAAGGTTTAATAAGAAATCCACACAAAAAAGTGTTATAACAGCACTGTATGCTTAAAAAAAAAAAGTACCAGACAACTATCTGAAGTGACAAAATGTTTTTGTTTCTGCCTCTAATGTTGAATAACAGAATGTCTACAACCCACTCTGATATGCAAGGTAGCCTGTAGACTGCTGGCAGTGTATGAAGACCAGCCTATCCATGGGATGTCAAGGCTTGCCTGAGTATCTTTTGAGTACTGTTACCTGATTACAGGTTAACAGACTTGCGTACATCTAGCTTTCTTCTTCCATGGGATCTGGGATTTCTGATACTCTTTTCAAAACTTGCCTCACTAAAAAGTGTTGAGAGTCATTTCTCCATGGGCAAAGCACAACTAGGAATTCCTTGATTCTATGAGTTTTGGGAGAAATAGCCTTCATCTTATGCCATTGAAAATGGTGCTCTTTGGTGTTCTATTGCAATGATCTGTTGAAGCTTCTTGCTTTAAGCAGAATGAGGAAAGCTCAAAACATTCCTCCTAACATGCAGGGAAGCCTCTATGCTTAAGTAAAAGTGGGGTCTCTACCCTCAGTTGTTTGGTATCTAACTTTACTAACCAGTATATAGAAAATAGAATCTTTAATAAATATCTGTGAACAAATAAATACACATTATTCAATGGCTAAGCCATTTTAAAATGTAGGTTATTTTCATTACAAGGTATCAAGTCAGTAGGCACAGCAATATCTGGGCTCATGCTCTAGGAAAGTTTTTTTTATCCTAGAGCTTAGGAGAATGAAACATAACTGGCAAGAAAAGAGTTAAACTCTTTACATTTATTAACACTTGTCTTGCACTGTTTTTTTATGACAGACTGAACTCAATAGCAAACTAGAGCCAGGGAGGAAAGTTTGTTTAAAAAGTATTTCATTGGAGGTGGTTAGATGGCACGGTGGCTAGAGCACTGGCCCTGGAGTCAGATGGACCTGAGTTCAAATCCTACCTCAGACACTTAAAAATTACCTAGCTGTGGGGTCTTGGACAAGCCACTTAACCCCATTGCCTTGCAAAGGAAAAAAAAAACCCAAAAAACTAAAAAAAAAAAAAGTATTTCATTTCCTAACATAGAAGATTTTTGCATGATTGCACCTGTATAATCTGTATCAAACTGTCTGCCTTCTCAAATGGGGTGGGTGGGAAAGGAAAGAATTTTGAACTCAAGATGTTTAAAAAATGTGAAAAATTGTTTTTACATGAATTTAGGGGAAATATGTTTTTTAAAGTATTTCAATTCCAGGGAGTGGCTAGGTGGCGCAGTGGATAGAGCACCAGCCTTGAAGTCAGGAGTACCTGGGTTCAAATCTGGCCTTAGACACTTAATAATGACCTACCTGTGTGGCCTTGGGCAAGCCACTTAACCCCACTGCCTTGCAAAAACCTAAGGGGAAAAAAAAGGTATTTCATTTCCTTAAGAACTAAAGCCAGATGTTATACTTAGGAAAGGGACAGGTCAGGCATGTCAGATGGAGGTGGCTCAGTAGTGCAGTAGAGAGAATACCGGCCCTGGAGTCAGGAGGACCCGAGTTCAAATCTGCCCCTAGACACTTATTACCTAGCTGGGTGTCACATAACCCTATTTCCTTGCCAAAAAAAAAGCCCCTCAGAGGTACAATAAAAAATGGTTTTCTTGATTCTGTCTTTGGACACCATCTAATCTAGATTCCTGGCTCAAGATCTTAAGATTTCCAACTGGATGAAGTATCATATAGGACAATTCTTCTAACAATGAATAAGCCTCCTTTTTATTTACTATAAAATAAATCCATTTAAACAAATTCTAAAATCAGAAGTATGCATCTTTAGCTTAGTATGACTGAGCTTTACTAGCTTTGTACAATGTTGCTACAGGCAATCTTTAAATGCAGCTTTAGTGTACTCAGAATAGTGCAATCATGTTTTGCTTTTGTAAACATCCAGTTTTAAATCATCCAGTTAAAAAAAAACGGGAATAAACCTTTTTAGTATAAAGTGGAAGTATCTTTCATTAAGACATAATCAATACTAAAAGTAACTCAATTTCATCCTTACTCACAGATTGAAAATTCAATAGGATAATTGTCTAACTTTGAAAAGAGAAATGACTGTAAATTACTCTGATGTAACTTTGAAAATTATTCAGATTTTAAAAAAAGATTTCAGGTATTTTGGCACTTTTCCAAAATCATCTTTCTTCTGGAAACTTTGAAGTTGGAACAAGACTCCAATATTGCTTAAAATTTTGTCAAAATGTAGTGTCGGCATTCACCTTGGTGCAGGTGATTCCTCTTGGTGCCCATCTGAAGATAGGCTTCTTCAAGAGCATCATCCAGTGAATATTTAACTAAGAAATCAGCTGCAGTTCTAGCATGTTCCAAGATGATCACACTGAAGCTCTAGACAGAGGTGTGGGGCTGGCTCTAGGCTACATACAGTCAACCACATTACTGGATCCTTGGCCCACGTCTCGGATCTGAGTACTTAGACAGGCACACACAGCCACCCCGGCTCCAGCCCGACAGTGAGACACAGATCCAACAAGCTCCCACCTGGAATACGAAAAAGAAATGGCATCTTACACAAGCCCTGTTCGTCCCACTCTAAAGGAAGAATGACTTGATTATAGAAATCCTCAGATTCAGAGGATGTCATTCTATATCTTCATTTCACAGATTAAAAAACAAAGATGAATTTCCAAACATCACATAAAACATCTCCAAATACAGAGTTCTTTCCATCACACCATTTTAAAAAAAGCCTTTTCAAGGGGTTGTTTTTCATCCATAGTAAATTCTGATGGCAAGCAAGTTATAATTTATATTCTTTTTTATGCCTCAGTATTATGTAAACACTTAATAGGCATTCAAAAATACTTGTTGAATTAACTGGAAGTAGTAAAAAATGAAAATGATGAATATGTAAGAAGATTAAAGCAGAAAATAAAAATCCTAGTGAAAAATGAAACTATGAATGAGTAGGAGGAAGCAGAAAATAAAAGTCCTTAAAATTCAGTTGAGAAAAAAATCACAGAACACAAACATATGCATGCACACACACACACACACACACACACCCTCATGCACCCATACAAAATAAATAAAATAGTTACCTGTTCACCACTGGATCAAAAGCTTCCACGGTATTTAGGTATGCATTGCCATTATGACCACCAACTGCAAAAATTTTGCCCATCACTGTAGCAATACCCACACCACCCCTAGGAGTAGTGAGCTCTGCTACATATTCCCATTTGTTGTTTCTAGGATCAAACCGTTCAACTGAACTAAGAGGAGAATTATCATCAAATCCACCTATAAAGAGAAAAGATTCCAGTGCTTTAATGAGCTAGATAGCATATCAGTGGTCTCACAATATCAGTGGACAGGAACAGCTGACATTTCTAGAGGGTTGGCAATGTGCAAGCTCTTCACAGTTATGACTTCCTTTGATCCTCATATCTCACCTGGAGAATCAGGGGTTAATATGAATCCTCATTTTACAGAGGAGCAACTGGAGACAGACAGGGGCCACAGAGCTACCAAGCATCTGTGGAAGAACTCTGCCCTCAGAGGTCTTCCTGATGGCAAACACAGGGTTCTCTCCATTGTGGCCCCCACCCCTACCCCAGTTGCCCCTCACACACTACTACTGAGATATCCCACTATCAAACCAGCTTAACTGGGGGAAAACTCACTAGCATTTCTATAGATTATAGAATAATGGAAACTCAACTGGAAAGTTCAGTATTTTGGAGAATACTGAGCAGGGTATTTTGTTTTCTTCTCCCTGGCTCAACATGAAGATCACGTCTGGCTCTCATGGTTCAGCTTCTTCAGAATATCATCTTGGAACAATGAACAGAGTGCTAACCCCTGACATCAGGAAGACTTGTAACATTGATGGACAAAGGCCTCATCTTTTTCAGATTCAGTATCCATATCTGTAAGACTTCACAGGCTTGTGGTACAATGGGTAATGTACCCTGGAAACTTTAAATTATTATTTTAGTTTATTTTTCTCTTAACATTAAGTATATACAAAAAGGAGCACTTTGCTCTGTTCTGAGCTCTGAAAATGCTCAAAAATCTTAGTTTTTTAAAGTCTAGGGAATATATAAAAATTTTTAGATAATAATTTTTTAAAATCGCCTCCCTCAACCCTAAAGGAGTTCGAGTGGCCAACACAACTCCAGTTAGATACACCACAATTTGTGCCTAGGCTGCATGTTTTGGACCACTGCACTGGGTGACAGATAATATACTACTTTGAAATTTCAAAGAGTGAAATATTTAGGTAACTTAATAATTCTCTCTTTCCAGCAAAATTCCTATCTCCATATTTTTCTTTTTAAGCTCTCTCTCTTTTTTTAAGGTTTTTGCAAGGGAAATGGGGTTAAGTGGCTTGCCCAAGGCCACACAGCTAGGTAATTATTAAGTGTCTGAGACCGGATTTGAACTCAGGTCCTCCTGACTCCAGGGCCGGTGCTCTATCCACTGTGCCACCTAGCCACCCCATTAAGCTCTTTTTTTCACATGGACTGAATTGTAGTTCTCTTGTGACTAAGATTTCTCAGTAAATGATTTTCTTTAGCCTACTAGGAGTAGTAATATGCTCAAGTTTAGTTAAGTATTTGATTTTGGAGGTAAACAGAATGCAGTGCCCTGTCTGGGCCCAAACAGTTAAGTGGCTGAGATTGAATTTGCACTCAGGTCTTCTGCCTCCAGCCTGGTGCTCTACCCACTACTCCCACAGAGTTGCCCCACCAGTTACCTTTAGCCACAGTCAACTAATAGCTGTTGGGTAGAAGTCTAATTATTACTAATCAAAAGTGCCGCATTAAATGTCTTGTCTTTCCTGAAGCTACAAAGTTAACAGCCACACAACAAAAGAAGGACCCTGTGATATGAAGGAAGGAACTCTGGAATTAAGAGGCAGAAAAACTCTAGCCCAGTTCTGGGTCCACTTTGTGGCATCTATATGTCTTAGGCCAAGTCATTTTTCTGTTGCAATCATTTGTAGCAGTTTACAAATGATACTTGTACCACCCTAAAGTTTGCAGGGACCTTCTGAAAATCAAATGCTATAATACATGTAAAGTGATAAATGAACATGTTTTTCAAAAATAAAGTTTTAATAGAATTGGTTTGATTTCCCTTACATTGCTTAATATATCTTCCTGCCTTTCCCTATCTGCCTTCCCCCCAAAACCATTTCTTTAAAAAAAAAAACAGTAAAAGAGTTCAGTAAAACCAAGCAACATGCCAAAAAAGTTTGTTGTTACACATAATATTCCATACCCACAGTCCTCATCCCCTGGGAAGAAACAGGAAAACTTGAGGTTTTTATTATTTATTAGATAAAGAATTCAAGAGTTTCAATGAAAATTTAACAGTAGAGGGAATAAGAGGCTGACTTCAAAAGAGCAGAGAGATAAGATTTATTGAGAACAGAAAGATTAGATCAGAGAAGAAAGGACTGAAACTAGAAGATAAAGATGGCAAGAAGATAAGGAGAAATGTTGACTTTAAAGAATAATGATGAGAAGGAAAATACTCTGACAATAAGTGATTATTTGTATTTTTTCTGAAATAGGAATATTAAATTCTCTTAACATTATTTCCTCCTACAATGTCTTTTGGTAATTCAATTTTATATCTCACTTGTTACACACTACTGAATGATAATAGTTCCTCCTCTAGGGGGCCTTTAAAACATGAGCTTATTTCTGCTGATCCTTCATTAAATCATTTATTTTGACTTTTGCTGTAGATAAAATTATAATAACTTCTGCCTGAAGCAAATTTTATTATCATCCTTCATTTTCAAGCTGTTTCACACACATTTCTGGGAGCAAATAGCTGAGCTTTATTTTTTAATTAAATCTGCCATTTAAGAATTAAATCCATTTACAATGAAGGTTATACTTGTTAGATTTGTTTTCTCCCATTTAATTCAATGACTTTGTTACCTACATTGAATATTCTTTTATGAACTTGGTCCTAGTTTCTCTCCAATTTCTTCCTGCTTTTTTTCCCACCCTATTCCAAGTCACCTGAGTTTACTTCAAAAATCCTTTTCTTCTTTCTTTTCCTTGATTGTTCTTCTGTCGATGAGTCCAGATAAAAATACTTTTCAGAATCCTCCCTGCCTTGGTTCCATTACATAATATTCATTTGTGATACTTCAAAAAGTTTTCATTTACCAAATCATTTCTTGTTTCTTCTACTCTAATCAAGTTCAGTTGCACATTCAAGCATTCAAGAGCTTACCCTACTCTTAGTTGTCTATGTTATTATTCATACAAAGTAAAGTTTCTGGGGCAACAAAAGCCTTCCCCTTTTTCCATTTTTTGAGGCTTAATATATATATATATATATATATATATATATATATGTATTTAAATATATATGTATTTAAATATATATGTATTTAAATATATATGTATTTAAATATATATGTATTTAAATATATATATATATATATATATATGTATTTAAATATATATGTATATAATGCCCCCCCAAAAATGGAAAAAGGGAACATACATATATAAATATAAAGTGTGTGTGTGTGTGTGTGTGTGTGTGTGTGTGTGTGTGTTAAAGGTCTTTTCTGATAAGCCAAATTTCTTGAGATCCTACCTAAAGAAGAAATAGTAATGTCATGTTTATAAGTTATAGGGTTTGGTCCATTCCATGTCCTTATATTTATTGTTTATCATAGACCATTATGTACTTCCTTTAGACTTGTTTCTGACCATCCTTGGGGCCCAAATAACGTGTTCTGATAAACTAGAATGTATCCTATTTTCATGAAACAAATAATGGTATAATACATCCTATATTAAGCTATTAAAAATGAGGAAGTAAATTATTTCAAAGATATGGATGTACTTATGTGAACAGTGAGGAATTATAAGACAAAGAGTGAAGTGAGCTGAACCAGAAGAACAATTTATAATACAGCATCAATATTATAAAAAAAAATTTTGAATATGCTTTTAATGAAAAATGAAATGAGCAGAACAATTTAAAGGACAACACTGTAAAAAACAATTCTGAAAGCTGTAAGAATCAATAAATGACCATTCTGATTCCAAAAGACCAATGATAATAATGCTAGTGATGCAGAGAAGTGACAGACATAAAGGTCAATTCATTTTAAGTGAGGTGAGTTAAGAAAAAGTATGTAACTAAGGAGGAAGAAACAATGGGAAATATTCAACAAACATTCAACATGTAAGCATACAGAGAGAAAAACAGTTTGGTAAATAAATTTATCTAATATAACAGCTAAACAAGCAGCAATAGGGAAAAGGTACTTTGGAGGGAGAATAAAGGGAAGGAATAGTCACAAAACAAAAGAGTGACAAAACAAAACAGCTTCTTAATCCTAAAGAGGGGAACAAAAACTATAATCTGAGGAGAGGTGCCTTACATTACTTCTTAGATAACTGGAGAAAGATTAAATAAATTGTTCTTGAATGTAACTCAAGATATTGTGCCCTACGAGATGACACATTTTCAGCAAACTGAACTGACTCAGAGAGTAGAACTAAATAATTTATAGCACAGCAACACTATAAAGACATGTAATTCTGAACTCAGGAACTCTGATGAATGCAATTACCTTTTTTCCCCCCAGAGGATCTATGATGAAATACCTTACTTATTGAAAGGGAATGTTAACAGAAAAAAAAAACCCAGAGATTTTTATTTTTGGACATGACCTCTTTTGAGTTTTTTGGTTTGACTATATTTATTACAAGGATAATTTTTCCTTTCTTTTCCTGCATTTCTAATTGGGGTAAGGAGCTATTTATCAATAAGAATGCCCCAAAAAACAGTAAGAACATTGTTAAAAGGCACATAAGACAAAGTTTAGAAGAAAGTTCAGGTAAGCAGGGCAGTTCATTATGATGATCTATCTTCAAAGTAAGTAGTATGAAATGAAAATATATAGTTTTATAAGGAATCTTCTTTTTGATTTAATTTTTTCAATACTCTTTGAAGATATTAAAAATTCTGAAGAGATACAGATTTCTAAATGTTAGCTCATTATTATCACACAACATCATCTGATCTCTCAAATAAATTTACTTTTCCAGGTTTCTTTATATTTTTATGTTTATTTTTTAAAGTTTCTACTTAGCTCTGGTCTTTTCATGAGAAATGCTTGAAGGCACTATATTCCTTTTTCTTTCTTTCTTTTTTTTTTTAAGGTTTTTGCAAGGCAATGGGGTTAAGTAGCTTGACCAAGGCCACAAAACTAGGTAATTATTAAGTGACTGAGGCTGGATTTGAACTCAGGTCCTCCTGACTCCAGGGCCAGTGCTCTATCCACTGCACCAACTAGCTGCCCCAAGGCACTATATTCCAATTAGAATTCCCCCTATCCCCCAGAGAATACTCAAATCTTCATCATGTTAAGTTCTTCATTATAAAGTTATACATATGTTTTTCCCTTTTGGAATATTATATATTAAACTTTCCTTATTATTTAAAATAGAAACTATCACATTTTGTGTGATCCTGACTTTGTGTTTAGTCATTTCAGTTGTGACCCACTCCTCATGAGTCCATTTGGTGTTTTCTTGTTGGAGATGCTGGAGTGGTTCATCATTTCTTTCTCCAGTTCATTTTACAGATGAGCAAACAGGGAGGAGTGCTCTGCCTAGGTCCACACAATTAGTGTGTGAGGCTGAACTGGAAGGTGGGTGTTCCTGACTTCAGGCCACCTAGCTGCCCATGATCTTGACTTGATCTTTGACCATGTCTCTTTCTGGAAAGTTGCAATGATTTTATCTTGGTGTGGAAGTTCTGAATATTGGCCTATGTCACTCCTGGGACTTTTCATTTTGGGGTTTCTTTCATGAAGTAATGGGTGGATTACAGAGTATAGCTTCATTTAGCTCTTTTGAAATAAGAGATTTAGGAAC
This sequence comes from Macrotis lagotis, assembly GCF_037893015.1. Classification (NCBI taxonomy): domain Eukaryota; kingdom Metazoa; phylum Chordata; class Mammalia; order Peramelemorphia; family Peramelidae; genus Macrotis; species Macrotis lagotis. Next base: position 12,694,031 of record NC_133660.1, read on the forward strand.
TTTTCATTTATGATTTCTTGAAATACTGTCAAGATCTTTTTTAAAATTTTTATTTATTTTTAGGTTTTTTGCAAGGCAATGGGGTTAAGTGGCTTGCCCAAGGCCACACAGCTAGGTAATTATTAAGTGTCTGAGGCCAGATCTGAACTCAGGTACTCCTGGCTCCAGGGCCAGTGCTCTATTCACTGTGCCACCTAGTCGCCCCAACATTTCTTAGTTTTGATGGGGCTCCTTTCACTCCATTCTCTGTTGGCTTATCCTCAAGCTTTCCTTGCTACCTTCTTGTTATCTGCTCCATATTCCTTCTCAGTTTGCTTAATATAAATGAATGAATTAAAAAAGGCTAAATACTGGGAATACAAAAGAAAAACAAAAACCTCCTCTTCTCAAGGAGTTCAGATATTAATGACAGAAACAAGACACAGTGGAAGTTTCAACTGGAAAAGTTTCATGGTCCGTAAAGAGGGCAAAGAAAAGCAGATGGTAATGCCTCCTTTTAAGTATTGGTTCCAATGATAAATCCTATTGGTTTATGAAGTGAAACTTCCAGAGAGTGTGAAAGTGTTCTAGACTGGCTTGACCCAGGACATTCCCTGGTAATCTATAACAAAAATTAGACTCCCAGGTCATTCCAGCTAATAAAAAGAGATTAGCTTCACTATACCAGAAGAGGTAGAGTCAACAAGGGTAGATGCCCCAAGTTGAGTCAGCTGAGGGAAACTCCATTGCTGGGCTGTCCAATGTTCTTTACTGGTCAAGTTTGAGAGAGGACCTGGACTTCCTTATAGATGCTTTATGCTTGGGCACCAGACAGTGATGTAACAGTCTAAGTTATCATTATCCTAAGCACCAAGTCTTAAGGATGGCTTTTATACTTTTAAAAGGAAAAACTAGCTTAACTTTTGTTTGTGGGTAGGTTAGAATACTGCTCCTACCATGAAGGACTCTGGAATCAAGAATTTTATTTCCTGAGTCTATAGTAGCTGTGAGTACTAAGAACATAGGCTTAATTGTCATTCACCAGCACAGCTTTGTCCCTCTCTAGAAACTACCTCAGTGTTTTTTCCTATCCAGAGTTGGGAAACTTCATATCATTGAATTTGTGCCACCAGCCCTTCCCTTGGTCTGGAAGACTGGCTTTGTACAATTGGGTTTCCTCCCTCTTGGAGGTTTCAGTTGGTCATCTTTTTCAGGGGATAGGTCAATGAGATGCTTCTCTACCTACCCCCATCTCTTCTTGTTGCAATTTGTTTTGGTGAGGTAGTAGGGCCTGGGGATTATAATGCACTGATTTAATCCCTTCTTTCAAATGTTATAAATTGTCTGCTGATTTAAAAAGTCAGCAATATTGTATCTAAAGCTACAAGTTACATACAATCACCAAACTAAAACATATATTGCTATATTTCTCTTAAGGATGAAGAGGATAAAGAAACAGTTCAGAAACATACATGTAGAAATTCTGTCTTCCTTAAAGCACTCAAAAAATGCTTTGGAAATGATTATCAGAAATCTAGGTATTAGCATTTTTGAAATATTACTTGAAAAAGAAAACTGATTTTGTGACATTACTAACTTTATAAAAAGAAGTGGAAACTCTACTCAAACTAACATTTTATTTTTAATATAATTGTCTTTAAAATAGAGTTTATATTAGAAAAGAAGCTGAAGACACAAGAAACAACTCTAACCTGAAGGAAAGAAATAAAAGAATCAACAATTAGCTCCTCCCTATTTAGATTAACCATAACATATAGATGATGGTTTTGAAACACCATCATTATTCTTACTACAGGAAATTAAAGTGATAATTATGAAAAGGATTTACTACTTACCTACAACATATAAGCAGCCATGAAGCTCACTAACACCATTGCCTGCTCTTCGCTGACCCATTTCTTTAACTTCTATCCATTTATTCAAATGTGGGTCATATCTCTCCACACTAGACAAAGAGGCCAGCCCATCATTGCCTCCCACAGCATAAACATAGTTCTAAATTTTAAAATAGAAATTAAGGCTAGCTTTTGAATTGATTCTACATATTGCCAGTGATATATCTATAATGTATATAAAAGTCATTATTTCATAATATGGTCTTATAAGGAGATGGCATGGCATTAAACACAGAAACACACAAACATTAGTTTTATCTAATTAATTCTGAAAACTGAACAATTTGAAAGAACAGGACAATCTACGATTTTTTTTTGTTTGTTTTTGCAAGACAATGGGGTTTAAGTGACTTGCCCAAAGTCACTCAGGTAATTATTAAGTGTCTGAGTCCGGATTTGAACTCAGGTTCTCCTGACTCCAGGACTGGTGCTCTATCCACTGTGCCACCAAGCTGCCCTGCAAAATATTTTTAACCTGGTACAGCAGTATCTGGGACCCACTAAGCTTCTGAATGTAAAAGGTTAGCAATGTCCCTTGACGAGAAGTCCATTGCTTATTTACAAACAACATATTTAACAGTAAATATTTTAAAGATAGAATTTCATGTCTATAAACATGAGATAATTTACTCTGAAATTGGGCATAATAATAATAATAACAATTCAATAGAAAAATCAAAAGATAACTTACTATTAGAGCTACCGAACCAACCCCTCCTCGTGGAGTATTCATTGGTGCCACTCCACTCCATTGATCAGATTCAATATCATATCTCTCCACATCATTGAAGCATGTATTATCATCTAACCCTCCGATTGCATAAATTGGACCTCCTAGAGAGGCCAAGGCAATTCCTCGCCTAAAAGGCAAGAGAACATATCATTAGCACGTGGGTATTTTCAAGAAGAAAACAGCTTTTAAATGCAAATAATTGGTCAGTGTGCTACTTCACTATCATTACTATTCCAACATTAATATCCTCTTCCTCCTCATCATTTATAAACAACCATTTACTCCTATAAATGCTGACATCTATGGTGAGGGAAAGAAGGAAACATTTATATAGCACCTACTACTATGTGACAGGCACTGTGATCTCCTCATCTGATCCATCAAGGATCCTGTGAGGCAGGGAATCTCCATTTTGTAGCCGAGGACACCAAGACAAAGTAGATCGACTTGCTCAGAGCCACATAACTAGGAACCATCTGAGGCTGAACTCTATTTTCTGGCTGGTTAAAGATGAAAAAGAACTTTAAATCTCCATGACTCTCAGAAGTGGGCAAGAGGGTGTCATGACAGACTGATCCAGAGAAAGAACTGTGCCAAGCCTTTATGTGCAGCAGACACTGTGTAGAGTGCTGCTGGTATAAAGGCAAACAAGGGAAGTAAGCAAGGAAGGACAGGGGAGTGCTCTCTTATTATGCAAGGGTGCTCTCCAAGGACTGAGTCCAAGTTTTGACAGGTTTGATGGTCAGAGAGCGGAGAGCAGAGAGCATGGTTGGGACATGGCAGGAAGGACAACCATATGTTGCACAGTTCAAAACATCTGTTAATCAATAACTTCATATGTATATTGATTTAGTTCAGTAATCTCTCCCTAATTCTTCATAAAATGGTAAAAAGGCAAACAAAAAGTTTTTATGAAATATCTACTCAAGGCACTGTGCTATGTTATATTTAATCTACTTCAATTTTGGATCCTACTAAGAAGTAGCCATTGACATTTACCAACTTAGGGTATGCATTGGGACCCAGATCTATGAAGGATTATTGTGTATAATTCTTGAACACATAAGAAAAAATAACAATTCCCTCTTTTATTTATCACCAAGAAAATAAGCAGCATGACACTGCAGAATAAGTTAACATAATTATGGTAGATTGATTGCACTGAATATGTGTGTAGATGTATATGTTTATGTATGTGTATGAGTATTTTTCAAGAGTCACTTTTAGTTTGAAGATTTTCACCCAATTTATTCAATCAAAAAAAAGTGAATGAAAATGCCTATTGAGAAGGCTATGATATGGAGTTAAAAGACAATCTATAAAGTTCATACATCACTATATACAATTTGTTGCAAATGAACCAGATTGCTCTTCAGAAACTGCAAAGTTGGAGTCATTTACCAAAGGTAAATGAACCAAAGGTACACTTTTTTTTTTTGGTTATGACTGGAATTTATTTTTTTCATATTACCACAATGGTCTTATTGTAAATGTAAACATAATCCCCCTTCCCCCCACAAAGATAGAGAAGCCTCTAGAAAATAAAGTGAGTAGGGGCAGCTAGGTGGCTTAGTGGATAAAGCACCAGCCCTGGAGTCAGGAGTACCTGGGTTCAAATCCAGTCTCAGACACTTAATAATTACCTAGCCGTGTGGCCTTGGGCAAGCCACTTAACCCCGTTTGCCTTACCCCCCCCAAAAAAAATAAAGTAAGTGAAAAAAAAGTATACCTCAGTCTGTATTCAAATACCCTAAGCTCTTTCTCTGGGGTGGATAGCATTCTTTATCATAAGCCCATCAGAGAAGTTGCTTCAATATTTTTTTCCCTCACAGTTGCTATTGCTAGCTGTTATTTCCCTCCATCCTATTCCTCCCCATGCCCCCTTTATTCTATTCTATTCTATTCTATTCTATTCTATTCTCTCTCTCCTTTCACCCTGTCCCTCCTCAAGTGTGTTGTGTCTGACTACCCTCTTCCATGATCTTCCCTCTCTTCCATGATCTACACCGCCCCCCTTCCCCTCCACTGTCCTCTTTCTCCCATCCCTTCTATTTCATTTTTTCCTCAAAGGTAAGATAAATTTCTAAATCCTATTGAGTGTGTATTAGTTATTTCCTCTCTAAGTCACTTCCGATGAGAATGAAGGCTCATTCATTCCCCTTTACCCTCTCCTCACTTGCACTCCATTGCAAAAGCTTTTTCTTGCCTCTTTTACATGAAATATCTTATCCCATTCTACTTATCTCTTTCTTCAAGTACATTTCTTTCTCACTTAGTAAGTCCATCTTTATAATATATTATACCTTCATATTCAGCTCCCTCCTGTGCCTTTTCTAAATGAGCTCCTTCTAACTCCCTAATAAATGAGAAGGTTCGTATGATTTATCAGTATCATCTTCCCAGGCAGGAATACATACAGTTCAACATCATCAAATCCCTCATAATTTGCCCTTCCAGTCTACCTTCTCTATGCTTTGCCTGAGTCCTGTTCTTGAAGATCAATCTTTCTGCTCTGCTCTGGTCATTTCAACAGGGAAATTTGAAAGTCCCCTATTTCACTGAATGTACATCCTTTCCCCTGAAAGAGGATGTTTAGTTTTGCTGGGAAGTTATTCTTGGTCGTAAACCAAGCTCTTTTATCTTCTAGAATGTCACATACAAGCCCTTAATGTAGGAGTTGTGAAATCTTGTACTAACCCGACTGTGGCTCCACAATATTTGAATTGTTTCTTTCTGGTCACTTGTAATATTTTCTGCTTGACTTGGGAGTTCTGTAATTTGGCTATAATATTCCTGGGAGTTTTTATTTGGGGATCTCTTTCAGAAGGTGATTGGTGGATTCCCTCAATCTCTATTTTACCCTCTGCTTCTTAGGATCTCAGGGCAATTTTCTTGGAGAATTTCTTGAAAAATGAAGCCTAAGCCCTTTTCCTGGTCATGACTTTCAGGTGGCCCAATCATTTTTAAATTATCTCTCCAGGATTTGTTTTTCCAATGAAATATTTCACATTTTCTTCTAGTTTTTCCATTCTTTTGCTATTGTTTTATTGTTTCTTGATGTCTCAAAAAAGTCATTAGCTTCCCTTAGCTCCATTTGATACTTAAAGATTTTCTTCAGAGAGCTTTTCTTATCTCCTTTTCCATCTGTCTAATTCTACTTTTTAAGGTATCCCTCTCCTCACTGACCTTTTGAATTGCTTTTTCCATTTGACCTAAACAGGTTTTTAAGATATTATTTTCTCCAATATTTTGGGGGTGATTCCTTCACCAAGCTGCTGACTTGGTTTTCATGATTTTCCCACATCATTCTCATTTCTCTGATTCTTCCTCTACCTCCCTTACTTGATTTTCAAAATCTTTTTTGAGCTCTTCCATAGCCTGAGATCAATTCATATTTTTCTTAGAGGCTTTGGATACGGAAGCTTTGACTTTGTCACATTCTGAGTGTGTGTTTTGATCCTTGAGGGGACCAAAGCAATTATCTATGGTCAGATATTTTTCTTCTATTGTTTGCTCATTTCTGCAGCCCATGATCTTATTTTAACTCTTTGTAAAGGTGGGGTGGAGGACACATTTTTCCAAGCATTTGACAGTTTTTCTAGCTGTTTTCAATGGAAAGCCCCCCACCCCCCAGGGACCTCAATTCCTTCCAGATCTTATAAGAGAGGTTCTGACTGCTCTCCTGACCTGCGGATGACCATAAGCAGCCCCCTGCCCTGAAACTGTGAGGCAGGGTCCTTGTTCCACCATGGCACTATGGGTCCCCAGACTGCAAAGTGGATCTGAGTATGGGCAAAGCAACAGAGTCCTGCACCAGGGATAGCAGAGAGACCTCTGCAGTCTCCCCCGATCCCCTTACTGTAGGCTGAACACTCTGAAAGCAGTTTCTGGGTGGCCAGTCCTGCACCAGGGATAGCCTTAGACCACTGAAATCACTTCCCTTCTTGTCCAAGTACAAATCAGCCATGAGGTGCTCCAGAGATGAATGGAAGTTTGGCTGGAGGATCACTATGAATCGGGAAAGCAAGGGAGCTTCCCTTACCTGAATCAAATCAAGATGTCTTCAATGTCTATCCTTATTGATTATCCTTTTCCTGTTATGGCTAAATCTCCTTTTACTAATTTCTAAATAAGTCATCATTGTGTTCTAAATATCAAACCTAAACTACCAGGAGACTGACCTGAGTTGAGTTCAATCCATAACATTCCCCTCTCACTGTCCCTTAAAAAATTTTTTCACTTGAAATTCACCCAGATGAATTGTATTATTACTTTTTCTGGCTTTTTAAAGTAGTCTTTTGGTAGTCTGATTGGTATGATAAATAAATTAGTTTAAGGACCATAGTCATATTAATTATACTGGCTCAACCTACAAAGGAGTCATTTATAGTTCTCTAAATTTATATTTTGTGGTTATTTTAAATGGAATTTCTCCTATCTATTACTGCTGTATTTCATTGGTTATATACAGAAATTATCATTTATGTGGATTTACTTAAAATATTCAAACTGCTGAAGCTGTGGTTTTAATTTGTGAGTTGATACACCATGTAAACTATCATATCATCTACAAAAAGCAATTGTTTCTTCTTTGCCTATGATAATGGCTCAATTTAGCTTTCTTTTTTTTAAAAGTCAACACTTTTATTTCAAATATTAGTGGTGAAACATTGTCTTTATTTTTGACCTCGATCTTACTGGCAAGACCCCTAGTTTACTCTCATTTTTTATATATATATATATATATATATATATATATATATATATATATATATATATTTGAATATAATGCTGATTGTTGGTTTTACTATTTAATATATTAAAGAAATGTCTTTGTTTTCTAGATCAAAAATAGGTTCTGTCTCTTGTCAAAAGCTTTTTCTGCATCTATTTACATAATCATGACTTCTATGATTTTTGTTTATGCTTTATGTTCACAGTTTTTCCTAATATTGAACTGGGCAATTAGGTGGTGCTCTGGATAGAATGCTGGGCCTGGAGTCAGTAAGATGTATGTTCAAATCTAGCTTCAGATACTTAGTAGCTATGTGACCCTGGACAAATCACTTATCCTGTTCCTTTTCTATAAAATGAGTTGGAGAAGGAAGAGGCAACTCACTTTGCCAAGAAAACTTTAAATGGGGTCATGGAGAGTCAGATATGAATGAAGCAACTTTAATGACAATATTGAACCAACCTTGCACTTATACACTTTGTAATATCTTGCTTTAATCAGTTTAATAGTATTTTAATTTTTTGTAATTTATGGAGCATATTGGACTTACACTTTTTTTTCCTCTGTTTTTGACTTACCTTGCTTTAGGTATCAAGAAAACGTCCTATTTTTATATGTTTATGTAATATTGTTTCAATGTATCAATTATTGTTTACATGTTTGAAAAAATTTACTTATAAATCTATTTGGTCCTGTATTTCCTTTGGTTAATTTTTTTCCTCCTGTGAAACTAGGTCAAATTCTCTATTTTTTGTTCTGTTAATCACATAAGTTAATACTTTTAAAAATATCAATTGTGTGCACTGCCTTTACTGATTTATAATCAGAGAAAATAATTTCCTTTATTTTTTGATTAAATGTAAACTTTAAAAATTTTATTACTGGTATTTTGGTTTTCTTCTTTCTTTTTAAAATATCAAATTAGCTAAATAAATTTCTCTACTGTTCCTTTATTTAAACATATACTCCTAGATTATTAATTCAACAGGGGTTTTTGTTGTTGTTTTGCTTTGTTTTCTGATCTCCTTGATCATTAGAATTTCTATTTTAATGTTAATTTTAAAAAAATTTGTGAGTTTTCTGGTTTTGTTTACATACAAACTCAATCCCATTGGTCTGGAATGTATGCTGTCTCTTTTGTTGATGAAAGTGTTTAGGGTTTATGTTTCTTCCTCAGAATTACACTTTGGTTGAATTCCACATATTTCAGTATATTTTCTAATCAATGTGCTTATGTTCAATAATAAAATGTTTATTGATTTTATAATTTGCTCTTTGATTTAACTGATATAGAACTTAGGAATTTCATTCCATTATGGTTCTTAATAAGAGCTAAGAAGACCAACTTGATTTATGTATAAAGCATAGAAACAATGGCTTCATTTTTTTGTCTGCCCTCCAACAAAAACAGTGAGTACACTTTTCACAGCTTCAATAAATGTCAAAAAAATGTATCCAATAGGATCTTGCAGAATTTCTCAAAAGTAGAAAGGGATAAAAGACATTTATATTTTTTTCTCTTTAAATAATATGTAGGAGCAGCTAGGTGGTGTAGTGGATAAAGCACCGGCCTTGGAGTCAGGAGTACCTGGGTTCAAATCCGGTCTCATACACTTAATAATTACCTAGCTGTGTGGCCTTGGGCAAGCCACTTAACCCCATTTGCCTTGTGAAAAAAAAAAAAAAACCTAAAAAAAATAAAATAATATGTAGAAGCAACTATAATGCTTTTAGTCTTAAATATTAGTTTTTAATCACCCTTGTAGACAAAGACATTCATAGGGGCCTACCTCTTTGTGTTCATTGATGCTTTCATCATCCACTTATTAGTGAGAGGATCAAAGACCTCCATGCTGTCTAAATGTTCATTTCCATCATGTCCACCGACTGCATAGACTTTGCCTATTAAAATAGAAATAACTTTCTTTAATCCACATAAAATCATTTGTGAACAATCTTGACACCAAAAAGTTGCACAAAACGATTGGTATTAGTGGTAACAACTATCAGTATAATTTTATTAGTAACATTAATTAAATGGTTAAGTATACATTATATATATTTTTATATATAATTTTATTAAATTAAAACTTACAGCATTTTCACTGTTCTCCTGCCTGGTAGTCTCCATTCTGGCTTTCTTGGATCCTTTCAAGTTTCAGTTAAAATCCTACCATCTTTAAGAAGCCTTTCTCAGTTCTCTTAAATCTTACTACTCTCCCTCTGAGATTATTCCCAATTTATTCTATATATAGTTTGTCTACTTTTGTTTGTCTCTCCCATTAGCCTTGAAAGCAACAACTGTTTCTTGCTTTTTCTTAGTAAGATTAGTATGTACCCAATAAATTTTAGTTGTCTGAAATGACTAGATTATGTGGACCTACAAGAAAATTTAAAAAAAAAGAACTTGTATTTTCACTTTTAGGTGTTACGATTCTGAAACAGTGTAGGCAATTTTGAAGAGAATTAATTTTTAGCAACTGGGGGGAAAAAAGCCTCTAATCATTAAAAAATACCAAATTCTTTACTCAATTCTAATGTGTTTTGTGATTTTATGTTTTTTGAAGCCCCTATAAAGCAAACAGAATTATTCTAATTTCATTTTTCACTGGCCTTATTTTCATTCTAAAACACATCTCTACACTCTAGATCTATCAATATCTGGTTTGTTTGTTTTTTTAAGGCTTTTGCAAGGAAAATAGGGTTAAGTGGCTTGCCCAAGGCCACACAGCTAGGTAATTATTAAGTGTCTGAGGCTGGATTTGAACTCAGGTACTCCTGACTCCAGGGCTGGTGCTCTATCCATTGTGCCACCTAGCCTCCCCTGATCCATGAATATCTGACTTGACAGAATACACACATGAAATTACCAATTAGAAATTTTGCCTATTGATTGAAAAACTAGGAATTACCTTGATATGCATGCATACATTTATATAGGCATACATGTAAGATGTATACATAAAATGCATATAGGTATACAGTACTTTTAGAAGCTGACAGGATTTATGGATTAGACACTTTAGTCGAGATATAATAATAGAAAAACATCATTACCAACCTCCCACAGATATTACCCCCACATGTCGCCTTCGACTGTTCATTTCTGGTCCAAAGAACCAACTATTTTTGTTTATTGAATAGCATTCAATGCTTCGAAATGGGTCACCTGATCCACCTCGACCACCTACACAGAACAGCACACCTGAAAGAGGAGATGCCAAAGAGTTTAATCTCAGAAACCTTAAATCAGGGAAAGGTTAAAAAAAAATCTACTTACAAAAGAAACTCTCATATTCAGAAAATTACAAGGAAAAAATTGTTTCAAAATGCATTCAGTATAGTCACATTTGTAAAGCAAATGTAAACTCATTCTAAGATTAATCTGAGTCTATGTTATCATTTCCATGAAGACAACTCATTATAAGAATACAAATAAGGATTTCACCAACAAAGTGCACTTTCCTCAGAGAGAAGCCAGCATTTTAGCTATTCAGATCATCTTATCATATAACTTTTATTTAAAAGTACCTAAAAAAACAATATCCTATAACACTTGACAAAAGTGATCTTTTGCAATTTTTGGAGGCAATGCTTCAAATTGACCAACTATTTACATTGAAGACTACTGATTTTAAATGTCTTCATCAACTGACTATAATTTGTTTAACTGAAATCTTTTCAAAATAGTCATTACATTAATTTACTTTTAAATTTTCATATAAAGTGGCACCTAATGTAAGGAAAGCTTTCAACATTTTTTACAATCCAGAAGACTACTACCCTTTCAGTGAAGCAACCTTCCCTATATGAGATCACAGATATAAAGTATGAGAAGTGTCTGTGGAGATCATCTAAACCAATCCCCTCACACTTTACAAATGTGGAAACAGAAGCACAGAGAGAGGTCATGTGAATGTCCCAGATTACATAGGTAGTAAACTATATATCTCGGATGGGGACCTAGGTCCCCAAACTGAGGGTGGGAAAGGACTTCTCCTAATTCTGCCTGCTTCTTTGTGTAACACTCATTGCTTTTGTGTTTAAAAACCCCACATTTTGACACTGATAAATTGGTCAAAGAGTTTTCAGTAAAATTGAGTCTACACTTTGTATTGAGAGAGAGGATACATATTTATAGGAATATTCAGCTATATTTAGTAGTGCTCAAATTAGGAAATTTGTTCCAAATCATTTTGCAAAAAGTTTAACACTCCCAGCCCCAAAAGACATCAATGGCAATCACAGCTCTTCCATCAGCATTTGCTGATGAAAAGGGAAATCAATTACCAGCAGTCTGCTTCCTTGGAGTGGTTCGAATGGAGTACTCAAAGTCAGGCACTGCCCTGCTGCTCAAGTGAAGATGGTAATTTCTTGCTTCATCGAGTAAATCCCTACATTTTAGATTCTGCTTGACAATTTCTTCTTTTGCCACAACACCCATAAGAAAATCAATGGGCAACAATGGTAGTCGAACCTGATGGAATTGTGAAAAGTTGTAGGTATTAAGTTGTCACACTGATGTTAAATACTAATTGGACAGCTAGCTGTGACACTCAACCCCTACCTCTGCTGCAATGACACTCCGTTCTGACCCTAGGTCTTCTTGGCAGGGACCCCCCCCCCATTCCCTGAGATCCCCTTCATGCCTTGCTATCTGCTCCATTATTTTCCCTACCAGAACCTAATCCAAGCTGGCCTTTCCATATGCTGTGCAACTGAACCTTCCTTTAAAAGGAGAGATCTCATCCAATTAGAATGAGTTCCTTGAGAGCAAGGGCAGTCTCAATTTTCTATTTCTAAGTCCAGAAATTAGCACCAAGTAAGCTATAGATGAATGTGTTTACATTTGTAGTTGATTTAAGATGCCTTCTCTATTTTTTATGTCTAAGATTGGGTCTCCTTGGGTCAAGGTGCTTGACAATGTCATGAATTTAAAGTTGTTAGACCAGATGAAAAGTTTAATCTTGCTTTAAACTCTTAATTCTGCACATTTATCTTAACATAGTAAACATCTGATGATAATGATTGTCCTTCATTCTTGAAAAAGACCATGACATCAGGTAGGTGAGGCCATGACAAGCACATAGTTTGGATTTGAGTGAGGAGGTGCTATGCTAAGTCACCAGCCTCACTTTCTCCTCCGGAGCATCTGGAACCAGTGACCAGATATGAATCAGAAAGACTAGAGATGGCTCTGGATGCAAGGCAGTTAGGGGTTAAGTGACTTGCCCAAGGTCACACAGCTAGTAACGGTCAAGTATCTAAGACTGAATTTGAACTCCCTTCCTCCTAACTCCAAGGCCAGTGACCAAAAGATAACATTCAAATATAATTAAGACTCAGTCTGTGCCTTCAAGGACTCACTGGTGGGGGTGGAGATAAGTTATGTATATAAAGTATAAAAGTACATAGGGTAGGTATGGTCACTTTTTTCCCTTGAGAGACAGTCACACAAATAAGGGTCCCAGAGGATGAGTAGTATCATTCCACATAGCCTAGACATGCAGGTTGAATGATATTGTCACCATCCAAAGTCTGCCTCAAAGTTTGATGCTTTGAATTGTGTGCTTTAAGTTTTGGGGGCTTTTTTTTTTAGATAAAAACTTAATATAAGTAGAGGGCACAAACACACTCCCTCTTCTATTTCTATCTCTCTAATCTTTTTGCACCAAATTAATACTTATACTATCCAAAAGCTAATTCTCTCTGTTCCTGGCTGCCTTGTATTAATTACACATTTATTCAGTTCTATTGATCTACATATATCTCTGCACTGACAAATTATCATATAGGTGCTCAAATGACTCCTGAATAATACATAGAAGGGACTTAACATTGCTTATTGATTGATTTATTGTTGTTAGGTGTGACTATGGAACAGTGAGACTTGTTTTTAAACCAATAAACCAGGTATTATACAAAAGAATTTTTCCTTTCAAAGATGTCATCCTAAAGGTTATACTTATTCCTAACATTTGCTCAAAGAACTTCTAGAATGTTTTCCCAATATAGATTAATTTTAGCACCTGAGAACATACTTTTAAACATTCTTAGTTGTGGAAAATCTTTGGGTTTTTTTTTGAAGATAGAATTAATTTTTAGAGAAAGCAAAAAAAAAAAGCATTTAATGAGTAAAAAGGGAAGGGGGAAGCTATATTTATAAAACATGCCATGCTACACCACACTAAGCACTTTATAAATATGATCTCATCTTGGATCCTCACAATAACTCTGGGAAGGAGGTGCTGTTGTTTTTTAGTTGAGGAAATTGTAACAAACAGGTTAAGTGTCTTGCCCAAGGTCCAAATTGAAGTCAAACTGATAAAATGAACAATTGGACTAGATAAGTGCTTAATCCAAGAGACTTCTCAGTGACTATAAAGAGACCAACTTTTTCTGTGTAGGTCATCTACTGACAGTGATGACAATTTCAAAATAAGAGTTTCAGAAAATGGCAATATGGGTTTAAGTACCTACATTTCCTCATATAAAAGGTTTTATTTGTATGCATTATTACTGAATATATATCTACATTTTAAAATTCATTCATATGTTATATCAAACTAGGCTGTCTGGTTACAAAATAACCTAAAGATATCCATCTTTCAGAAGTTCATAAAGATACTATGTGCTTCCACTGGAATTTAAAAACCCTTTGAAAATATAATCTTATATTAGAGAAATGGCAGCTTAGTAAACAATTATCATCAGTAGGATAGCTAAATGGCTCTACTGAGCAAGAGTTTGAATGCTTAGGTCTTTAAAGTGGCATTTCTTTCCTCACTAGGGGTCAACTAGAATTTTTTATTGAGCAAAGCAATCCATAAAGATTTTCAAATTGGAACAGTTCTAATTATGCTACATAGTTTCATTTACTCAGGAGAGATGTGGCTTTTTTAAAATTTTATTTATGTAAGGCAATGGGATTAAGTAACTTGCCAAAGGTCACACAACTAGGTAATTATTAAGTGTCTGATGTCACATTTGAACTCAATCAGGTCCTAGGTGTCCTCAAGATGTGGTTCTTTTTTTAAAAAAATTTTTAAATTTCTTTTTAAATTTAAGACAGTGGGGTTAAGTGATTTGCCCAAGGACACACAGCTAGGTAATTATTATGTGTCTGAGGCTAGATTTAAACTCAGGCCCTCCTGACTCCAGGGCCAGTGCTCTATCCACTGCACTACTTAGCTGCCCCCAAGATGTATTTTTTTTAATTGTAAATGCTTTTGATGTCATAATTCTTCTAAACTTATTCATTTCTGTACAAACTCAATTTTCTAGAAGTATAGATTTTAATTCAAAACAACAGGTTGACAACAGTCAAGAAAAGGTGGGAAAAATGAACAAACAACAACAAAAAAGAACCTGGATGTGGAAAGTTACTATGGTAACAGGAAAGGGCAAAACACAAACTCAGAAGACAACAAAGTCAAAACTGCTATATCCAAAGTCTCAAAGAAAAAGAGAATTGGTCTCAGGCTCAAAAAGAATTCCTGGAAAAGTTCAACAATGAATCTTAAAAATGAATCTTAAAAAATCTTAAAAAAAATCAGAGCACCAGCCCTGGAGTCAGGAGGACCCAAGTTCAAATCCAGTATTTTTTCATATTAGGGGATAAAGAAGGGCTGTTTCTAACATTAAATTTTTTTTTTAAATTAGTGAACAAGATTTCTAATCCCAGGCTAAGAACAGACTTACAGAACAAAAGTATATTAATTAGTAATACCTACAGGTAAAATAGACAAAGATCCAATTTGTTGTAATATTAATACACTTTAATAGTACATGAAGTATTGACAGTCAAAACCTTTTTAAGTATTATGCTACTGAATTTTCCCCAGAAGAAACACATAGATATGCTTTCAGAATATTTGGGTTTTTTTATTCACTAAACTCTTATCTCTGTATTATCCTACCTGAGCAAGTATTTCATCCAACCATATCGGATGATGCTGAGGATTGGCAAGAAGCCACTTGATGGCAGCACGGTAGACCTGCTTTTCGTTCTCAATGTTTAAATCACTCGAGGACAAAAGCTTATGGAGATGCTGGGGTGAGACACTCACAAAGTCTTCACATTCCACTACTTCGGCAAAGTGTTCACAGGCATATCGGTCTGCCATGTCCATTAAGTCAATGCGGTTATGACTCTCAGCAAAAGCTCGGACCGCCAAGCAATTAGAAGGATGAAAATGTAACTTCATGTATTCACAACAAGCTCTAGCCACCAGCTCTACCTGAAGAATACAGGCTGCATATAAAAGAGGCTGGACATTGTCAACTGTCAAAGTAAGCCGAGAAGAATAGACAAACTTCACCAAGTCTTCTATTGCATCACCATCAAAATCCCTGATCTCAATGAGTGTCTGCTTAGCTTCAGCCATTTCAGAAAGAAACATGGCTCTAAAGTAAGGAATAACACAAGCCAATACCAGCTTGTGGCAGGAGATGAGCTTTGAACCAACCTGATGGAAAAAAAGGAAAGTAATATAAAAATAGTGTAAGTCTATGCTTAGAGCAGCAAAGTCAAGAAATGGTGGGAAAAAATGAACAAACCACAACAAAAAAGAATCTGGCTGTGGAAAGTTACTATGGTAACAGGAAAGGGCAAAACACAAACTCAAAACTGCTATATCCAAAGTCTCAAAGAAAAAGAGAATTGGTCTCAGGCTCAAAAAAGAATTCCTGGAAAAGTTCAAAAACAAATCTTTAAAAAAATCAGATAACAGAGTACCAGCTGTGGAGTCAGGAGGACCTGAATTCAAATCCAACTTCAGACATTCAATAACTGCCTGGTTGGGTGACCTTGGGCAAGTCTCTTAACCCCATTGCCTTAAATAAAACAATTTTTAAAAATCAGATAAGAAAGATAAAGGAAAAAAATGGGTAAAGAAGTGATAGAGATACAAGAAAAATCATGGAAAAACAAAGTCAATAGTTTGGTAAAGGAAGTAAAAATACTAAAGAAAATATACCATAAAAAAATTGACTAAATGGAAGAAACTGTACAAAAATTCATTGAAGAAAAGAATTCCTTAAAAAACAGAACTGGCCAAACATCACCTGTTCAAAAATATTTATAGCAGCTCTGTTTGTGGTGGCAAAGAATTGGAAATTGAATGAATATCCATCAATTGGGGAATGGCTTAATAAACTGTGGTACATGTATATGATAGAACACAATTTTCTATTAGAAACCAGGAGGGATGGGAATTCAGGGAAGCCTGGAAGGAGGTGCATGAAATGATGCTGAGCAAGATGAGCAGAACCAAAGGAACACTATACACCCTAACAGCAACATGGGAGTGATGATCAACCTTAATGGATCTACTCATACTAACAAGGCAACAATCAGGCACAATTTTGAGCTATCTGCAATGGAAAATGCCATCTGTATTGTGAGAAAGAAAGACCAAAGACTATTACCCTTAATTTAAAAAAAAGTTATCTTATTATGTAATTCTGCTATATCTCATACTTTATATATTTCTTCCTTAAGGATATGATTTCTCTCCCATCACATTCAACTTAGAGCAAGGTATACCATGGAAACAATGTAAAGACTAACAGAATGCCTTCTGTGGGGGATGGAGGGAGGGAAGCAAGATTAGGGGAAAAATTGTAAAATTCAAAATAAATAAAATCTTTGAAACAGAAAAAAAGAAAAAAATTCTCATAATAAATATGTATAGTTGAGCAAAACAACAAAAAAAATAGAACTGGCCAAATAAAAAAAGGAGGTACAAAAGCTCACTGAAAATAATACATTAAAAATAGAATTAGGCAAGTAAAAGCTAATGATTCCATGAGACATCAAGACACAATGAAAATTAAAATACTGAAGAAAACAGAAGAAGATGTGAAATGCCTCATTTGGAAAAACAACTAACCTGGAAAGGAGGTTGAAGAGAAAAAATTTAAGCACTGTTGGAATACCTGAAAACCATGATAAAAAATAGCCCAAAACAAGCAGTGTTTGTTATCATTAAAAAGATCAAATAAAATTACCCAGATAATATAAAATCCAATGAATCTACCAATCACCTCCTGAGACTCCAAAACAAAAACTTTCAGGAATACTGGAGCTAAATTCCAGAGCTCCCAATTCAAGGAGAAAATACTTCTAATAGGTAGAAAGAAACAATTCAACTATCATGGAGACACAGTCAGAATAATACAAGATTTAGCAGTTTCTATATTAGAACCTAAGGGCTTAGAATGTAATATTCGGAAGAATAAAGGATCAACAATTACTACCAAGAATCCTTTGCCCAGCAAAAGTGAGAATAATCCTTCAGTGGAAAAACAAGGGAAAATTAATAAAATGGAGAACTTTCTAGCACTAAAAAATCTAGAGTTGAAGAAAAGAGCTTTCAAATACAAGATTCAAGAGAATCATAAAAAGGTAAATAGAAAAAAGAAGCCCAAGGGAATTTTTTTAATCAATAGCGATTTAGAGCATTCTTTCATATGATTATAAATAGCTTTGATATCTCTTGTCTGAAAATTGAGTGTTCATATATTTTGACCATTTATCAAATAGGGAATGACTCATCCTAATGAGGGCTTTAACCAGAGAAGCCTTCTGGTAAAATTTTTTTCGTACTAATGATTACTGTGTTTCTCTCTATCCTATTTTCTCACTCTCCTTTTTTTTTTTAAGCTTTTTTTGCAAGGCAATGAGGTTAAGTGGCTTGCCCAAGGCCATACAGCTAGGTAATTATTAAGTGTCTGAGGCCGGATTTGAATTCTGGTACTCCTGACTCCAAGGCCAGTGCTTTATCCACTGGGTCACCTAGCTGCCCTCTCACTCTCCTTTCACCTTGTTTCTTCTCAAGTGTTTTGTTTCTGACTACCACCTCCTTCATCTACCTTTCCTTTTATCAGTCCTACCTCCCCTGCCCCACCCCCTTCTCTTAATCCTGTTCCTCCTACTTACCTGTAGGGTAAGACAGATTTCTTTACTCAGTTCTGAGTGTGTATTTTATTTCATCTTTGAGTCAGTTCCAATGAGATTAACATTTAAGCATTATCTGCCACTTCCAACCCCCATCTTTCCCTCTACAGTAAAACCTTTCTTTCACACTTCTTTTATGTAAGATAATTTACTCCATTCTACGTGTTCTCCCCTTTTTTCCCCAAGGCCTTCCTCTTTTTTTATTCCTTAATTTTACTGTATTAAATATCACCCTATCACAGCCAATTTTCATTGAGTTTCTTTGATAAAGGCTTCATTTGTGAAAACACAGAAAACTGAGCCATTCCTAAATTGATAAATAGACAAAGGATATGAACAGGTAGTTTTCAAAGTAATCAAAATCCTATGAAAAAATTCTCTAAATCACCACTGATTAAGAGAAATTCATTTAGTGACTACCACTTCACATCTATCACATTTTAATATAATAACAAAAAAGAAAAATGACAAATTTTGGAGGGAATGTGGGGAAAAATTGGATATTTGTGTACTGGTGGTAGAGTTGTGAATGGATCCAACCATTCTGGAAAGCAATTTAGTACTATGCCCGCCCAAAGGGTTATAAAACTGTGCCTACCCTTTCCCCCAGCAAAATTACTACTAGGGTTTATATCTCAGAGAAATTTTAAAAAGGAAAGTACTTTTATATACAAAAATAATTTTAGCAGTTCTTTTTGTGGTGACAAAGAATTATAAATTTAGGGGGATGCCCATCAATTGCGGAATGGCTGAACAAATTGTTGCAAATGATTGTAATTGAATTCTGCTGTGCTGTAATATGAGCAGGATGCCCTTGGAAAAATTGGAAAGACTTAAATGAATTTAGGGCAAAGTAAAGTGAACAGAACCAAAAAAAGTATACATAGTAATAGCAAGATTTTAAGAGGATCAACTGTGATTGGCTTAACTTAATTCTCCCCAGGCCTCCCTCTTTTTTATTTCTTAATTTTATTGTATTAAATATCATCCTATCATAGTCAATTTTCATTGAGTTTCTTTGATAAAGGCTTCATTTCTGAAAACACAGAAAACTGAGCCATTCCTAAATTGATAAATGGACAAAGAATATGAACAGATAGTTTTCAAAGTAATCAAAATCGTATGAAAAAATTCTCTAAATCACCACTAAGAGAAATTCATTTAGTGACTACCACTTCACATCTATCATGTTTTAATATTTAAATAAAAGCAGATAGGCTAACTCAGATGAAAGGTTAAATTCAGAATCTTTCTGATGAAAATTGAGGTTACATCACTGACATAGCGCAACATAACAGGATTAGTCCCAATAGTAGATTCCTAGGAACATTAAAAGTGAAGGCCTTAATCTCTTTAACAACAGTTATAATAATTATAGTAATAAGAAAAAGTAGTTTTTTCAACAAACATTAAAGTGCTTACTATTTGTAAGGTGTAGGTGGCAGGGATAGAAAGATAAAAGGGACTCTGTGAAGTTTACCTATCTTAAGCAATTTGTATATTCTATTAGGGAAGTAACATCTGCATAGGTTAAGTATAAACACAAGGAGGAAAGTGTTAAGGGCAAAGTATAGGTCAAAGAAAGTACTCCAGGAAAATCTGGAGAGAGGAAAAAATAAACTGATTTGGGGAAAATTAGACGAAGAAATGGGGGAGAATAAAGGGGGAAAGAGGAAAAGGGCAATCTGGCACAATCCCTTCCTCTAGAGGGATATGATAATGGAGGCAAGATCCAGTTTCTATCAATTATATTCAAATTTTTATAAAGTGTATGTCCAGATGGCCCCTTCTGGGAGGAGCCTCTCTTACTTCAGCTGGCTGAGTCCTTACGTGATGGCCACACTAAGCACTGAAAGTTCCATAGTCTGATCTATTAGTGCACAGGATGCCACTAACACCGCCCCCCATCCCTCCAGATCTCCCCAAATCCACGCCCAGCAGAAATGTGTGCCCTGCTGGTTAGGTGGCAAGAAAGTCATAATAGGAGTTCTATCCCAGGAGCTATAAAGGTGTCTCCTCTCAAGATGAAGGATTAGAAAAGAGAAAGAAAAGGGGCAACTATCTTAAGGTCTGGGTTTTAGGGATGAAGGCCTGACTGCCCAGGAACCCTTCCTTGTCATCAGTGTCCAGCTGCTCATGAACTGCCTCATCTCTGGCTTAGGCTTCCCAGAGCTCTTACTCTGCTGGCAGGGCATTCATCAACCCGGGTCACCTCTGTACCAAGAGGCATCAGAGTAGTGTAGGGAACCAAAAAAACCTTGAGATTGCCATATAACCCAAAGAAACAGACAGGAGAACAATATGCAATATCACCTTCAGTGTCACATCACAGAGTTCACCATCTTCGTAAAATCGTAGGAGTGAACTATGAAAATCTTTCCAAGCTTCATTGGCTTCAAATGTATAAGAGTCTTCCCCATCACCATCTCTATTTGAAGACTTGTCCTCTTGGTGATGCTGTTGCTGCTGCTGCTGCTGCTGCTGCTGCTGCTGTTTTTTCCCCTTTATCAGATGAGTCTTAGCTGATTCCGGACCCAAAGATTCTGAAGCCATTGACAACATTCCTCTTTCAGTGCTGATTTGTTCACACAATTCCCATTGATTTAAAAAAAAAATTGGGGGGAAGAGGAGAGATATAATCTAATAATCTTCACATACTTTTCATGTTCAGTTTAATTTGTCATTTCCCTGTTAGGAGATAAGGGGAAAAAACATTACGAGTATTATTTTTTGCTTATTCTCTAGATGTTTGGTAACAGTATACTCCATCATCAAATCCAGGCTAACAAAATACCTCAAGTAACAGAGCAGATGCCCTATACATTTCAGATAACAACTTCAAATTTATTTCTATTAATGAATTCTCACCAAAATTAGTCAAATTATCTTGAAGCACAAATTAGATACTTTTACATTCTGTCATTTGAAAGGTACTAATTCTTGATAAAATCTATGACTTTTACATTCATTCTAGTCAGACATTATCCACAGTGATTAAAATATTTTTATTAGATTTATTTGAAAATTCAACATACTTCATAGCAATAAAGAAAATTTTCAATCATAAAAATAAATTTTCTTTAATAAAAATATCCTTGGAGCAGCTAGGTGGTGCAGTGAAGGGCAGCTAGATAGCATACTGGATAGAGAACAGGACCTGGAGTCAGGAGGATATGAGTTCAAATCCAGTCTCAGATATTATTACCTAGCTGTGTGACCTTGGGCAAGTTACCCATATTGCCTTGCAAAACAAAAAAAAATCAAAATCAGTCTTATCTCTATTACCAGTTACTATCATATAGCAGTGGAATTAATACTTAATTTTGCTTGGCCCCAGGTGGTAGAACTAATGATGGATGGAAGCTGTAAAGTATAGGTTAAGTTTGTAAATAAAAATGTCCTATCAATTAGGAGGCAAGAAACTATTTAAGAAACTACTAATACAAATCTTCAGGCAATGCTAGATGATGACTGGTCAGAGACATCATTTAGAGAGACTTTTTTCCCGGCATGGGTCAGACACCTACATGACTAAATTCTATCTATCCATTAAAGTCCGTAATGTCTACACTGGTGGTATCAAACCAAAATAGAAATGGGGGCTATTAATCCATACACAAGGATCTCTTGTGAGTTTCATACTGACTTCATTTTAAAATATAACATATGTTTTTATGATTTATTAAATATTTTTCAGTTACAAATTCATCTAACTCAGAAGGTTGTGGTCTACATGAGGGCCATGAATTTAACTTTTCTTTTCTACATACTTATTTAACTACCCAAGCTCTTACTATGCTTTTGTCTCCATCTCCAAGACAAAATGAGGCATCAGAGTAGTGTGGGCAAACAGAAAAAAAAAAAAAACAACTCATGACTGTCACATAACACAAAATAAGATGGGAAGAAAATATAAAATACAACCTTCAGTGTCATGTAAGATTTGACAACTCACAGAGGAGGAAAACTGAAAATCTTTCTAAGCTTCACTGGTTTCAAAAGTATAAAACTTTTCCATCAGAGGTGATAGAGATGAGGTGCCATTGCACTTCATATAAAGAAAAAGCTTGGTAATTTTACCATGTGATAAACTTGAACGGGTAGCTAGATGGCGTGTGGAATAGAGCACCCGACCTGGAGTCAGGAGGATCCGAGTTCAAATCCGCCCACTCTTAACCCCACTGCCTTAAATAAAAAAAGAAAAGCATGAAACTGGGAGTGGGAATTTTTTACAAGTTTTAGGTCTCATTTCTCAAATTACACATTTTATATATATATATATATATATATATGGAACTAAGAGCAATCCAGAATTATGCCTTAAGGACTATAAAACTGTGCATATCCTTTGACTCAACAATATCACTACTGGGTCTGTATCCCAAAAAGATTAAGAACAGGAAAAAAAAGGAACCTATATGTACAAAAATATTTATAGTAACTCCTTTTTTTTGGTGGCAAGGAATTAGAAATTGAGGGGATGCCCATCAATTGAGGAATGACTGAACAAGATGTGGTATATTATTGTGATAGAATACTACTGGGCTGTAAGAAATGATGAATAAGATGCTTTCAGAAAAACTTGGGAAGACTTATATGAAGTGATGCATAGTGAAATCACGAGAACCAGGAGAACACTACATACACAGTAAAAGTGATTCTGTAATTCTTAAAAGTACAATGATCCATGACAATTCCAAAGAATTATTATTATTTTTTTTTTAGGTTTTTGCAAGGCAAACAGGGTTAAGTGGCTTGCCCAAGACCACACAGCTAGGTAATTATTAAGTGTCTGAGACCGGATTTGAACCCAGGTACTCCTGACTCCAGGGCCGGTGCTTTATCCACTACGCCACCTAGCCGGCCCCTTGAATTTTTAAAAAAATATAATCCTGAATTAAAAGCAAGTATGCTATTTCTGACTGGCAAGACTCATATAACTGACTAATCCAATAAAGATTCTACCTCTTTTGCCAATACCATTTATATTTCCTATAATTATTCAGATCCAGAAACCATAGCAGACTTTAAAAGTCCTCAAGAATGATCTTTATTTTTCCTATGGTCAAAATATTAAAACACGGTAATTTAACTGAAAGGCTTTCTAATGGCTTATAATTACATAATATACATATAATTACATAATATACAATTTTATAAGCTTATTTAGTAAAATTAGATATTATCAACAAATATTTAAAAATTTCCATTGCTTTAATATAGAAATTAGTGATTTCTTTCAAGTTTTCTCAAGTAATCTCTTAACTGCAACAGCATATTTATTTTAAAATCATGTGACTAATTGTACTATAATGATCAAAATCCCCCCCCAAGGGGGTTTGTAATTTTGAGATTTAGCTAAAAACCAACATATGAACTGAAGCCTAGAGACAGGCTTTAGATATAAAACCCTCCCAACATGGTATTCAATACAACTTTCTCATTTAAAAAAAATCTTTAAAATCTAATATTACTAACCTATGTCAATGATTAATTATAACCATTAAATATCAGTGAGCACTTAGGATAAAGAAAAAAGGAATTTTTTATTAATGAACCTATAACTTCATCTATAAGAAACATTGTCTTCAAATTCTTATCAACAACTAGGACAATCTTTTGCCGAATTAAATGTTTTATGTCATTTCATTTGACCTTCAATCCAGCGGGATAAGTCTTTGAAATTAAAGCACACAACACACCCCAATCCAAGGAAACTCAACCTAGGAAAACAGAACAGTGCTATGAATCTATATTTAGAAAGATAAATTGCAGACAAGAGAGAATTAGTTTTGGGGCTCTTTACAACATAGTTCTAACAACTTATTCAAAATTTGTTGTTCAGTATCATTTGTATATGATGCTTTTTAATTCTCCAAGACACAGGTTTTAAGAGTTTCAAGAGTCTTAAAACTAGTCTCTCCATTAACTTTAATCCATCCTACATACTGAAATTATATTAAACTCTGGTGGAGTGTGTGCTGATGGCTTTTCATCGCTCAGAAAGCCTTTCAAAGGTTCCTCATTGTAAAAGCCTAAGTCTGGCATTCAATTAAAATCTCTCTCTAAAATTAGACTTACCTCATACTATTCCAATAATATAATGTACTATCTGTTGTTCTCTGCTTGTTTCTGAAAAAAAAAAAGACTAAAACAGCACTCTGTAAAATTAATAACTTCATTCACTGTTTCCTCAGTCTAAAATGTTCTATTTCTCCACCTGATAAAAATGCTAACTAGATCAAATACCATATAGTTCATGAAAAGCATCATCCAAATAAGTGATCTCTTCCTCTTCTGAACTTTTTACAGCATTCTTAACAACAACCGATAATTATTTATTGTGCACCAGACACTATAGTAAGCACCTGTGATTCAAAGTCAAAAACCAGTCCTAACTCTTAAAAAATTCCCAGTCTATGGGACAGCTAGGTGGTGCAGTGGATAAGAGCACCGGCCCTGGAGTCAGGAGGACCCGAGTTCAAATCCGACCTCTGACACTTAATTATTACTTAGCTGTGAGGCCTTGGGCAAGCCACTTAACCCCATTTGCCTTGCAAAAAAAAAAAAAAAAAAAAAGAAAGAAAGAAATTCCCAGTCTAATGGGGGGGGGGGGGGGACTATTAGACAATTATGTAATCAATAGGGAGAAGGGACTACCATTAAGAAGGACCAAAGATGGGTAGGCTAGGTGGCGTAGTGGATAAAGCACCGGCCCTGGAGTCAGGAGTACCTGGGTTCAATTCAGGTCTCAGACACTTAATAATTACCTAGCTGTGTGGCCTTGGGCAAGCCACTTAACCCTGTTTGCCTTGCAAAAATCTAAAAAAAAGAAAAAAAAGAAAAAAAAAGGACCAAAGAAGGTTTCTTATAGTTGACAGGATTTTAGCTGGGACTGTAAGGAAGCTGGGAAAGTCAGGAGTTAGAAATTAAGAGAGTATTTCAAGGCAGAGGTAATAGATAGTATAAATACCCAGAGTTGTACAGGGAAAAGCCAAGGCCACTTATACTGAATCACAGAGTACATGAGGGTGATGGTAGGGCAGGAGGTTAAGGTGAAAAACTGTAAAGGTCCAAAGAGAGGGCCAAGCTGTGAATGATCAACACAAGAATTTCTATTTGATCCTGGAGAGATAGGGAGCCCCCGGAGTTTAATGAGTAGGGGGGTGACATGAGTGGATCTGACCATTTTCATATGTGTTTACGTCTTATTTTGGGTCATACTTGTGTACAGGCCTTAGTTTTAAAAGATGACAAATTCTTTGACATTATTGTCCCTATTTTCTCAATGCCTGGCTAGAAACTTGTATACAGTAGGTGCTCCTAAGTATTTGCTAATTGAACTAAAATGTCGGACAAAAAATTCCAAAGCTAAATAAAAATTATTTCTACACTTGTGAACATTCCTGTCACCCTCCATTCTTGGGCAGCTGTAGACTTCAAATTTGTTTTCTACATACTTTTAAAAATAAACATCATTTGATATCTAATATATGCTGATTCTGGATACAACAGTACTCTGTTATACAATGAATTACCATAATAAGTAAATACCTTTTTAGAAAATGAAACAGGAACCAAAAATTTAAAGTTTTATTTCTTCATCCCCTATAATTAATAGAAAAGATGGTAAATTCATGATACCAGCTTTAGTATTAATAATAATGATCACTTTAGAAATTTAGATCACTTGGATTGTCACAGTAGAAAGAAGGTCAGGGAGACTTCTCAAATATCCTGCGGCTAGGTGACCCTACCCAACTCTCAGGACCCAAGAAACTAATACTGTAGAATAAGTGTAGAAAGTGTGGTAAATTCCTCACTGGGAATATGAGCATCCTGAGTACAGGGGCTTTGTAAATCTCTAGAGTTTACCACAGCAGTACCTGGCATGTTCTAAGAACTTACCCGTGTAAGATAGACAACTCCAAATCTTAAGGTATCTAGGGCACTGAAAAGTTATCCACGTATAGGCAGAAGTTGAACGCAGATCTTCATGACTCAAGGACTTCCCTGAGGCCTCTAGATCAGGAGCAGGAAGGTCTGGCCTGAGGGTCCTGCCACAGCAACTGCACTTGGGATTTGAAATTCAATAAAACTAATAGCTTTTTAGGGGAGAATTAAATGTCTGACCAAATATGGCAGGCTAATTTTTTTAAGGTTTTTTTTTTTGCAAGGCCATGGGGTTAAGGGACTTGCCCAAGGTCACACAGCTAGGTAACTACGTAACTATTAAGTGTCTAGGGTTGGATTTGAACTCAGGTCCTCCTGACTCTAGGGCCAGTGCTCTATCCACTGTGCCACCTAGCTTCCCCCCGCCACAGGCTAATTTTTAAACTGATAATTTTGCATGACCCTTGAATAATGTTATAAATATTCAAATGGCCCTTGGAAGAAGAAAAGTTTCCCAACCCCAGTCTATATACATGAAAAATGACACTTTTACACATAAAAATCAGAAAGAACACAAGGTAGTTTGGGAGCTAAAGGAACAATGCTTAGAACTTGGCTCTGGGAAATTTATTTCCATGAGTTGGAAGCATGACAGCAGTGCTATTTTAAAATGACTATTATCACTTGTAATTGCAATTTTGTAAATTGCAAAAGAACTGTAAACAGGCTAATTATATTAAAGTATCATTTTCAAGTTAGCAACAATGCTGATACCAAGACAAGCCAACTGCAGGCTCAGTCTGCTACTAAAAGTAATCCCTCAAGGCAGACCAACAAAATGCTGTTGGTTTTAGCATACACTTACAGGACTATAATTCTTTGACATGGATATCTCTAACAAGGTGGACCGCAATCCATATATGCTTGTCCGTCCTTTGCAACTCTAATTAGCAACTTCTTATAAATTCACCACGTAGGGCACCCAACATCCTGGGGCCTTTCTCAAGCTATCTTGATGTGGAGATTCCAATGGAACATGCAAGGGATACATTTCCCACTTTTGCTATGTGCTCAGCACATCTTTTATGACTTTCTACTGAATAAGTATTTCCTGTGTAATTTAATGTGCTCACATTGGCTCATATCTCCTAGGTACTCCTCCACTGTCAGCTGGAGGACCTTCAAAGCCTATTTTTCAGAGATCCAGTTCAATATTCCAAGACTTAAGAGACCAGAAGAATTTAAAAAGTTGCGTCTTTTGAACAAGGACAATAAATTACAGAAGGAAAAAGTCTGAGGAAATCTGAAAGTAACAGAATAATATACTTTGTTTCAGGTAACAACTAGTTAAGTGATAATACCAGACAGGACACAAACCAAAGCTATCTGATTTTAAGTCTGGTACACTTTCCACTATACCATATTCCCTTTTAATGATGATCAACACCATTTGAATCAATTATAAAAATTTCACTTAAGGAAAACAGGCAAAGTGATCATACATCTTTTCTCCACTAATCTAGCCTGTTTGCAGAAAGAGACATTTATTAGTCTTTCCTTTATACACTTTCCTGTCAGTCAGTTGGGGGCCACCACAAAGGTTATGAAATATTCATTATGTTTAAAAACAATTTCCTATGTGTGGGTCCAGTAATAATAAAAGATGATAAAAATAGGTTTTCAAAGTAAATAATGTGGTTGAAGGGGAGAAACAAAATTCCCTATCAGGAGAGCCTACTACTTTCTTTCGTAGCTTTTAGAGTTCAGGCATAATGGACTGTGGTTCTAATCCTGAATTTTCCCTGCCTTTATTCGTGTCATGCCCTGTGTTTTGTAAAGCCTCTGCTTCCCTTCATCTCTCAACTCCCATTTCCATACTATAAAGGTCCTTTTCCATTCCCCAAGGCCTCATTGGGTACAAGCTCCTTACCAGTGAGACTAGAGTGTGTAATATCTGTCTGGCTTGCCAAATGTTTATTACATTTGAGAAATAAAAGTCAGTGGTCTGGAACTGAGCACAATTTAGGGACCACTCATTTAAATCTTCTCTCTAAATAATACTACACCTACCTACTGTCATTCTAGACTCCTTACTCCAACTAACCCAACACATCCAATCTGTGTTTAAATCTTGTTATTGCCACCCTCCTCATATCTCTCACTTATGTCCCCTTCTCTTCACGTATGGCCCCTTTTTCTTTTTAGTTCGTAATCTAATCACACTGGGCTGCCTGCAGTGCCATGGATACGGCCCCTCCATCTCCTCACTTTTACACTGGCTGGCCTCCATGTCTGCAATGTTCTAACCCTTCGCTATCCCCAGCCCCATTCAGAACTCCACTTCCACCTTCTGAAGGACTTTCCTGGTCCCACCAGTTACTAGTGCCCTCACTTCTCAATTATCTTCAATCTACTTTTTATATTACTTGTGTGTAGCTTATTATTTACGTGTTCTTTTCCCTCATTAGAATTTAGCTTTTTGAGGGCAGGGTCTTGGTTTTTGCCTCTCTGTATCCTTAGTGCTTAGCATAGTGATTAGCACATAGTAAAGCCCCTTATGAAATGCCTACTGACTATTCTGATGGGTAAGACTGCTGGTTCCCTGTGACTCTTGAGGGACTATGTAAGGCAAGGGGAATTGGAGAGATCCTTCCAAACACTAGAATCTAGGAGAGACCCTTCGCCCTCTCTAAATGCTGTATAAAAGGGACAACGGACCGATAGCTAGTTATCAATGTAGGAGAACCCATTGTGTTTTCTCTTTTTCCTCAAAGCCTTTAGAAAGGTGGGGGAGTAATCTTAAAGCTCTGAGTAAACTTGAAGGATCTCTAGGTTTCCTTTTCTGGGGAATGAGCTGGGGGTGTTGGCACTAGGAAAGGGAAAGGGGAATGAGGCACTGACAAGAAAGTGAGGGAGTGCCAGGAAGGGAAAAAAGGCACCCCAAGACCAAATATACCATGTGAGATTGGGGAGTTACCCTATGGCTGGAAGGCTGACCCAGTGATTACATAAATGGGACATATTCTTTGTGGTCATTATATAAGACTTTTACAAGGGAGTCAACGTAGAATACTGGGAAGAAAAGAGGATCCCAGAAGTCAAGAGAGCTGGGGGTGGGGTCCCTTAGGTAAGCTAGTTACCATCCTTGAGCTTTGGTTTCTTCATCTAAAATATCAAAGCATTGAACTAGGTGGTTACTAAGAGACTTCTATCTTTTAGAATCTTAAGAGTAATTTGAATCATTTAAAATTATTATGGAGGCAAAGTGGTACAGAGAAGGCAACAGATGCCTTGAAGGCAAGAAGCCCTGGATTTTCTAGTTATGTGTTATCTCACTGTGAATTCTGTCTTTTATTTGAGAATGTTAAATTATTTATGAAAAATGACTGGGATCAGAGAGATTTGCATAGACAAGGATCCTGGATTTTTCTCTTTCTCTAAAATAATACGCTTAGAAACTAGTTAATAAATTTGTTTCAGGCAGAGTTTTGCAAAAAAAAAACCCCACAGAAGTATTGAATATTTTTTTCTGAAAAGAGACTAATAGCTGAACTGATTTGGGAGAATGTTACTTTACTTATGTCTAATTTTTAGCTCAATTCTTGAATCCCTGTATACTCTTATACATACATATATATATACTTATATATACTTTATACTTAATAAAAACTAAGGCAGAGGGAATAATATGTAAAACAGGGTTTGTTTTTTTAAACAAAAAATCATGAAAAATAGAATAGGTTACAAAATTATTCTGAGATGCTCAAAAGATGTTAACTAGTTGTTTTTTCCCCTTAGTCAATTTAAAAAAAAACTTAGCTATTCACAGATACTTCTCAGAGCTGGTCTTCACTGGCATATCAAGAAAGTTACAAATAAAAACTCTTATGTTACTGAAAATTTGCATTATAAGAGTTTCTTTTTCTCATACAGTCAGAGCACAGTAAAACTGGTATTTAAAAAAATAAAGTCAACAAATTGTGCTAAAAGCTAAGAGAAGATATTAAAAAGAAAGCTAGGTTCTGCCATGAACATAAGGCAAAAGATTCACATTCTAATGGAGAAGACAGAACATAAAAGGGTGCTGAAAAGCGGGGTTGGGAGTGAGGAAGCACCCCACATAGGGTCATGGATGAAAAATCTGGAGACTCAGGAGTGGAGTTGGTAGACAAATGAAGGTACGAGCACTTCCTCAATTGGAGGTTCCAAGAGGAACTCACCAGTGGAGGAGAGGGACCACAGGGTCTAAAGGATCTTCCAGGATGAGAAGGCTGCTTCCAGGCAACAAGGGTTGAGGCATCTTCGAAGATGAGAAGGCTGCTGAAACAAGGAGAAGAAAAAATTCCACAGAGTCAGGAGCTGAGCTCAAGGAAGAAGGGAAAAAGTGACCATGGCTGGCTTAAAAATGAAGCTTCCATAAAGAACTGACCAATCAGGATAGAAGAATCTTCATGGGTGAAAAGGTGATTATGTATTATAGAGCCCAATGTAAAAAATTATGCACTCTTCCAATTTTATTTCTCTTTACATTACAAGCCTAGAAGGTCAAACACAGATTTGCAATTTATTTTACAAATCGTAAATTCTTGACTTCTGCCACTAAATTGAGTTTAAAATTCAATTTCTTTTTTAGGTTTTTGCAAGGCAAATGGGGTTAAGTGGCTTGCCCAAGGCCACACAGCTAGGTAATTATGAAGTGTCTGAGACCAGATTTGAACCCAGGTACTCCTGACTCCAAGGCTGGTGCTCTATCCACTACTCCACCTAGCCGCCCCATAAAATTCAATTTTAAGTGAAAATGTTTTACCAATTTCCACCCTTTCATACCCAACACATTCTCTCCTATGTTGTCGTGCTGCTCAATCATTAAAAAAAAAAATGTGACTTGAAACGTTTTCCATTAAATCTCACTAGGCTTTGTGGATGCTATCAGTAACTGATCCAGGAACAACAGTTGGCTTGAAACCACACAGCTCTGTAGCCTAGCAACTTAGCCCTAGGAAACAGATCCGTTTGATATGACAGTTCAGATTTCAGTGATAAAAGGTGAAATTTAACTTAGCTGATATCAAGTCTAAAATTCTCAAATTTCAGTTACATACATTAAGAAATTCTAATTCATTGACTATATTATTTAAAGATGACCTAATTCACCTAAGATTTAAATTTCTTAAGAGGATGAAGAAATATTTCTTGAAGATAAACTTTTTCCATTTAAAACAATACTGAAAGCCAAATAATTATTAACTAATATTTAATATTCATTAGATGCCTCTATATTGCATATCATAGAGAAGGGGATAGTTTGCTTTTCCTGTAATGGCTAATAATCTTAAACTTCCAGAATGAAAGAGGAATCCCTGTTTTTCCTTTATAGTTGTGTTTTTCAAATACAAAAGTCTTAGAAAATAAACTACAAGAAAATGTCTAATGCTGGAACAATCCTATCATGGTCCTATATGAACATAAGCATCGTGTTATTTAGGCTATAGATGTTATGACCCCAAATGTTACACTTTAAAGAAAGCAGAGAATAAATGCTCTAATGTCAATAATCATTCCAGGAGAGGGCAATGAAATAGAGTTCCGTAATGGTCCTTCCAGTTCTGTTATTATTAGAACAGGACTGACTCATGTGAACTAAAAACTCACTGGAATTCTGATAACATACTCACTGGAAATATATTTCTTAAGGAAACAAAATCATCTTTTCCATATTACTATAGGCTAAATAATTTCACTGGAAAATGAACTATTAGATTTTTCTTTTAGAAAATATAGTCAATAGAAAGGAAGACAAAATTCCTCCAAGGGGGATTCAATGTTCCTTATACAACTTCAAAACTTCCCTGTACACACAAGAAATGAGAGATTAAAAACCTTTCACTTCTTGATTCATTTCAACACATTAATACAGAATAAATTTAAGAAAACAGACTTACTATAATGTACAGAAATAAAATCAAATTCAAGTATTGATACAATCATGTATATTTTTGACTGACAAGCACAATACTGGAAGGGGGATGACTTCCTTCTTGTGAAGAAGCTATAAACCACTGTTAGGGAGCTGATGAATGTATGCCTCCTGGCTGCTAAGCACTGAAAGCTTCCATTTTATCACTGGGTTTTGGGGTGTCTGAGAGTATTTTTTTAAAAAACCATTTACTAACTGAATGTCAATAATTGTGTTCATCTGTAATCCTGTGTTGTGTGTGCATTTTAAAACATTCTGAAAAGATTTCCATGGGCTTCATCAGACTGCCAAAGGGATGCACAACGCAGAAATGAGTAAGAGCCCTGTTCTATCGGGACAGCTATTTCACAGAAAATTGAGCACAAATAAATTCAAAGTAACTTTTTTTTTGAGGAGGCGGCAGCATCAGCAGCTCCAGGAAAAATTAGTAAAGATTCATGGCTTGCACCTTTTTCTATCACACAGAAGCATGGGATGTTCATAAATTTGATAACAGCAAACTTAAAAGCAGGAGTACTCGGTGGCTGGGTGGCACAGTGGATAGAGCACTGCCCTGGAGTCAGGAGACCTGAGTTCAAATCCGACCTCAGACACTTAATGATTACCTAGCTGAAAGCAACTTAACCCCATTTGTCTTACAAAAATATAAAAAAATTAATAACAATAATAATAATAATAATAATAATCCCCTAGCTGTGTGGCCTTGGGTAAACTACTTAATCCCATTGCCTTGCAAAAACCTAAAAGAAACCTGGAGTCCCCTACACCTCGGATTATGAGCATCAAGAGAGTAAATAATAATAGTAAATAATAGAATAAATATAGTATAAGTAAATATAAATAGTAAATAATAATATTAACAAAGCGCCCCTAACAGGAGGCATCACACCGCACCAGTCTCAGATGTGCGGGTGCCCTGCTTGCTGTGCTTCTTCACTGGACACAGTCTCTCATTCAACGTGTCCCACACCCCCCCTCCCCCCATCCTCCGGACTGGAAGTCCTTCACGCCCTCTGTGCCCCCCCCCCCCGCAGGCGGTGATCCCGTCCCGCCCCCCCCCCCCGCAGGCGGTGGTCCCGTCCCGCCCCCCCCACGCCCAGGCGGTGGTCCCGTCCCGCCCCCCCCACGCCCAAGCGGTGGTCCCGTCCCGCCCCCCCCACGCCCAGGCGGTGCTCCCGTCTCGCCCTCCTCCCCCCCCACGCCCAAGCGGTGGTCCCGTCCCGCCCCCCCCCACGCCCAGGCGGTGGTCCCGTCCCGGCCCCCCCCACGCCCAGGCGGTGGTCCCGTCCCGTCCCGCCCCCCCACGCCCAGGCGGTGGTCCCGTCCCGCCCCCCCCACGCCCAGGCGGTGGTCCCATCCCAGCCCCCCCACGCCCAGGCGGTGGTCCCGTCCCGCCCCCCCCACGCCCAGGCGGTGGTCCCGTCCCGGCCCCCCCCACGCCCAGGCGGTGGTCCCGTCTCGCCCCCCACCCCCCCCCGCGCAGGCGGTGGTCCCGTCCCGTCACCTTCAGGCGGGTCAGACTGGCGCCCCCGGGGTCGCCCCCGGCTCCAGCTCCGTGACCGGTCCGGACAGGGAGGCGCAGAGCAGCCGGCTGCCCCCGGGGCCACCCCTCCGCCGCCTCCCCCCGCGGGCCGGCCCCCGGGGCGCCCGGTGAGGGGGGACAATGGCTTGGAAGGGGGCGGCGTTACCTAGGCTTCTCAGGAGCGGGGGCACGCCCTCCTCCTCCTCCTCCTCCTCCTCCTCCTCCTCCTCCGCCCGGGGGCAAGGCTCCGCAGCGGGCCGGGCCGGTGGGCCGACGCCAGAGTCCAGCTACGGAGGGGGAGGCGCGCCCGGAGCGCGGCCCGGAAGCTCCGCCCCTGCGCTGCCACCACGCGTGCGCAGAAGGGCCGGCCTGCCCGCAGAGCACCCTGGGAAGCGTAGTTCCTTTGCTGCTGCGCCAGAACTGAGGGACTTGGGGTGAGTGGCGCGTGCTGAGCGCGGGAAGGGACTGAAGGAGACCTTGGAGGCCGGCCGGCCCACCCTCCCTTGACACCCTCCCTCTAAGCACCCCCCCATCCCATTGGTTTGGTGTTTGCATGCTTTTTCCCGAGAGAAATGCCCAGTCACTGAATCCGGACCCGGCTGTGGGTGGTTACATTGCTATAATGAAGTTGCATTAATTTTCTCAGCTTTGCCTTGCTCAGATCCCACCCAGGCGGAGAGGCCCATGGGCTCCACTCAAGTTGGGGGCGGGGATTCTTTGGGGTAGGAAAAGACAGAAGCAAGGTTCATTAGAATAGTCCCACCCCCTCGTTGTAATATTCATTCCCTGCCTTGTTAATTGCCACCTGTCTCCAGACTGTGAGACCCGGCCCAGGGGGGCCTTGGGCATTCCAGGGGGCCGCCGACCTCATTATTAATAAAACATTGGCTTTATTAATATGATTCATTGAACTTTTTTAATTCACCTCCTCCCTTTCGTGATAAGGTTGGGTTTTTTTTTTTGCCATCCTTTGAATTCTTTATGTTTAGGATAGTGCCAACCATAGAAATACTTTGATTATTTAAATAGAGCAAAAGAGGAAGAGGGTGACACTCGTTGGATGCCTCTAGACTCAGAGAGCCCAGTCTCCACACCAGCTTAGTGGACAAGAACCAGTTTCAGAATGTGCAAGTAAGCTATGTTATCTCTTTTTTTTTTAAGGTTTTTGCAAGGCAGTGGGGTTAAGTGGCTTGCCCAAGGCCACACAGCTAGGTCATTATTAAGTGTCTGAGGCCGGATTTGAACCCAGATACTCCTGACTCCAGGGCCAGTGCTCTATCCACTGCGCCACCTAGCCTCCCCAGTGTTATCTCTTTTAAGATACTTTCCTTACACATTCTCCCAGAACTGTTTCCTTGTGTCCTCCAAAGGAAACACTACACACATGCACTCGATCTTTACAAATATACAAAATGGAGAAAAGGCAATAGTCATGGTTTTGCTCCACTTTCCCCACTTCTTGCCTCCCCCAAGTCCTTTCATATTTATGAGGACAAGGTTATGAGAGACTTTTGTATCATTTCCTTTTCAGAGGATATAGGAAGAGAAACTTTGTTTACATGTAACCTCTGACTTTGTGAGGCAGGCACTGGCAGAGATCAGCACCTAGTTCAGATTCTAGGAAAAATCCTTTGGGTCTGCATTTCTGTTAGTTCACTCCCCACTTGGGTGTGCTTCTGGCACTCCAGACCTTGTCACCATGACTGAACCCTCTTCTCAAATAGAGCTCTCCTCCAACACCTGGGACCTTCTCACTCTGGAACTCTCTGCCAAATTGGACTCCACCCAATAATAGGGATGGACCAACACTGGCCACACTCCCTTCAGCTTCCACTTGTACTAACTCTAGACTTTCCCTAGACTCTCCCTATTTGGGTCCCTTCTTCACCCCATTCCTCATCTATGCCTTACTCCCATTTTCATTTGCCTTTGTAGAAATACACTCTTTGAAGACAGGGGCTATCTTTCTTTTTGCTTATATTTCTGTCTTTCCCAGTTCATGACTGCTCCCTAAAAACAATCAATCAAGTCAGATCCAACTCTTAGGAAAATCATTTACTGAAAGGGCATAATATTACCCCATAATCTCTCTTCTACCATCATCTGCAAATATGCATCTATAAACAGGAAAGACCAGGTACAGACAGATTACAATGGTAGTGAGGCAACTGTGTAGGATATATGTGTGACAAAGGCAGCTCACAACTCCTGTCACTGCAGTCTTGTTGGAGGTATTACTGAAGGTCTTCAGTGGCTGTTCTTCATAGTTTCACTTTAATTTGCCAGGACTAGCCATCTGAAGTTAATTCCTTCTTCAGATGAGTGTCTCTGTAAATCTGGGTAGGTCTGGAGTGTGGATCTTTGTACCCCACTGGATGCAGTGTCTCCTACTGATGTAGTAGGAGCTTCCTTTCAAAGCTAAGAAGTCAATGTAGGGAGAGAGAGAGAGGAGAAAAAAAAAAAGTCCCAGCATCTGTCACTAAAATTCATCAAGATTTTTAATTATTTAAAGCTCCACCAGAGACATGACCAGTTCATCATTTGCTTAGCTAGTCCCCAGAGAGTCTCCTCTTGACCCAACAGAGAAGAATTTGCACCTCCCAAAGGGATGAGGGTATAAATAGAGGCAGCTGGATAGCACAGCTGATAGAGCATTTGATGCAGTATTAGGAAAACCTGAATCCAGATTTGACCTCAATTACCCTAGCTATGTGACCCTAGGCAACTCATATATTTTTCTTGTCTAGCTTTAATAATATTAAATTCTTGACCTTTGTGACTATATCAGCTGAGGTTTAAAGGAATGAATGTTGCAAAATTATAAATAATAGTATGGCCACAAAAAAGAAATATTAAAAAAAATCACACACACTCCTTTCAGAAGTTGGAAATCCAAAGGTGTAGTGCGATACATGTGTTTTCAGCTTTTTTTTAATGCATTTATTGATTTGGATGATTTTTTCCTCTACTTCTTTTCATTATCTTTTTTTAAAAAATAGTTATTACAGGGGCGGCTAGGTGGCGCAGTGGATAGAGCACTGGCCCTGGAGTCAGGAGTACCTGGGTTCAAATCCGGCCTCAGACACTTAATAATGACCTAGCTGTGTGGCCTTGAACGAGCCACTTAACCCCATTTGCTTTGCAAAAAAAACCCCTAAAAAAATAAAAAAAATAGTTATTACATACAAGGTCTCTAAGGGAAATGAATAGAGGAAGGATTTGAAAAGAAATTTTAGTAATGTAAAAAAATAAAAGATATCAGTAAACTATTTTTTTTAGTCAACTACTTTTAAAAAGTAAATTTAGTGGCAACTAGGTGATGCATTGTATAGAGGATCAACCCTGGGATAAGGAGGACCTGAATTCAGATCCAGCCTCATATATGCTAGCTGTGTTGACACTGGACAAGTCACAACTCAGATGGCTTACAAAAAAAAAGTTAATATACATATATTTTGGATTGCAGGCTCAAAATACTTTTACTTTTGACCTAATCACTTAACTACTTTTAAGTATTTAGTTGCTCTGATTCTACTTGTCTTTCCTGCATTTATTCATTTCAGTCTAGGTTGGGGGGGGGTCTTGGGGAGTAAGGAAGTTTGGATCAAGACCCGTGACTTTGTAGAAATTTTGTAGTTTTTCAGATGGAAACCCCCTCCACTGATTTATATCAGCCACTCCAGTCAATCAACTGTCTTAGAGACTTTCCTGGGTTGATGAGAAATATAATGACTTGATCATAACCATACCAACCATACAACCATAACCATACAACTTGATCATAACCATAACCATTAATCAGGGAATGAGTGTGAATCCAGATCTTTCTCAGTGCCCAGTTAGCCTTCTACCTACCTTTCAGTCTAGTATTTGTTCAGTCCTTTTTTTAATTGTATTCGTCTCTTAGTGACCCTATTTGTAGTTTTCTTAGGCAAATCTAGTGGAGTGGTTTGCCATTTTAGAATTGAAGAAACTGAGGCAAACACAGGTAAGTAACTTGCCCTGGGTTACACACCTACTAAGTATCTGGGGCCAAATTTGAACTTTGGTCTTCTTGCCTGTAGGCTTGGCACTCTATTCACCACCTACCTGCCTAATTGCCTAACTACCAATCAAGTAATCTTGTCAGAAAGAAAAATGGGATTAATTTGGCATGACTTTTTTCTTGGTGGAGCCATATCGGCTTGCTATATTTCCTTTCATCTACAATAAATGACTATCCCTTTAAAAATATGTTCTGGAACTTTTTACTATTGGCTCACTGGTCTGTAGTTTAGATTCTATTCTCTCTCTTCTTTTGATAATCAGGACATTTGCCCTTCTCCAGTTTTGCTATACATTTTTTAATAAAAGGAGTCAAAACTTTTCATAGTATTCTACACTGTTGCCCCCCCCCCCAACATCATAATGAGAAGTATACACTTTTTATATCTGGGTAAAAGTCATTGCTGAAACTAGTCTAGTGAAGAAATTCAACTCTTTTTTTTCTTTTGAGAGTTTAGAAGACCCTCAAGAATAACTTAATAATTACCTAGCTAATGGCCTTGGGCAAGCCACTTAACCCCATTTGCCTTGCAAAAATATAAAAAAAATAAGAGATAACATTATATATATATATATATATATATATATATATTATATGTGATATATATTCCCCTACATTTCAAAACTACACTTATTAGAATAGAAAGATGGGCAGTCTGTTAGATATGAATCTCATAAAAGATACAGCCACTACTTCTTAACTTTATCATTATGAAGGTAAGTCTACACTTAGGTAACACTGTGTTCAGCAATAAACTAATTGCTGAACTGGAAAAATCTTCAAAAATTATAAGAAGCAGAAGCTTCCCAAACTTAACAAAAATATCACCATGACTTCTATGTCTTCTTGTCCTATAGAAAAGAAACACAACTGTACCCTCTTCAAAGCTATAGTATGTCTGCAAAACTTCACTTAACCAGAGTTTCATCTTTCTGTGCTTCCTCCCACCTCTGCTGTCTTTTTTTTTTTTTTTAGATTTTTCAAGGCAATGGGGTTAAGTGGCTTGCCCAAGGCCACACGGCCAAGTAATTATTAAATGTCTGAGGCTGGATTTGAACTCAGGTACTCCTGACTACAAGGCCAGTGCTCTATCCACTGTGCCACCTAGCTGCCCCTCCTCCTCCTCCTCCTGTCTTAACAAAGCAGGAAAGATCTCATGTTAGTGTTTATATCTACTGGAAGTTCAATTGAGTGATTATACCTTAATAAAAATGATGTTTGAACTGCTGCCTTGTCATGTCCTTCCAAAGTCAAAGTCCTTTGGTGAAAGGACTTCAGATTCCACATAGCAGTTAGGGAAGCTTTATTTACTGGGGTGGGAATGGGAGGCCTGGGAAAACTTTCTTAATCTGTGTTATCCCCTTTGGGAAGTTGTTACTGTTTGTTATTGTTCTCTAAGAGGACCAATGATATCAGGAAAGTGATTTACTGACTTTCAAGTGAATTGGATTTAAGCAGGATAGGGCTGTGCATAGTCATCAGCCTGGCTCTCTCCTCTAAGGTCATCTGAGTTCAGTGGCAAGTCATAGATCAGGACAACTGGAGATGATCTCAGATGCAGTGATAGACCTTGGAACCTTTTTAAACTAAGGTCTTTTTTGGTCTCAGTTTGTCTGAGCTGTTAAATGGGTTTTTATTGAGCCATCTCTAACCTGAGCTTGACTAAGTAGAGCAGAGACAGAATGCCAGTAAAGCAAAAAGTGGTTTATTAATTATTCTTTTTGCAAGAAACCAATTTACAAATCATGTAATTACTCCATTCCTTGGAGCTCCATCTTGCTGTGGAGCCAGGTATTTTATACATGTCTGTAAGTGGGAGAAGGGGTCATAGAACAATCAGATTTGGGCTTCAGTGATCTTCCCATGTGACCATCCAAGGAGGAGTCGTGTGGGAGTGACTAAGTTGATTGTATAGTTCTGGGGTTACAGTGCAGTAAAAGTTATATTGATACACTTCACTTAACATAGGCCACCCCAATTCAGGGCAGGACTTGTCACAATTGATGGATGACTGTTTTCTTAGGCCAGAGCCTGCCTGTGAAAAGGATCTCTAAAAACTAAATTATTATTGAACTTATTATACATATGCTCTAATGAAGGTAACTGAGCAAATAAGCTATGTTCACTGAGCTTCAGTTGCCCAGAGAAGATGAAAACAATGCTATTGTACTAAGAATAAGATAAGATGTGGTATTGAGGATTCTGGCAGACTTGGGTGGAAGTGAGAGTGGCTGGGCATTATTTGGAAGAGTGAAAGACAAGAGAAAGACTTATTAGGCATGGGAACTTGGGTTTGCCAGTGCCTTAACTCTAGAAATAAACATGTGGGAAGAGGATTGAGCAGCCCATGAGCCAATCACATGGGAAAGCAGTCAGAAGGTAAAGAGATTCCAAGTAGTGAGTAAGGAAAAGCAGTTGGAGGACAAAGCAGTCTAAGTAGTACCCCTAAGGTCCTTCTGAGAAGCCCGCAGTGTTATGGAATTGGGGATGCCTACCAGCTTCCACTGGAAGCCTCTGATAGGGCAACCTGAGTTTAAATACCTGAACCTGGAACTCTGGAGTTCTTATAGATTAAGGGCTGCTTAGAGACTGCCCCTGGTAACTCCAGACCCTGAAACTCCCAAATGCTGCTCCTACAAAAGACAATCACAAATAGCAAATATCTGTTTATCAAATAGTAAAATAGAAATCAAGGGAGTTATTTAGATTTGGGTATAGACAGAAAAGTAAATAAGCTATCAGGTTTGGGAGCAAACAACAGCAACAAAAAGAATGATCTCACTAGGAAAACCTACTGGCCAAGGTTGCTTGGAAGGTGTTGAAAATCAAGGGACATGTTGGTGAGTGGGGAAGCATTCCTTATATGTCAAACTTCAGGGGCTCCCATTAATCCTTTTCTCTCCCATATCTTTTTTTTTTGCAAGGCAATGGGGTTAAGTGACTTGCCCACGGTCACACAAGTAGATAATTATTAAATGTCTGAGGCCAGATTTGAAGATTTGAACTCAGGTACTCCTGACTCCAGGGCCAGTGCTCTATCGGCTGAGCCATCTAGCTGCCCCCTCTCTCCCATATCTTGAACTCAACTTCTTTTTCCCTTTCTCCCAAGTCCTCAGCAGATGTGTGGGATCTATCTCTCAGTCAATCAGGAGTCCTGTCTTCCTCTGTGTATTCATCATTCCAATCACAAAACTGTACCCTAAGGAATTACCCTAGCAGCTGCCTTTTAGCAGAGCTGCTACCATTTTGATAAGTATGAATAAAGCATTGTGTGTGTAATTGAATCCATTGTGTCATGCTTACATGATTGGCATCTATTGAACTCAAGTATTTAAGGGAAGGGCTCAGTTTCCCCCAGGGGTTGGAAGGTGAACCAAGAGACTAATTGGATAAGCCCATATTTACCAAACTAAAGTTAAGTGTACTCAAAAAGTAACAGAATTAGGGATAGAAATAGGCTCTTCAAAACACAGAGAGCTGGGCATTTTCCCAACCCCTCTCTGATGCTTGGTAGAGTATATAACTTCCAAAGAGAACTTACGGATTCTGATACCATGTTGACATGTAAGGAATGCTGTCCCTATGGGTCCACGTGTCCCTTGACTTCCAGCACCCTCTATGTAACCTTAGAGACTACTAAAAGTAAATTTTCCTAATGGGATCATTCTTTTTGTTGTTGAATTCAGATTTCATTTTGCTCCTAAACCAAATAGCCTATTTTTCAGTCTATACTGACATTTACTCTAATCTACATAGCTTCCTTGATTTCTGTTTTTCTGTTGAAAGAACATGTAGGTGCTGTTTGTGATTGTCTTTTGTGGAACCAAAGAATTTAGGGTTAAATTTAGGGTTAGGAAATTAGGTCATTTAACTGGGTAATATGGCTCCTGATGATTAAACTGGGAACTGGAAGAAGGAATAGGGAATATTCTTCAACACATGATTCTAACCAGATCTGGTCTCAGACCTCCCCTCCCCAGGTCCACTTCAAGATCTCTCTTCCTTCTACAATAGAGTAGGGGGAAATACAGCTCATAATAGCTGCTGTGGGGAAAATATTGAAGCAACTTCTCTGGTGGACTCATGATAAAGAAGGCAGCTCACCCCAGAGACAGAGCCACTGGAATCTGAACACAGACTGGGGACATTTTTTTTTTCTCTCACTATTCTTGAGGTTTCACATCTTCTTGGCGGGGAAGGGGTATTGCCCGCAATAGCTCTGATGTGGGTCTGGACATGAATTTCCGAGAGTCAGGTCGGGTAGACAAACATACCCAGACACCAAAGGTTGGGAAGTGAAAATCTCCCAACTTTATTTTTGGAAATTCAGACTTTTTATAGCAAAAACTTATCTCAGGAATGACCTGTTAAAGGAGACCCAGTTTTACAAGTTCCTGGGTAAATTTACAATATTTGTTCTTAGAAATCTGCATACTTCTCTCTCAAAGAAACCTTTTACAACCAACTCTGGAGCCACAGATTATCCAGGGTTCACTAGTGAGCCAACGGAGCCATACAATGACCAATAGTGCACACATATACCACGTTACAGGAATATCACTCCCTGCGGCTGGCCCTCTACAAGGGGGTTTATGTTTACTCTCATAAAAAGACTATTGTAATAATACAAAATAAATAAACCAAAAAAAAATCTCTTCCCTCCAAATCTTTTTTCTTGCTTTACTCTCAAACCATTTCTCTCCATCTAGGGACAGGCCAGCTTTCTTTGTCTATTCTTAGCCTTACTCTATATGAGTCTCTCCTTTTCCTTCTCTCAAAGCTCTAAAATCCACTTTTTTATGTTACTGTAAGGTATTTTCCTGTCATTTAACTTACTTATCAACCCTCCCAGCCAGTATTTGGGAACACATCTCTATTCAGTTTAAAATTGTCCTACCTCTTATAGTGAAGTTTCTGACAAGGAAGATGTTGCATATCATCCTCTTTTTAATAGAGGGATTACTGTAATGTACTTTAAAAGGCTTCTGGTTTAAACCAGTCGTGGATAAGAGCCAAGGTTTATACTTCTTGCAGAGCAGCTATTATTGCAAAGGTAACAAATTCTAGTGAGACTCTTCACAAGTTTAATTTTCTCTTAACAAGCTGAATTTATTGTTTAATTGTACGATAGAGAATTGAGGATGCTTGGAGAAGAAAGGAGAAAGAAATTATCTTTCTATTAAAAAAGCAAAGAAGAAAAATGTTTCCATATTTTCCAAGGAGTAGCTTTACAAAAACGTAATATGTAGTTACATAATTAACATTGTAGAGGGGCAGCCAGGTGGCACAGTAGATAGAGCTCCGGCCCTGCAGTCAGGAGGACCTGAATTCAAATCCACCCTCAGACACTTAATAATGACCTAGCTGTGTGGCCTTGGACAAGTCACTTAACCCCACTGCCTTGCAAAAACTAAGAAAAAAAAACAATGTAGAACTTTATGGTACCAACTTTATCATTTTCTTTCCATTTATATAACTTTACAGATAGCATGGGTTCTTAACCTTAAAGCTATCTTGAAATCTCCCTGCCCTGACCTACCCCACATTCAATCAGATGGCACATTATATCTGTTCTACCTTAGTAACATTCCTTACATCCATTCATTCCCATTTGTACCAAATCTACTTTAGAGAAGGGACTTAAGAACTGGTCACATTGTGAAAGGGTTTTTATAGGAAGAGTAATCATTTGAATTGAACCTTTAAAATGAGCAAGGGATTCTTAGAAGTGAAGGCAAGATTGGAGAGCATTTGAGACATCAGGGCTAGCCCTTGGAAAGGAAAATAGATGGAAATATATATATATATATATATATATATATATATGGGAAGAATCAAAGAGTACCATTTGACTGACTATAGCCTGAGGGGAAATCATGTACAAGAAATCTGGAATGGGAATTAAAGATAGTTGGGAGAGGGCTTTAAATGCCAAACAGAGGAACTTGAATTTTATTTCAGAGACTTATTCAAGAAACTTAAGACTTTTTGAGCAGGGGACACTTCTAATTTCCCCAGTTATGTTGAGTAAAGTAGCTGAGGTTCATAATTTCAGACTTATCCTTATCTCTTCCTTCATAGGAAATTTCATATCCAGGTAGTTTCCATGGCTTATCATCTTGAGCTTTGTGATATCTCTTACTCATACCTTGGGGGCCACCCCTTCTTGGAGATGCTGTAGTTGGACAGCCATATAGATATACATTCCAAGTGAAAAAGTCTATTACCACCAGAGGGGGCTCATGATCTTTCTTTCTCTTTTCATTGACAAAAAGTCAACACACATGAGCTCTAGTAGCTTATTGATTTTTATTGCTTTTAATTTATTTTAATTTATTGCTCTTCAGTCGTTTCAATTCTATCCAACTCTTCATGATCCCATTTGGGATTTCCTTGGTAAATATACTGGAGTGGTTCACCATTTCCTTCTTCAGCTCATTTCAGAGACGAGAAAACTGAGGCAAGTAGAGTTAAGGTCAAGGTCCCAGTACTAGTATCTGAAGTCTATTTTGAACTCAGGTCTTCCTAACTCCAGGCCCAGTATTCAATCCACTTATCTGATTTTTATAAACACTAAGAATTCAACATAAGTTGGTCCTGGTGGAATACAATCATTAACAAGGTTCACATTTTAAGAAAATTAGTTTAATTTTAATTACATTTAATAATTTAAAAATTAATTTAATTTTCATTAGTTATCTCCATTAATCTTTTCTTTTGTTTGTTATTATCCTCCCTTCC
The DNA here is from genome assembly GCF_037893015.1 of Macrotis lagotis. NCBI lineage: Eukaryota > Metazoa > Chordata > Mammalia > Peramelemorphia > Peramelidae > Macrotis > Macrotis lagotis. The sequence continues at coordinate 12,738,532 of NC_133660.1, forward strand.
CCTTACCCACTATGATTAAGCAAATTATCCCTTACCTCTCAGGACCCTCAATATATGCATGGCTAGTTGAGCAAAAAAAACTCTATTTTTACCGTGCCTAAAAATTATGTCTTTTTCTACATTTTATTTCATCCATCTGGAGTTGATAGGCATGTTTCATTTTCATTTTTTGAACTTATAGTTAATTATTAAGTTGATCAGAGTGTTTGAAGTCTTTTTAAAAAATTATCTTGTCACTGTAAAAATTGTTCTAGTTTTGTTCACTGTACTCTGTAGAGATTTTCTCAGTTTTCTCTGAAACTGTCCATTTCATCATTAATTATGGTACATTATTTCATATACTAGTTTAGGAGTTTCCTCACCCAAAAAAATGCTTTTTAGTTTCCAAATTTTAACTGCCACAAAAAGAGCTGCTATAAATATTTTATACACATAGATCCTTTTAAAAAATCTTTTTTTTAAATAACTGAATCTAAGAATATTCTCAGTTTAGTCATTTAGGAGCATAGTTCCAAATTACTTTCTAGAATAGCTAGGCCAATTCACAGTCATTAAACTGTTTTCCTGTAGCCCTTCTGATATTTTAGAGTCATTTTCCTCTTTTGTTATTTTTGCTAGTCTGATGCATCTGTGTGATGTCCCAAAGTTGCTTTCATTTGGATTTCTCTATTCTTTATTTGGCTTTACAGTTCAGGTTAAAACAAAGACCTTCTCTTGGGAATTTGCAGGAAATTGGTACTTGGGCTGCTGTATAAACAAGTACTATGTGGTACAGCAAGCAAGCAAAAAGATTACATATATATGTATATATATATATATGTATATATATACTATATGGTAATAGAAACAGGCAGAGGTTCATTCTCATAGTTGCAACAAATTCACTCAGCAAGAGGGGAAGGAAGTTGTGTTGGAGAGTCAATGATCAAAACGGGGTTCAAATAGGGAGGTTTTGTACCCAAAAATAATTGGTTAGAAAATAGAGGGCCAGCTAGGTTGCTCAGTGGATAGAGCACTGGCTCTGGAGTCAGGAGGACCTAAGTTCAAATATGGTCTCGGACATTTTATAATTACCTAGCTGTGTGACCTTGGGCAAGCCACTTAACCCCATTGCTTTGCCAAAAAAAGAGAAAGGGGAGAGGCAGAGAGAGAGAGAATAGGTACTCAGTGACAGATATGGGAGGCCAATCCTAATGCACCCCAAACAGGGTAGAGTTCTTTTGCTTACTAACTGATTTCAGATTCAGATGAATCTTGGGCAAGAGGAGTTTCTTTATTGGGGTCACAGATTGGGAGAGGCTTTAAGCTGGCTGTCTTTGGCAGCAGAAGAGATATCTCATAGGCCACTGAGGTCAGCCAAGAGTTTCATTCCACCAGAATCTGTGAGCATTAACTACTAGACCCAGGGAAATATGAACCTCTCTGTCCTTGCCTACATGGAACAATTAGTCCTTTGACATTATTCATGAGGACAGAGAGATCTAGGAATGGCGCCTGTTAAGTCTATGTTTTCATGGGCAGAGAGAACAGTAAACAGGGCAGTCCCTGACTATCTGAGTAATCAGAGCAGCTTCTGAAATAAATATCAAGATAGCAAATCACTGTTCAGTGCAGAGAAGGGCTTTGGAGTTGGGCGGGAGTTCAAGTTAACAGTCACTGGTAATGTCATCAGTCATAGTATTGTATTTAGAGGTGTATATGTGGGGGTATCTTTTCTCCCAGCCTGGATAGTAATATGTGGAACCCACAAAGTATATTGGGAAGCCTGTTTAGTAATCCATTCCCACAAGTCTTTTCTCCAGACTCTCTAGGTGGGTGTGTTTGGCTTTTTTTTTTTTAAGGCAATTGGGGTTGTAACTTGTCCAGGGTCACAGAGCTAGTGTCTTGAGGCTGGATTTGAACTCAGGTCCTCCTGACTCCAGGATTCTATCCACTGAAATACCCAACTACAGACAAATAGTTTTTAAAGTTTCCACTGACCAGACCTTACTGCATGCTCTTGGAAACTTTACAGGAGCCGATGTAGAACCCTGCCTAAGGGTCTTTCCAGACTACCTTATCCACAGACTAAATGACATTTAAATATGGGGTCCCTCAGACTGACTCTGAACAAGTCTATGTTTTCATGACCTTGCACACTTTCTCACTTATTTTCTTCATTTGTCTTTGTAAGGCAATTGAGTTATGTGACTTGCCCAAGGTCACACAGCTAAGTAAGCAGTAAGTGTCTGAGGTCGGATTTGAACTCAGGTCCTTCTGACTCCAGAGCCTGTGTTGTATCCACTGCGCCACCTAGCTGTCCTCGCTTATTTTCAGTCTCTTTATCTATTGGATGCTTCCCTAGTGCCTGCTATTGAAAGTGGATTTTTAGGGGCAGCTAGGTGGCGCAGTGAATAGAGCACCGGCCCTGGAGTCAGGAGGACCTGAGTTCAAATTTGACCTCAGACACTTAATAATTACCTAGTTTTGTGACCTTGGGCAAGTCACTTAACTACATTGCCTTGCAAAAACCTTAAAAAAAAAAGAAATGGATAGTGGATTAGGGGCAGTCAGTCAGTCGAACCCTTCCAAATTTTAAAATACCACCCCCAAGCCAATTTGGAGTGGTAGAGCAAACAAAAAATCATGGTAAGACATCTTTCTGGTCTAAGTGATCAGCAGGCTAATTCTGTGTTACTGGGGTGGAAACCTTTCCAGAGCTATACGGATTAGATAGAAGAATAAATTAGAAACCAGACTCCAACAAAATAATGATACAAGAGACACATGAAACAGAAAGACCCACAGAGTTAAAATAAAAAACCTTGTACAAAATCTAATATATTTCAGCTAAAATAAAAAAGACGGGTAGTTTGTCATAATCTCAGACTAAAGCAAAAATGGACCTTATCAGGGAAATTACATTTTGCTAAAAGGCACCATAGGCAATGAAGTAATATCAAAAAATTTTGTATCATTTCTATGAGTCTCATTTCTCAAATATATACTGAGTATAGAACTGAGTTAAGTTTATAAAAATAAGAGTTATTCTTCAAACTGATAGTTAAAGGACATAAACAGGTAGTTTTCAGAAGACTAAATCAAAACTATCTGTAATCATGTGAAAAAATGTTCTAAATCACTACTGATTAGAGTAATGTAAATTAAAACAATCCTGAGGTATCATCTCATATTTATCAGAAATGACTAGAGGGGATGAGAGGAAAATAGGTGTACATATATAGGGGGAGTAGTAAACAGGTCTAACTACTCTGGAAAACAATTTGTGACTCTCCCTTTAGGGTTATAAAACTGTGCTTACACTTTGACTCAATTTAAAAAATATATAAATATAACAAATTAAAGATCTAGTGGACTCAGGTGAAGAGATATGAGAAAATACTCCCAACCTACCCCTTTGGATGGTGGGAAGTTCAAAGGTATTAGACATTTCCCATGTTTTCAGACCTTTTCCAAATTATCAATCTGTTGTTCTGTCTTTCTCCCCTCTTCCTTTTCCTTAAGTTTGATATTGATATTGGTTTGTTGTATATGGTTCCTTTCAGAATAATGTAATTTCATATTGTGTTTTTTTAATGTTTTTTCTTTGTTTTTTCACATAACTACCTCTTGCTTTGGATTAATCTAATGTATGGTAAACTTTGTTTCAGTCCCTCGCTTTTTCTTCTGCCTATGTCTTTGTTTTTTAGATTTTTTTTTTTTTTTGACTTCAGTTGTCCTGACTCTAGGAATTCAGGAAGTTGTCAGTTCAAATCTGAACTGACATTTACTAGACATGAGACACTGGCAATTCACTGCTCCTCTATTTGCTTCATTTTTGCCATGATCTAGATAAAAAATAATTTGGGTGCTCTAATTATAATCCATCTTATTTGATAGTTTTAAAAAAAAATGCCCCAAACAATCCTTTAAGGTTCAAGTAATAGTCTTCCTATTTTACACATGATGAAGCTTAAATCTCAAAGAATCCAAATAAGAGGAAGAATTGGGATTTATATCTTGGGTTCAATTTTGAGTCTGAATCTAGAGTTCTCTAAATGTTATGGGCACAGTTCATTGCCTCTAATGGTCTCATCTTTGGCAAAGTTAACACTTCTAAACATGAAGTGTTAAGATCATTGGTCATAGAATGAGTGCTGGAAGGGACTTCAGAGACCATTCAGTTCATTCCCTTCATTTTATAGATAAGGAACTGGGTCTTAAAGAGATGAAGTCACTCTGTGCCCAAGGTTACACATATGGTTAGTAGCAAAGGTGGGATTTGAATACAAGTCTAGTGATTCCAGTTCTTCCCACTGTGTCATCAGGTCTTTTACTCTTATGATATAGAACCACAGAACATTAGAGCTGGAATACACTGAAAAATTTTATCTAATTCCTGTTATCCCAATTTTCTATATAATGAATCTATGCTGACTAGCCTTTGGCATTGAAATTTTCTTTCCTTAAAATGTACAATCTAGGAAGTGGTTGGGCCTATATATAATTTATGCCTATTTATAATTTACAGGTTATACCTATAAATAATTGTCAAGGACTCAATTTTGGAAAAAAAAGAGACAAGTGAATGTATAAAATAAAAAAATACAGAAAAATGTGATAGAATACTATATTAGCACTTAGGACTTCGAGATGGAATTTTTTTTTTTTTTTTTTAGTTTTTGCAAGGCAATGGGATTAAATGGCTTGCCCAAGGCCACACAGCTAGGTAATTATTAAGTGTCTGAGGCTGGATTTGAACCCAGGTACTCCTGACTCCAGGGCCAGTGCTCTATCTACTGCACCACCTAGCTGCCCCTAAAAATAATTTTTAACATTTGTTTTTTAAATTCTCTCTCTCTCTCTCTCTCTCTCTCCCCCCTCCCCCCCCCAGGCAATGAGGTTTATATGTGTGTAGTCATGTAAAATATAATTTATATGAAATAACAAAACTAAATCTTTTTCTGTATACATCAACTGAATCTGTGATTTATTTTACTTTTTTAATCAGATGGGATGAAATGGATATTTTAGTTGTCAGTATTGAGTGTCCTGCTGCAGTGAATAGCAGACAAATAGGTTGATTTCATTTAACAAAATAATGAATGTTGATCTTTAAAAAAAAAATGGAAATCTTTGTGCAAACATTTGACTATAGCCAGAATCAGATAAATAGGATGTCCTCATTACCTTTGCCCACCTTAACACATAAACAGATCATCAGAATGAGAGAAAGTGAGATCTATTCTCACTAAAGTCAAATTTACTTTTACCAGTTCCTTACTGGAAAAAAAATTTAACAGCTCTTTAATCCCTTTTCCAAAAAGTAAGAAAAGAAAAAAAATGCTAAAACAATTTTGAAATTGTATTTATCTTAAAAACCAAATTACCTTGTATATCTTTTTATTGTTTTCCTTCTTTGTTTATTCTGAACTTAAGAAATAAAACAGATAATTCCCAACATGGTAGAACAGCAAAAAGATGGTTTTACATGAAACTGCAAATTTATTATGTGCAACTTGTTATTCCTTTTCTATATATGTGTGTATGTATATATATGTTATCATGTAACTTTTTTTCTCCCCCTTTCTTATATGCATTTTATGCATAATTCGTGTGCATGTCTATCAATCTATATCTAGGCACAGAAAGATATACAACTTTAGAAATTTTGATATTTAAGATGATATATGAGTTCACTCTTCAGAATATAAGCACCAGGGACTTTTTTTTTTCTCTCTGTTCTGAACATACTGTATAGGCTTAATATTTGTTGGTTGATTATGGATTTTTCTGGAATTTAAATAGATCTGTTTACACTATGATTTTTTGTTTGGTTGGTTTTTTTGGTGGGGCAGTGGGATTAAATGATTTGCCCAAAAAGTTAAGTATCAAATGTCTGAGGTCTGATTTGAACTCAGGTCCTCTTGACTCCAAGAGTGCTCTAACCACTACATTCACCCAACTGCCTCTAGACTATGATTAACATGATTTATTTTACAGTGATTGGTTTATGATATCTGGGACCTTACTTATTATACATATAAGGCTCTGTTTGTTTCTTAAAATTTTTTTACTGTAAGTACCATCTTTGCTTTTTGGAATGTAATTCATATTGTTTTCTAGGAAATATATGCATATATAGAATTATAATTTAAATCTTAGATTCTAGTTTGAGTCAATTAGAGCTCTTTAAATGTGATAGACTCAAATAGAATTCTTAGAAGAAATAAATCTAGATTTTCAGTTTTTTTCTTACATACAATTCTATATATTACACAGTTATCCTGTTCATATTTTGCTTATTAAATAGTATTTAAAAATATTATTATATATATATATATATATATATATATATATATAATATCTCTGGGTTATATATAGGATTATATATAGGATAGCCCCTGGGAAAGGATAGAGGGGGAAACTCTAGTGATTATAAAAAATTAAAAAAAAACTATTTAGTAAGATATTATAAATATAAGAAAAGTTCCATAAGAGAACAAAAGTTCTAGGATATATGAATTGATCATAATGGGTTTGGTGAACTTAGATGCCAAAATTTGCATTTCTATTTCAATAAATTTGATTTCTTTTTCAAAGAAAGTTAACCATTTCATCTTTGACAAAGTTAACAGTTAATTTAAGAAAGTTAAAAGTTAATTATATATAGTTGTTATGACAAGGGAAAACAGGTGAATCTCCCCTGATCTTTGGGACTCTTAAGTCACTTCTAGATGAGTCATGTATATTCTAGTTCAGTGCTGAAGGGTTTGGCATGTTGGAATGAAATATCAACCCTTTGGGCCTTCCTTTGCTGGCCAGAAGAGATAACCATCGGGGGGGGGGAGTTTATTTACATAGTGAAATGAAGATAAAAGAACTTATTAAAGTTGCATTGCTTCATGTTTTAGTGTTTTAAATGTAGCACATGCCTTGAAGCTACTATTATGAGTCTTATTCACACTCATGAATCTGGTCTCCAGAGTGAGCTTTCTATGCCACCTCAGGGCTTAAGGGTTAAACCTGAGGGATTATAGTTGTTTTTCGAATGCTCTTTCATGAGGTCCCACTGGTTTACTTCCTGCCGTAATTATCATTTGATATTAGTAAGTAAGACAGACTTAATTTGCTTTTAGACATGAGGATTTATCTGAGCAGGATGCTCTCAGAAAAACCTAGATTTATATGAGCTGATGCAAAGTGAAATGTACCGTGAACAAAGTAGCAGAATATTGTAAGATGAAAAGCTATGAATGACTTACGTAGTAGTCTCAGCAATACATTGATCCAAGACAACTTTGAAGGATTAATGGTGAAAAATGCTATCCTTCCCCAGAGAAAGAACCAATGGTGTCTGACTATGGATTGAGGCATAATTTTTTTATTTTCTTTATTTTTCTTGGCTTTTTTTTGTTTATATTTTTCTTTTACTCAGGACTAATATGGAAATGTTTTCTATGACTACACATGTATATTGTAATGAATTGCTTGCCTTCTCGATGAAGGGGTGTGGGGAGGGAGGAAGGGAAAGAATTTGAAACTCAAAATTTTAAAAATGAATGGTAAAATTGTTTTTACATGTAACTAGGAAAAAATAAAATGCTAATAAATTTTAAAAAAGAAATGAGAATTTATTCTAGAGGTATAATAAAAGAAGTTGATACAAATATTCTCTTTTAAACTCTGCAACACATTGTTCTGATCATCCTGGGAATGTGGTTCAAGTTCAGAATTCCTGCAGTAAAAGAGGAAATCCTTTTGTAAGAGCCTTCAAGAGGTGGCTCTCAAGTATTTGGTCGAATTGTTTGTTTTGCTGGGTTCTTTGTAGAGTATCTATTTTCCTCATTTCTTTCCTCATTTCTATCATTCGCTCCTGATGCAGACACTGTGGTCCACACTGTTGGTAGCTAAGCAATGCCATTAGAAAATAATAGCTAATGTGTACATAGCATTTACTATGTACTAAGCACAGTGATAAGTACTTTACAAATATTATCTCATTTGAGTCTCACAACAACCCTGGGATGTTGTTGTTGCTGCCCATTTTACAGATGAGGAAACTGAGGCAAACAAAGGTTAAGTGATTTGCCTATGGTTACACAGCTAGTAAGTACCTGAGGCCAAATTTGAATTAAAGTCTTCTTGACTCTAGAGGTAGTGAGGTGGCACAGTGGGTAGAGCACTGGGTCTGAATGGCTATGATAGGATTTCTTTGCTTTCTATGTCATGATCTCAGTCCATTTAATAGAGGTAAGTCACAAGCAATAGGCACTCAACAATGAGGATTATAGCACATTCTCCTCAGTGTGTTAAATACCCTTTGTCAAGGAAAATTCCAAGACACTGAAGACATTGTTTGAGTCCAGTGGATTACAAAAGGATCTTCTTCAAAGATTTCCAACATTGTTCTTAAAGGCTGTGTTTTGATATATAAGGAAAAAATTCAAATGCCCCAAAGTTGCATGGGCTTCAATGTAAATGAATGAGAGTTTAGTATCTTGCTTTCCTCCAAAGCTGGGCCAGGGATTTACAGGGAGAGAATGTGTCCTTATAAATGGAATCAGTTCCACAGAAAGACAGAAAATCTGTAGTCATTTAGGACATTTATTGGGCTTCCAAGATCCTCACTATTATCATCAATGCATTAAGTCCATTAAAGTTCAATTTGCCCTAGAAAGCATTCTTCTCTTCAATAACTGTTCTACAAAAGGAAATCCTTTCTGCCAATTAAGGGAAAGAGAAAAGTCATAACTGGACCCAAAATACTCAAAAACTAGAACAACCCAGGCCCATTATAATATATTGAATTCAACTAAAAACAAGTCTTATTGAGTACAATTGGTTTCTCCTTGTCTCCACAATGGATATTTATTGATTAATCAGGACAAATTGAAAAGTTACTCCAACAAACAGGAAGTGTGACAAACATTAACTTCATTGCTCTAGTCTTATCTAAGTAGTTGATGTTCCTTAGTCTAATATTTTTGTTTTTTATATGCCTATGTATATTGGGGTTTGGGGGTTTTTTTCTTTTAGGTTTTTTGCAAGGCAAATGGCATTAAGTGACTTGCCCAAGGCCACACAGCTAGGTAATTATTAAGTGTCTGAGGTCGGATTTGAACCCAGGTACTCCTGACTCCAGGGCCGGTGCTCTATTCACTGTGCCACCTAGCTGCCCCATATATATTGCTTTCTTAATATTGAATCATCCATGCATCTCTGGAGTAAATTCAGCTTGGTGATAATGATTTCTTGGATGAGTTTAGAAGGATTATATTTAAAATTTTGGACATACTATTAATGATATTAGCCTAAAGTTTTTCTGTGTTTTATCCTACTCTGATTTAGGCTTTAGCTTTGTATTTGACTCATAAATGGAGTCCGGTAGGATGCTTTATTTCTCAGTTTTTGAGAATAACTTGTGTTTAGTACTAATTTTTTCAAAAGTTTAATAGAATTCCTATGCTCTTTTATCTTTATCAGTCTGTCATTTTAAATGCTGTTTCTTCAACTTTTGGGGTGAGGGTATAAAGAACTAAAGCGTAAAATTTGAGCCTTCTTTAGAATTTAGGTTTCCTTTTTATTGAACCTGTTTCTATGTAAAACCAGAGAATGCCCCAAGCTATCTGGGCTTAGCTATTAATGTTTTAGAACAATAATAAATTAATAATCAATAGTCATAGTATAAAATAATATAATATAGAAAATTATTAATAATTAATTAATAATGAAGGCCTTTCCCTCAGTGATTGATATTAAACTGAATAGAATTGAGACTGATAGGTATATTGTTAAAGAATTATATATATTAGGACTAAATAACTTCTTATGTATTAGTAATATCTGTTATGTTTTAGTGATATTGTAGATTATAGAATAAAATCATAATTGTCTGTTTTAGAAAATTGATGATGATGATGATGCTTGTCCTTTGTTTTCAAAGACCTTAGTGAGGTGATACCATGACAAGCAAGTGAATTGGATCTGAGTGAGGGGGAACTGTACTAAGTCACCAGCTTCACATTCTCCTCCTGTGCCATCTGGGTCCAGTTGCCAGATATGAATCAGGATGACTGGAGTTGACCCTGAATATCAGGTTTCTGAGGTTAAATTTGAACTCTGGTCCTACTGTCTCCAGGGTCAGTGCTCTAGTCACTCTACCATTTAGCACTAGGTAAAACAGCAAATAGAGTACTGGACCTGAAGTCAGAAAGACTCTTCTTTCATGAGTTCAAATCCAGTCTCAGTTCCTATCTGTGTGACCCTGGGTAAGTCACTTAACCCTGTTTGACTCAGTTTCTTCATCTGACAAATGAACTGGAGAAGGCAATGGCAAGCCATTCTAGTATCTTTGTCAAGAAAACACCAAATAGGCTCACAGAGAGTCAGAAATGACTGAACAACAACACAGATGAATAACCCCAGGATTCTCAGGACCTCAGTTTGCTCATCTGTAAAATGGAATTAATAGAAATACCCATCTGATAGGGTCTTTGGGAGGGACAAATAAGATAACAAGTCAAATGCTTTGCAAATCTTAAATCTCTGTATAAATGTTGGCAATTATAAGGTCACATAAGGGGTTGCTTCTAGAAGGTCACTTTTGAGGTTATAAATTTTAACTATCTCATTCTATAGATGAAGAACCTGAGGCTGGGAGAGGTTAAGTGATTTGCCAGGGGTTACACAACTAATAAGTGTCTAAGGGAGTATTTGAACCCCACTCTAACCAACTTTAACCCAACTCTATCCACTGTACTACCCACTGGTATAATTTTTGTAAATCTTTTATTACTGAGCATTATAGCTTTCTAGCTTTAATTGTGACTGTTATTGTTATAGGGCAGCCAAATTACACAATTTCAGTCATGACTATAAAAAGCTCATTAATGACTTATGGAATTAATTTAATCTTTCTCTTTTTTCTAGAAAAAAAAGATGAATTTTTCTACTTTTACAATGAAATTCACCAAAGATTTTTCAATTTTAAATCAGTTCAAAAGAAGAAAGCCCTATAAATAAATCATCTATTGTTAGGGACTGTTGTTTGTGGGAGTGCTGTGAACCTTCATCATCTGGTGTCCTTGAGCACCAGAGCCGTTTTTACTAAGTGCCACAGGAGTGGGAGTGAATGTGGATTAGAGACTGGGAAGGCTATTTAAGCATTTGTATTTTGATAAATAAATGGAATACTTGGGGATCTTAGAGAACTTGTCATCCTTGTTTTCCTTGTCTCCCACCCTTCTAGCCCTTCCAAAGCTACCTGGGGCAAGTTAAGGGAGTCCAGAAAGGGACTCAACATATGGTACCCGTACAGGGACAAGAAGCTGGAGTTATCTGAGTGGAGTCCAGGATAAGGACCAGCAGATACAAGCGACAACTAGGTGACATCTCGGAGCAGAGGACTCTGGAGAAGGTAACAGGTTGATTTTACCAGGGGCTGATTTTAAATTGGAAGAAAGAGGTGTAGAGCCAAAGTGATAAGACAGACAAATATTCAGCATTAAGGAACCAGCAAAAATGAGAAGAAACAATTAAGTATTTAGCATTGAGGAGCCAGCGGGAAGTGGGGTCTCTGAGGCAGTGCTGCAAGGGCAGAAGCTTCTTCCTCAGCAGCAGTCCATACCAGTCCTATGAACAGGATGTGAGGGACCTGCTTGCTGTTCTTTTTGGCCGCAGCTGCTGTCCTGATTGCACTATGTGCATGAAGTGTGATCCAAACCCCTAAACCTACCAGCAACTTTAGAGACTTCTCCTCTTTGCCGCCAAAGACCCTGACTCAGACCCTGATGCAGATGACGAATTTCACTTCAGAAATGAAAGATTTTATTTATTTTGAGTTTTACAAATTTCCCCCCATTCTTGTTTCCCTCCCCCCACCCCCCACAGAAGGCATTATGTTAGTCTTTACATTGGTCCTGGATCTGTTTTTAAGGTTAGTTGTTTTTCCAATGAGATAGTTCACATTTTCTTCTAATTTTTCATTTTTTTTAGTATTTTATTATTGTTTCTTGATTTCTTACAAAATCATCAGCTTCCTTTAGTCCCATTCTACATTTGAAGGAGCTATTTTCTTCAGAGAGCTTTTATATCTGCTTTTCCAGATGTCCAATTCTGCTTTTTAAGGCATTCTTCTCTTCATTTGCCTTTTTTGGTTATTTTTTCCATTTGGCCTAAACTGGTTTTTAACATTATTTTCTTCGATATTTTTTGGTATTTCTTTCACCAAGCTACTGACTTGGTTTTCATGATTTACCTGCATTGCTCTCATTCCTCTTCCCAATTTTTCCTCTACCTCCCTTAACTTGTTTTTCAAAGTATTTTTTGAGCTCATCCATATCCTGAGCCCATTTCCTATTTCTCTTGGAGGTTCTGGATATAGAAGTGTCAACTTTGTCATCTTCTGAGTATGTATTTTGATCCTCCATGGAACCACAGTTATTTTCTATGGTCAGATTCTTCTTTTTCTTTTATTTGCTCATTTTCTCAGCCTATGACTGATTTACTGCACTTCCAAGGCTTTGGGGGTTTGGGGGACAACCCACAGGGACCTTAATACCTCTAAGGTCTTATGAGAGGCTCTGACTGCTCTCTTGTTTGTGCTTTGGTATGTGGATGACCACAGGCCCTCCCCCCTGCCCTGGAGCTGTGAGGAGGATCCCTGCTCCTCTGTGGTAGTATGAGGGCCCCAAACTGTGACTTGGATCTGAGTATGGGCAAACATCAGAGTCCTGCCTCAGGGAGAACAGAGGAACCTCTATAGCCTCCCCTGACCCCCTTAACATCTGTGGGCTGATAGCTCTGGAAGTGCTAGGTGGCTCCACTGGTTCCCACCACAGGTTCTCACTACAGGGCTATCTGAGGCTGGTGCTGGCTGGGACTCCATGATTACTCTTGTGCCGCAGAGTTCTCTCATTGTCCCTTCAAACCATCCTGGTGATCCCTGGGCCACGAGGTCTGGAAACTACCTCCTCTCTGTCATGGATCCAGGCGCCCCCAAGGACTCAGGTGCCCCACAGGCTGTTCCTGGAAGGCTGGAGCTGGTTTGCACAGGCTTGGCTGCACAGTGACATGGCTGTGCTGTGGTTTTTTCCCAACCCCTGGTCCCGGTGAAACAGACCTTTCCTATGGTTCTTCTAAATTGTCTTGGACTCAGAAATTGTATCAATCAGTCTTTCTGTGGGTTCTGCTGCTCTAAATTTTGGCTAGAGTCATAATTTGACAGCTTTTAGAGTTTTTTGGGGGACAAATTTCTGAGAATTCCTGCCCTCATGCTGTCATCTTGTCTCTCAACAATCTTCTTTTGTGGAATGTAAATGAATTGATATTGCTTGCTAGAAAACAGATCCATGCATACACATATAATATCTAACCATAGTAATAATTAAGGCTTTATTACTTTCATTAGGATCTTTCTATATTGCAAGTTTATTTCTTCTTCCCCCAAAATTGGAGTGAGCATTCACATATAATATCCCAAGGAAAAATGTTTTAAATACCTTCCTTTTTATACCTTTAAAATACCTACTTTTGAAAACAACTCAAGAGGATCCTTCTAATACTGACCAGACAATTTAAGACTAGAACTCCCTGGGATACCAATGTTTATATTAATCGACTATGATCCTATATTAACTATTTGCTTGTTTCTTTCTTTTGCATTACTACCCCTCTTTCCCCAAATATAACTTCATAGATAATTACCCATATGGGCCCAAATGGTCCCATAGCACCTGGGATCTTAAATAAGATCCTACCTACTCTAATGAGGAAATGTTCAAACTCTATTTTCTTATACTCCTCAATTAAGTACTACACCAAAATATCCCAAATGATACATCTGGAACTGGAGTCTTGGAACCCTCAAAACATAGGGAGCATTTTTAGTGTTGGCCATTGGCTATGATAGAAGTAGGCCTTTTTTGGGGGGGGTGAGTAGAATCAAAAAGGTAGAGAAAAGGCACCGACTCATCAGCATTTTCCCAAATCCCCCTCCATACAACTTTGAATAACAACTCAAAACAAATTTTTGTAGTGACAGCTCCACAAAAGAGCAGAGTGAAACAATTTTCCAGCCCAAGACAACTTAGGTGTTTTGTCAGCATGCAAAGTGGGGATGCAGGCCAAGCCCCAGGAAACCAGTAGCAGACCTTGGAAGTTAATGAATCAACAGTGCCAGTGTCTGCTTCTAAAACTCTCAGCTTCAAGGGTTGCACAATGTGTCAGGAGATGACCGAGGTCTCCTTGCTGGCATTGAATACAGAGAGCTCTGTTGCATTGCCCATACTTGGATCTGGTTCACAGACCTAGATCACATTCCTGGGCTGGGGAGAAGCACTAGCATGGCAGAGCTTGCTTTCCCAAAGAGAGTGGGGACTTCAGACACAATTCCAGGGCAGAACAGAGTACTTTTGATCACTCATCAACCAGAGCACAGGCCAAGGAGAATAGTAAACATACCTCTCCATAGGTCATATCACCTTAGATGAACAGAAAACTTACAGACACTATGCCTCCTCCTGAACTATCTCTGAAAACAACTGCCCCAAAAACCTGCATCTTGGGACAGTGTCTCCCCCATCCTGGGAGCAGAGTCCAGCTTTAATATAAAATTCAAATTCAAGAAATAGGCAGGAAAAATGAGAAAACAACAAAACAAAAAAAAGATCCTAAGTGTAGAAAATGATTATGGTGTTAGGGAAGATCAAAACACACTAGAAGATAATAAGTAGGCCTTTTCCTGAATCCAAGGAATATCTGGAAAGCCATGTTGGAGAAGCTGCCATACAGTTTATCCCATCTGGATGTTGATTTGGGGCAATACGGCAGCCCTTTCCTATCTTTAGCTGACTGTAAAGAATATCCTCTAAGTAATTTCTTTCGCATACACATAACTCTAGAATATTGACTTTCCCCTTTCCCCCTCTCTAGTATGGATTCTAATTTTCTAAATTCAAATGTTAGATGGTTTCTAAAGGTCTCATATCATTCTAGCCTTAATCCTAAAAACATCAAACAGCCTAAGTCATTTGAGCCTGGTCAACAACAGCTATAAAAGTACCAATGGACACCAAATCAAAAACTCTTACTAAATAAACAGGACAGGTACCCATCAGGGTGTGATGCACCAAATCAAGGACTCAACGTCAACTAGAATAGACTGATGCTATAAGGTCTGCTCTCCTGAATGAAATCATTTTAGTCCACTTTTCTAATCACAATCCCCTTGTAGTTGATAAAGGGCTTGTAATCTAGGCCACTTGTCTCTAAGGTCTCTCTTTCCATTGGATTTCTGTGACTCTTCCTAGGAATAGCAATCAGATGAAAGGACAGAGACCCAAAATTCAGGGGATACATGAACCCCAGTTGACGCTTGTGCTTGCCCAGGGGGCTGGGAAGCTACAACCTTTCAGGAGCTTTATAACACCTATGGTGTTTGAAAACCTGCATTCCTTCTGTGTCCCTCATCCATGATAACCTTCTACCCTTCAAGGCCTTAGAGACCATAGTTGTAAAGAAGTGATGAGTATGCAAGATATAAATTAAATGGTGGGGTTTTTTTTTAACTGTTGGTATTGAATTTTTTTAGGGAAAAAAGCACACTAGAAAACATTTATTAACAGATGGTATAATTTTTTTAAAATCTAAAAGCAAGTAATAGATATTTGATACTTGGAACAAAAACAGTTTGTTGTTTGGTAGAATCTTACTCTTTTTGACCCCTTTTTTGGGCTTTTCTTGGCAAAAACAAGTGGTTTTCTTTCTCCAGCTCATTTTACAGATAAAGAAACTGAGACAAACATGGTGAAATGACTTGGCCAGGGTTACACTGCTAATAAGTGTCTGAAACTAGATTTGAATTCAGAAAGATGAGTCTTTCTAATTTCAGGCTGGCACTGTCCCACCTAGCTGCTCACAAAAACATAACTGATTTGAAACGAAGTAATTAGGTTAAGTTAATTGGTTAATTTTTAAGATCCATCTTGTACTTTGGCTTACAAATTGTTTTTATTTTTAAAATTTCCTCAAAGCAACACTTCCCAGACACACTGTAAGAGTCTGAAGAATAAGGTCTCTTCATTTTCCTGGGTCAGTTTTCATTCTCAAATCTTTGTGGTAGCTAAATATCTCTGGGAGTAGGAGTAAGGAAACTCCTTGGTTGCTTAAATAGAGAAACCATGTCAAGATTAGATTTCCAAATTAAATGAGGCTTTAAAGATTAATTCCCCTACCCATTCTCTGAAATCAAGGGATTTTTGGAAGGAAAGAGGAAGAAGGATGATTGAGGTAGGGATGTAGGACAGAGATCTTGGATATTAAAATGTTATGAAGAAGGTGAAGTGAAATACTCCAGTTTCAACTAAATTGTGTATGAGGGAGGAGATAAAAGTTACCCTACTTCAGAAAGGAGACATCACACTACTAAGTCCTTCCCAGCTCTAATTCTGCAATTCTCTTTTGAGACCTAATAGAAAAGTTATTTTTGTGGGGCATGGAAAGGACGAAAGTAGAATAAAAATGGTTGCATGAAGTAGAAATGGAATAAAATTTTGAAGCCTTAGATTTCCAATCAAAAATAAGGATGAAGATAGCAACCCTATATGCATAATCACTCAGTATTGATTCTATTTTTATAAAACTTCCTCAGATTTAGTGCTGGACAGTATCCTAAAGCTAGTTCAATGCAGTGTTCTCATTTCTTTTTGTGTTTGTGGCCAACCACTGCTTCAAACTGAATATTTTGGACTCGACTGATGGCTGCCAATGCACGCTCAGGAAGAAACCTGTGGAAGAAAAATGAAAGCTTTTCAAATGAAGGTTGTTGGAGAGAAAGCAGACACCAGGACTATGAAATAAATGGGGGGGAAGTAACAGATGCACAAGACATTAACCTAAGGATCAGTTGCTTTGCCAGTAGTTTTTAACTGTCAAATTGGGATTTTTCTGATGAGCCTAAATTTGGTTCCTTTCCTTAATTAATTAATCAAAAGCATTTCTCAATCATGGACCAAGTTCCTGCTGTTGTGCTAGATGTTAGAGATAGACAAAAATGAAATATTCTGTACCCTAAGGAAGCTTATATTCTACTGGGAGAGAAAACATCAATGTTCTTCTTTCCTTATTGTCTTTTCATATTTATATTCAAAATTCTCAGTGGCAGTCCTAGATTTTAGAAGGTATTCAGAATGTCAAGGTTTCTCTAAATCATTAAGAAACATCCCTTTATCTTCAGTATTATCTTTTCACACTTTCCATTTTGCACTACCAGAAAACTGGTTTCTTTTGAATGACTATATCCCTGGCTACCTGCTTCAAAGCTAGTTGCTCCTTTTCCCATTCATTTTCAACACATTAAACTAGAAAGAGGGGTTGATTACAGAGTCACAGGATTTAAGAGCTGGAAGAGCCTTCAAGGTTCTTTTCATACTTGAACCACACTTAAAAAGAA
The DNA here is from genome assembly GCF_037893015.1 of Macrotis lagotis. Taxonomy (NCBI): domain Eukaryota; kingdom Metazoa; phylum Chordata; class Mammalia; order Peramelemorphia; family Peramelidae; genus Macrotis; species Macrotis lagotis. The sequence continues at coordinate 12,755,963 of NC_133660.1, forward strand.
TTCTCATCATTTATTTTCTAGAGTTTGGCCCTTAGGCCCCTGGGCCATATACCTCTTCTACTCTTTAGTGAGTCATTTCAGTTGTGTCTGACTCTTCAACACCTTATTTAGGGTTTTCTTGCAAAGATACCTAAGTGGATTGCCATTTTTTTTTTCTGGCTCATTTTACAGATGAAGACACTGAAGCAAACAGGGTTAAAGTAATTTGCTCAGGATCTTACGACTTGTGTCTGAGGCTACATTTGAACTCAAGTCTTCATGACTCTAGGCCTCTCACTCTATCCAGTGTGCCACCTAGCCTTTTACTCTTACTTTGAATGCATATTTTAATTATGTATTATTATTATTATTTGACTTGTCTCCCTCAGTAAATTTTGAATACCAAGGTGTTCAATAAATGTCAATAGGTTTTTGGAAAGAATTGCAAGAGGGATGTTATGCTTATAAAATTTTTTTTTCTGTATATAATACCAGGGCAAATGATTTGCCAGAGAATAAATAAACAATAATCATGTGATGGAAGATGATAAGATTGGAATGATCTTGAGCCCCAAATAGATTTTTTTTTTAGGTTTTTGCAAGGTAAACAGGGTTAAGTGGCTTGCCCAAGGCCACACAGCTAGGTAATTATTAAGTGTCTGAGGCCAGATTTGAACCCAGGTACTCCTGATTTCAGGGTCAGTGCTCTATTCACTGCACCACCTAGCCGCCCCCCAAATAGATATTAAAAACCCCCAAACTAAACTTTTCTATGATATGCTCATATAAATACCAACTAAATAGCACATTCAGTTTTATTGAAAGTTGTGCATAGATTTTTTAATTTAATGTACAATTGTCTTTTTTTATGTGCTATGTTATGTAAATATTTGTTTTATTCCATAAATTGAAAATGAAAGATAAAATATGATTACTAGATGTGAATCCAAGTTGAAAACAATTTTCTTAGGCAGGGAGAGGCTTTCCAAGATGATTATATCAGAATGAACTACAAAAGTATTGAAAACTTGGAATATTGAAAACATTTAAAAATAAAAAGCAACATTTGGTATTTTTTTCAAAAAAGTATTCCCCTATTTTGTGATATTTTGAAATATTTTTTATGGCTATTCCATTGTTTTTCTAATTACTGAACTGGATGTGTTTGTTAGTTAAAATCTGGATGGAATTAATATACACAACAAAGAGAATACCAAATTTAAATAGAGATATATACAGTTGAGGAAAAAAAAGAAATCTCACTTTAATTATCAGTGAGAAAATCCAAACTGACTTTCCTTTGAATCTGAAGAAGATACCTGGCAATACTCATAACTATTTTTGTAGTCTTTGCATCTTTAGCATCTAGCATGAGAGGGGGCATATATTTCAAGACTAGAAAGTCTAGATATAGGGTTAAATGAGTAAGTCCAAACACCTCACCCCATAACTTAAAGCTGAAGAAAGAAAATATTTATTTGTGGAATATAATCCCACCTCTTAATGCTCTTTGTTAAGTATTCCCCCATAGTGAAAAGGACCTAAAGGTCCCCCCATTTTACAGAGGAAACAGACCCAGAGAAGCTAAACAACTTGACCAAAATCATACATTTCCAATTGCAGTTACAGGACTGGCTTTAATTTACAAAATTATCTAACTGAAGTCTATTTGTTTAAATTATCAAAAGGCAACGTATTAAAATCCAGTATACTTCCTAGTGAAGCTGAAGTTTTCTTAATTGAAAAAAAAAACAAATTAAAACCAATCGAACCCTGCCGAGAGCATAACTGTCGGCTGAAATTATTTTAGAAGTAAATCTTCATCTAAACTTCCTACTTGCTGATCCTGACTTGGGGCATTAATCCGAACTTGTTGGGTTCTGATGTGAATGCTTACTTTTTGGTGAAGATTTATGACAGTTTTGATATTTTCTTTGACTTAGATTCTCTCCCTCAGCTATCTCTCCTCCTTGGAGATTCACTCCATTGCTACAGATTTTTGCTGTGACCTAGTAGCCTCCAGATTGCCCTTCCTTTTTGCCTGGTGTGTAGCTTCTGTCTAGCTGAATCCTTGGCCTCATTCTTAGAGATGTCAATACACCTGCTGCCTCTTCAAATTTTTACCTCCAAGTTCACCAACTTCTGCAGCAACCCATAGGGATGTTCAGATTTTTCATCTCATAGATTTCTCCTTTCTGATTCTTATCTCCTGTTTTCCCACTTCTCCCCATCCATCATTCCTCCTAAAGCTAGTTTCAACCTCACAACCCTACTACTCTGGCCTTTCCTCCTTTCACAGATGAGAGCTGTAGGTGAGTAGTTCTTCTCCCCGTCCTCCCCCTTGTGCCCTCTTGTTCTGCTGCCATTCTCAGCCTTGCTCATCACCAACCCGACTCATGCCTACCACCCACCTACTCCCAAGCTGCTGAACAATCCTGGAACAGCAACATCATGCTAACTAGACCCACCACCATTTCAAGTTATCTAAACTTGAGTGGTCCTTCATTATTGAACCATTTGATCATCTCTGTATTCTTCTCTTGGATCCTCAAAACTCTCATCCCTTCTACATTCTCTCAGTATATTTCCTTACTTCCAACTTTATTGAGAAAACAGAGGCATCTGCAATTGAGGAACATGGAAGAAGAGGAACCCTTTCTCTCCAAGTCAATCAATGAGCCTACTCTGTGGAAGGCATTGTTGTAAGTGCTGGGGTTGTAAAGAAAGCAAAAACATTCTCCATTTTTTTTTCTTTGCTTACCACATTTAAGGAATCTTTTTTAAAAAATTGAATTGGAAAAAAGGCTTCTGAGTGTCTATCTGATGTGCCTATCTTTTTTTTCCACTCCTACTCTCTAGAACTTACAGCAGGAATGGTAGTCTCCACCACAACAGTTATCAATCACCTTGTGCCCTCCTGTCTACAAGAGGCAGTCTTACAAACCCAACAAATCCAAAACCAAACTCATTATCCTCCTTTCTACCAAACCCTCCCCTTTTCTGAACTTCCTACTAATACTCTGAGAGTGCAGGGCAGCTAAGCACAGTGGAGAGAACACCAGCCCCGGAGTCTGGAGGACCTGTGTTCAAATCCAGCCTCAGACACTTAATAATTGCCATGCTGTGTGACCTTGGGCAAATCACTTAACCCCATTGCCTTAAATAAATAAATAAAATATTCTGAGAGTGCTCCATTGTCCTTCCTCCCCTTGGTGTCATCTCTTCCATTAGAATGTGAACTCCTTGAGGGCAGGGATGGTCCTTTTGCCTTTCTTTGTATTCTTAGTGTTCAGAACTGTTTAGTATATAGCCAAGACTTAAATTTTTGTTACCTGACTAAATGACTAAGGGGGAGCAGATGGTAATAGTGGAAAAGGAGTCATTACTATTCTCATGAAGGAATTGTGGTCACAGACTATTTCCCCCAGGTCTAAACTATATCTTTGGTAAAATGTACAGCTGCAAAACTCTGGTTGGTGGCTTGTTTTTAAAGTACTGGCACTGAAGTCAGGAGAATCTGAGTTCAAATCACTTACTAGCTTTGACCCTGGGCAAGTCACTTAATCCCAAGCCTCTCCCCCATAACAAAAATAAAGTATAGATTTTACCACACTTACTTTTCTATTATCAAAGCGAGATTTAAATATGATGGAACAAAAATCATTTTCTTGTCGGTTAGAATTCCATCCATCAGTTTCCTTACAACCTCATCTGTCTCCAAAACAGGCCATAATCTTAAAAAAAAAATGTTTTTGATTAAAACAGAAATCTGAAAAAGCCTTTTACAAAGAATCTCCCTTACTTTTTAAAATATTAGCAATTTGCTTTGTGTCCTTATCACGCTGTTTCCCAAGCACAAGGACCACATTTTGTTTCTATGTATTTATTCTTTTATATGAAAAATATGAAAAGGGTTAGATGTGTTCTACTCGGTCCTAGAAGATAAGGTTTGGCCAATGGGTGGACCATTTGTGAAGCTAAACATATTATAAATTTGTATTTTGATTCATCCAGCCTAGCATTTTGCATGATGTACTCAGAATATAAATTAAATAAACAAGGTGATAATATGCAACCTTGTCACACTCCTTTTCCTATTTTAAACCAATCAGTTGTTCTGTGTTCGGTTCTAACTGGTGCTTCTCAATCCACAAACCCACAAGGTTCCTCAGGAGACTATTAAAATGATCTGGTACTCCCATCTCTCTGAGGACTTGCCACATTTTGTCATGATCCACACAGTCAAAGGCTTTAGTGTGGTCAATGAAGCAGAAGTAGATAGTTTTTTTCTGGACCTCCCTTATTGTCTCCATAACCTAGTGATTTGGCAATTTGATCACTAGTTCTTCTGTCTTTTCAAAAACCAACCTGCTCTTCTGGTGATTCTCAGTTCTCATATAGCTGAAGGCAAGCTTGCAGAATCTACCATAACCTTTATGGTATTTTGAATAGTCTTACCTTCCTTTAGGACTGGGATGTAAACTGATCTTTTCCAACCTAGTGGTCCTTGTTGAGTTTTCCAAATTTACTGACACATTGAACACAGCCCTTCCACAGCAGCATCTTCTAGGATTTTAAATACCCCCACTGGAATTGTCATTTTTGTTAGTTTTATTGTTAGGAATATCGCCTAAGTTCCCCTTGGACTTCATTCTCCAGGATGTCTGACTCTAGATCTCTAAAGATGTCATCAAGATTATCAGTGAAATTAAGGTCTTTCCTGCACAGTTCTGCTGGGCTGTGCTTCTTATTCTTTTCTACTTCTGTTAAGTGTCTACAATTTTGTCTTTTATCATGCATGACACATTAATATCTTTAATTTTCTTGAAGAGTTCTATCTTTCCCATTATATTATTTTCTTCTATTTCTTAGTATTTTTCATAAAAGAAAACCTTTTTTTTATTTCCTCCTGCTATTCTTTGGAATTCTACATTCAGTTGGGTAGAACTTTCCTTTCCTCCTTTCCCTTTCCTTCTTTCTTCAGGGATTTGTAAAGTCTTATCAGACAGCTCTTTTGTTTTCTTGCTTTTCTCTTTCTTTAGGATGTTTTTTGATACTTATCCTGCATAATACTGAACCACTGTCCACAGTTCTATAGGTACCTTAACTACTGAATCTGATCTCTTTATTGATTATAAACCAACTCAACATTCTTTTCTAAAATAGTTTGTGTATATCCTATCTCTCTAACATTGTCAGTGCTTACAGGAGGCATTTATAGGTCAGCAGGATTCTGATACCATAAAGCATTTTGTCTATAAAGTTAATAATACTTTAAAAGTTAATAGATTTGGGTCTATTAAATTTATCAAGGATCTAGAAGGAGTTAGGCTGCTCAATCTCAGTATAGATGTGGTAAAGAAGGTTATATTTATTTTCAAGTCTGTATCAATACTGTTTAAGATTTGTTTCTTTCTATAACTACAGAGTCATTCACTGATTGTTTGGGAATCTTGGAGTGCCTTGGTTTTAGGCAAAAATTTATTCTGTTTTCTCCCTATATAGCATTCAGTCTCCCTAGGTTTTTTTTGTCAGATCTGCAGTCAGGCTGATCTACAGAGTGATCTTGAGGAAGTCACTTGTCTCTCTGGTTCTCTCTTTTCTCAACTCTAATATGAAGGAACCAGAGTTGAGGATTTCTAAGATCCTTTCAATTTAATTCTAGATTTTCAATAACCTACAGAAGAAACCTTAACTTAAATACAAGGAAGAGTAAGGGACTTAATTTGATGGATTTCAGGACAATGATTTCCTTTCAATTCAATCAATTAATAACATTTTAAAGTTCTTACTGTGTGCCAGACACTTTGAGGGGGGCCATGAGCTCAGATAAAAATGAGAAATGAACAGTCCCTGAACTCAGGAGGTTTGTATACAACCAAGAAGTCTTTATAGAATTATGAGTCAGAGGTGGAAGAAGCCTCAGTGGTCATTGGGTTGATAGTGTTCCTTGAGGAACTTGAATCTTATAAATTGCCTGCCAGACGGTGGTTGGTGGGGTGTTATGATGTCTTACCTTTCTGCTTATTTATGGAGGTTGCCTTGGGAATCCAGGACCTAATTCTTCTCCAATTCATTAGTAGCTGATTGATCATGACTACCAGTTTTCTAATGCTCCCTGCTTTCTAACTACTCCTTCTATCAGAAGTGCCAAGGGTTCCATTGGAAATTTACAACTTGAAAACTCATATTTCAGATGCAATATGCCTCTAAAAAAAGCAGATTCTCTTTATATGCAAAGGAAGAAAAACTCAGAGGCTGGAAAGCACTTTGTTTGGGTTTTTCATTTAAAACCCTGAAGATTCATCAGGGAGCTGAATATTAAGGTCACAAAGTCAGAGATTTAAAAACCACTGTTCAGACATAGGGGACGCTGGGAAGATTTGAAACTGCATAAGGGTACTTTCCAGGATTAATTTTGCAGTGTGTAGCCCAGGCTAGCGACTGAGCTGTTGAATATATTTTATGCTGCATATGAGTATGTTGAATGGTCTCAGGGGAACTTCCACTCCAGAGAACTAAAGAATTAAGTAGCAACAAGGGATTGATCATCTCTTAACAAATGCTGCTTCATTTTTTCCTCCTTATGCCAGAGTCGACAATTTTGGCACTCATTTCTGATTTGTTTCTTACTTTGCTGTGTTATTCTTTTATATCGACACGATTTTACTTTTTTTTAAAAAAATGTTTTACTTTTCACAAACATCTGGTTGAACTTGAATGTTGTTTGTTTATATTTTATGAAATAGTCCTGGAGTAAGAGGAAACAAAGTTGCCTAAATGAGATTTAGGCAGAATGTAAAGCAATGTAGAGAGAGTCCCATATCTTTCCAATGATTAGAAGATTTTTATTATTCATTATGTTGCTAATGAGTATTTTATTATTAATCACTTAATTAATAACAAAGTCTGTATTTTCTAAACTTTCCAAATAAGCATAGAAAAGGATCTTTGTGAATCTAGGACATTGTTCCTAGTAAAAACTGTCATCTTATGGCTTTGACAATAGTCTGTATTGCTCTGAAGAGGGTGGTTCGAGCAGTCTCCACTGCTGAGAAAGGGAAGGAAAAGAGGAGAGAGTAGCATCTCTGAACAATTCTTGTGGGGGGCAGGGGGGAAGGGAGAATAGACATAGTATTTTTGTCCTGTCCTTTTTTTTTGGCAGGAAATGAGGAGCTAGCACCAGTTGACCTACTCTGCCTCTCATTTAGAGGTCACATAGACAACATAGTCTGATTGCTAGGTCAAATTATAATTTTACCTCTGGTCTTTAGTGCTCTCTGTTTTGAGCCAGATAAAAACTAGACTTCTTAAACCTTAACCCATACTCATCTGTCGTCCTCACCTAGTGCTTGGGTTCTTGGTAAATCCAGTATTCACAAAAACAGGGCAAAGACAAGAAGTCTTGATTCCATTTTTTCCCAGGGCAGCAAGTTCTGATGTTAGGGCTCTGTGAAACCCAACAGCAGCAAATTTACTGGAACTACAAAAGAAGGATGAATAGTTATCATCTAATGCAAAGTATGAGATGCCTTTCTTTCTGAGAGTTTTACAGTATAAAGAGTTTATTTGATTGGAAAGTGAACAGAATATTCTATCCAATTTCACAAATTCTTCTACACTGAATTTTCTTAGATTATGAAAAAATTCAGAGAGCATTATTGATTTTCTTGTGGTTATTTCTGCCTGACCCCTGTAATTCAAATCCATATTGTTTCTAAATCTAAAAGTAATTCAAATATGCATTAAAAACATCCTTTTTTTTTTTTTGTTCAGATATATTACAAACTGTGTTTACTCCAGAGTTCTGAAAATACTAGGAAGGGGATGGATGGAATGCTTGAAAAATAAGAAAGTAGAAAAGTGCCTCAAGAGAAATTAATACATACCAGTAAGGGATAAGATAAGGAATCACTCCATGACCACATATGGAAGCTACAGTGATGATATGACCATGGTTTCTCTGCATCATGGAAGGCAGGAGGGCTTTAATAACCTTAAGAATAGTTCAAAAGGGAGAGAGACAGAGAAATGGCCATTACTTTCAATACAGATCTTTATTTTATTCTTTGGATATTCCAGGCAATCTTAGCAAAGATATCAAGAGAAATGAAATAATTCTTCTCTCACAGGTTCATATTTGTAGTTTACACTCACCCAGAAGTGGCCTAGAATGTTGACTTCAAATGTTTTGGTAATTTCATCATCTTTGGTGCTTAGAAGATCCGCTGGATAAATTGTTCCGGCATTATTCACCACGATGGTCACGTCACCAATGTCATTTTTTATCTTTTGAAATTTAAAGAATAGATTAATTTTGTGTGTCACAATGTCCCTGAAGGTTTCAGGTAGAGGTGAACAAGGATTAAATTATTTCTTCAGGTTACATTGTGAGGAACCTCCTCCCCCAACTTAAGCAAGAAAATTAATCCAAATATTCATTCATATAGTCATGAATTAATTTCCTTCTGTCTGCCAGATGCTATGCCCAGCACTGGAGATCCAAGGGGGAAAGAGTCCCTGCCCTCCAGAGGCTTTTAATCAACTGAAGGGAAGCAATCTAAAGTTATTTGGGGGGCTAGGATAGGAGATGGCATTTAGCATGAACCTGGGAGGAAGTTTAGGAAGCTATGGAGCTAGAATAAGGAGGGAATATATGAGCTGGCCTGGGCGAAGTCAAGGAGCCGGGAGGTAGACAGGAGCAGCAAGTAAGGAGAGGAGTGTCTAGAGGGAGCTGAAGCCACCAGTTTTTCTCACACTTGGGAAAAATCTCTTTTCTTAAAATTACCTTCCTGATGCCTCTTTATTCACATACACTACTCAGGAACCTGAGTTTTGACTTAACCACAAAGAGGTCAGGGTTAGCTAGGGACAGATTTAAATAGAAATTAAGACATAAATATTAGGAACTTTCCTACCTGGGGACTTGGAGCCATTTTGATTGAACTTATAACTTTTCATCTTAAAGAAATTCCTTCAAGATACAGAGAAGGGAGCCATGCTATTATATTGCCCCCATGCTTACAAATGAAGTAATCATTTTAAAGGTATCATATTTATCCAAACATTCTAAAGATATTCATCAAGGTTCAAGAGTTTTTTTTTACTAATTAGCAGACATGAAAAATAGCATATCAAACATAGTAATATTATGGCAGGATTTTGTAATGGCTGAAGAGTTAATCTAGAGACCCATAACACATGTTTTACTCTGAGCAAGTCTTTTAATCTCTCCATATTCTAGAAAATGCTCTAAGATTGTAAATTGTGGATAGAAGACCCCGACTTGCCTTTGTCAAAGGAGTTTCCTCACTCAGGAGTTCCATATATGAGTGAAATTACAGGTCCAATTCCTATTCATTGCCAATATTTACAGGGTGCTTTAAATTTCCAAAGCAATTGATGTATATAATATATATATATATATATATATATATATATATATATATATATATAAAATATTTCTTGTAATCCCATAACAGTCCTATGAAATAGGTCCTTTTACTATCCTCAAACAAAGACTGAATGGGTTAAGTATCTGAGGAAATATTCAGAGTAAAGCAGGGATATGCTAGTAAATATTTACTAACCAGATCTTTCTTCCTGTAATAATATATTTATTATTTTTTTCAAGGCAATGGGATTAAGGGACTTGCCCAAGGTCACACAGTTAGGTAATTATTAAGTGTCTGAGGCTGGATTTGAACTCATGGACTCCTGACTCCAGGGCCAGTGCTCTATCCACTGCACTATTTAGCTGTTCCTCTTCCCTTAATAATATACACAAGACATATTTTTATATATAATCTGCATTATTAACATTTTCTTCATCATTTTCTCAAATCTATAAAAATCAACCAAAAAATAAATCTGATTTGTAGAATTTGCCCATTTTTAAGTTGTAAAGAAAGGCTCACTCTGAAAATGCAATAATCTGAACTCTGGTCTTGCCAACTTTGATCCTTGAGCTCTATCCATCAGCCAATGCAATGCAAAACAGGAGTGACTAAAAAAGTAAGGGGCTCAATAAAAAGAATTCTGTTTTCTTTGGGATATATCTTGTCTCTAGTCAAGATTCTATGCACATTGAAGGTCAATTAGAACATAATAGTGGGAGCCAGATCAGTGTGTTAGATAAAATGTTTATATCATGTAGATTTGTATGTGAAAAGGTATATGTGTGTGAGCTTATGTTGACTATCTGACAGGTAAGTTCCTAGATCACTTGACATCCTAGATGATTCTCTCAAACTTATAAGAAAAACTGCTTTAGTAGATGGAGTATCCTCATTGGGAATTCCCCTTATTTTATTTTAGGGTTTTTTTTCCAAGGCAAATGGGGTTAAGTGGCTTGCCCAAGGCCACACAGCTAGGTAATTATTAAGTGTCTGAGGCTGGATTTGAATTCAGGTACTCCTGACTCCAGGGCCTGTGCTTTATCCACTGCCCACCTAGCCACCCCAGTTCCCCTTATTTTAACAAGAAAAAATCACAGCTCCTATGAGCAAGAGAAGGAAACAAAATAAAACAAAACAGCAATGCTTGGAGGAGAGTAGGCTATGTAGGCAAGGAGAAAAATCCTACCTTAGAAAATCCTACTGAGGCAAAGAATAATGCAAAAGGCTCTGGTCTGAATTTTTAGTTCATTCTTGCTCCTAGATCCTCTGTAAGTAATGGATTCATTAAAAGTTTGATCAGAGATGTATTACTTCCTTACCTTGTTTATCATACTATAAATTTCCTCTTTTTTACTGCAGTCGACTACAAAAGCATGAGTTGTGGCCCCCAGTTTTCTGCATTCAGCAGCTGTTTCTTCAACACCATGCTGCAAATGGAAAAAGAGACAGAAGGGGGAAGTGATAAACATTTATAGACCTATGATGTTCACTTTACAAATATGATCTTGCTTTATCCTCACAACAACCTCGTGAGTTAAGGTGCTGTGATTATCCCTATTTTACAGTGGAGGAGACTGAGGCAGACAGAAGTTAAGTGACTTGCTCAAGGTCTAGTAAGCATCTGAGGCTGGATTTGAACTCAGCTCTTCCTCTATCCTAGTCTAGCATTCCATCTACTCTGCCGCCTAAACAGAAATAGGAAATAGAAATTGGGAAGAGAGAACAAACAGGGTTAAACTGTTCAGTGTATCTTCTTCCTGGATCCCTTAGTCTTTTGTATCTGATTGTAGTTCTCATGTTTGTTACTCAGTTATTTTTAGTCGTGTCCAATTCTTTGTGACCCTATGAATAAGAAAATGAAATTTTTTTAAATTTATTTTTTATTCTAATTTTGTACAAATGTTTTTTTACATTAATACAATATTCTTGTTTACAAGTAAACAAAATACCCCTCCTCCCCCACGAATATAGATAGACTTGCTTGGGCGAAAAAAGTAAAGGGGAGAGAAAAAAATTAAAATAAAAAAAATAATAGTAATAATTGTAGGTATGGCCAAGTGGCACAATGGACGAGGCACCAGCCCTGGAGCCATGAGCACCCAAGCCCATATCCAGCCTCATAAACCCAACAATCACCCAGCCGTGTGACATGCAAGCCACCCGATCCCCACTGCCCTGCAAAAACCAAAAAAAAAAAGAAAGAAAAAAAGACCCAAAATAAAATAAAATATTAATAATAGTAAGGGTGGCTGGGTGGTGGACAGATCATTGGCCCTTGATCCAGGAGCACCTGGGACCAAATCCGGCCCCAGACACCCAAAGATCACCCTGCTATGTGGCCCCAGGCAGGCCATCCAGCCCAACTTGCCCTGCACCCTCCCCCAAATAATAATAACAAAAAATGTGCTTGAGTCTTTGTTCCAACACCAACAACTCTGTCATGGGTGGATCTCATTCTTTATGATAAGTCCATCACAAAAGTTATTTCCATATTTTTCCACCACTGCCATTGCTGATTGCAACTTCCTCCTTTCTTATTTCTCCACTACCATGTACTCTATTTTCTCTTTCCTTTCACTCTGACTCTGCTGTAGGGTCGCTGAGTGGCGCAGCAGACAGATCCCTGGTCCTGGGGCCAGGAGGCCCTGAGCCGCCATACCACCCCTTAGGCCCAGAATCCACCTGGTCCTGTGGTCCTGGGCAGGCCTTCCAATCCCAGCCCCTTGCAAGAAGTAAGAAAGAAAATGTGTTATATCTGGCCACTGTCCCCCCATGGTCCATCCTCTCCTCCTTTATTCACATCCCCACCCCTTCCCCCTGCTCCCCCCTCCTTCTTACTCCAGATGTCTATACCCCATTGAGTATATATGCTGTTTCCTCTCCTAGCCATCTCTGATGAGAGCAAAGGTTCCCTCATTCCCCCTTGCCTCCCCCCTTCCATATCATTGCAATAGCTCATTGTAATAAAAAAAATCTTATGTGAAATATCTTGGACTACTCCCCCCCTCCTTTTTCTTTCTCCCATTCCATTTCCCTTTTTTTCTATTGACTCCATTTTTACACCATATTTTATCTTCGAATTCATCTTTCTCCTGTGCTTCAACTATAGAAGCTCTCTCTACCTGCTCTATTAACTGAGAAGGTTCATATGAGTATTATCAGTGTCATTTTTCTATGCAGGAATACATGCAGTTCAGCCTCATTAAGTCCCTCATATTTCCCCCGTCTCCTCCAATCTCCATGCTTCACCTGAGTCCGGTATCTGAAGATCAAACCTTCTGTTCAGCTCTGGCCATTCCAAAAGGAACATTTGAAATTCCCCTGGTTCATTGAAAGTCCATCTTTTTCCCTGGAAGAGGACATTCAGCCTTGCTGGGTAGTTCATTCTTGGCTGCATTCTAAGCTCTTTTGCCTTCCGGTATATTGTATTCCAAGCCCTATGAGCTTCCAATGTAGCTGCTGCTAAGTCCTGTGTGATCCTGACTGCAGCTCCATGATATTTGAACTGTGTCCTTCTGTCTGCTTGTAATATTTTCTCTTTGACTTGGGAGTTCTGGAACTTGGCTATAATATTCCTAGGGGTTGGATTTTTGGGATCTCTTTCTCTGGGGGATCAGTGGGTTCTCTCCATTTCTATTTTGCCCTCTACTTCTAGAATATCAGGGCAATTTTCCTGTAGTAATTCTTTGAAAATGATGTCAGCTCTTTTCCTGATCATGACTTTCAGGTATTCCAATAATTTTTAAATTATCTTTCCTAAGTCTGTTTTCCATATCAGTTGTTTTTTCAATGAGATATTTCACATTTTCTTCTAATTTTTCATTTTTTTTTGTTTTGAAGTATTGATTCCTGATTTCTGTTAAATTCATCAGTCTCCCTGAATTTTATTCTTTGTCTGAAGGATATGTTCTCCTCAGAGTTTTCTTATCTCTTTTTCCATCTGGCCAATTTTGCTTTTTTTAAAGCATTCTTCTCCTCAATAACTTTTTGAACTGTTTTATCCATTTGACCTAAGCTGGTTTTTAGCATGCTATTTTCTTCAGCATTTTTTTTGGATTTCCTTGACTAAGCTGCTGACTTCATTTTCCTGTTTTTCCTGCATCTCTCTCCTTTCTTTTCCCAGTTTTTCTTCCAACTCCCTCATTTGATTTTCAAAGTCTTTTTTGAGCTCTGTCATAGCCTGAGCCCAATTTCTGTTTTTCTTGGAGTCTTTAGATGCAGGAGCTTGTGCTTCCTCATCTTCAGACTGAGTATTTTGATCCTTCTTGGGCTCATTTGCAAAATATTTCTCAATAGTCTTCCTTTTGTTTCTCTGCTTGCTAATTTTCCCAGCTTGGGCCTGGTTTGGGCTGCTTCCTGAGCTTTTGGGACACTCCCACAAGGGTCTCAGTGTGTGAGGCTCTGTCCTCCCTCCTGGTCTGTGAATGACCATAAGCGCTCCCCTCTGCCACGGGGCTGAGGTGGGGGGGGGCCCTGTTGTTCTGTGGGGGGGCCTAGACTGCAACCAGGATCTGAATGTGGTCAGAGCCCCAGAGTCCTGTTCCAGAGGCAGAGGACAGAGCTCTGCAGTCTCTCTTCACTCCCCTCCCTCAGCTCAATAGGCTCATGCCCTGGGGGCTCCTGCTTATGGGCTCTGCCTGCTTCTGTTTCCTGGATCAGGGCTGGAGAAAGAGCAAGCTGCTTGCTGTGTGCCCTGAGGGCTGGGCTCCACATGCTCTCTCTGGCAGAGGTCCCCTGCTGTTCCCCCACTTTGTGCCCAGTGCTCCTCGGGGTGCAGCTCAGGAGACTCCCCTGCTGCTGTGAGCTGAGACTCCCAGCGCCCTGGGGCTGCCTTTGGGAGGCTGAAGTTCTTTGGCTCTGGCGGGCCACCCCTCCAGTGGGCCGCCTCTCCGATCCCGGGGAGCAGAGCCTTTCTGCTCTTTTCCAGGTTACCTTGAATAGGAGAACTGCCTCACTGGGTCCCTTTGTGGGTTCTGTCTCTCGAAAGTTTAGTTAGAGTCCTTAGCTGATGAATTTTATCAGAGAGCTCCTAGACTTGATCCCTTCTAGTCGCCATCTTGGCTCCGCCCCCAACTCGAAAATGAAATTTTCTTATAAGTTCTCTCGAGCCTGTATGAGGATGTGCCCTCCTCATGAGCTTACTTACTCCACCCCCCCCACATGCCAGAGGTGATTTGGCTGCATTCCAAAATTCCAGGAGTCAGCCAGTCCTTGGAACACAGATAGTACTGAGGAGAACTGGCTATTCTCACAGTACTGACTTTAATTAAAGTTAAACCTTGCAGTCCTATATGGCATCCTCCTGACATCATAAAACTTGTCGACTTCCCTATATTTCTGTCAAAGAACTCTGGGATCCCTCCTAACTGAATTGGCAACAAGCCTTCTTTGTTCTCCACTAATAAATATCCTGAGGCTCCGAGCATTCCTCAGAATCTCACCCATGGAGAAGATATTCTGCCTGGGGCTTTTCTCTCTCTCTCTCTCTCTCTCTCTCTCTCTCTCTCTCTCTCTCTCTCTCTCTCTCTCTCTCTCTCTCTCTCTCTCTTGTTCGGGACTCCTGGCTGTTGAATCGGGGGTCCCCATCAAGGACGATTAGAGTTGGTGCTCCCCCAAATTGGTGATGTTTTCTTTATCTTTCTCTTCTACTTTTATTAATAGTATTAATAATCCTTTGTCTTTTATGTATTATTTGCTGTATTGGATATTATTGTAAACAATCTATTCCTTGCATTTGTGTAATTACAATACTTTCATTTTCACTGATGTCAGCAAGAGTGTCATTTACAGGAACGAATCCATACCTCATTAAAATCATAAAACACCCTACTTGGGTTTTTCTTGGCAAAGATACTAGGATGATTTGTCATTTCCTTCTCTAGCTCATTTTACAGATTAGGAAACTGAGGTAAATAGGGTCAAAAATGACTTATTCAGGGCTATGGGACTCTGAGGCCTGATTTAAACTCAGGAAGATGAGTCTTCCAGACTTCAGGTCTGATACTCTAACCACTGTACAACCTAACTGCCCCCAGTTTTCATAGAGAACCCTTCAATTTATCTATTTTTGGTGGGGGGAGGCAATGGGGTTAAATCACTTGCCCAGGGTCACACAGTTAGTAAATATCTGAGGCTGGATTTGAACTTGGGTCCTCCTGCCTTCAGGGCCAGCATTTATTAACTGCACCACCTAGCTACTCCTAGAAAACTTCAATTAAACAAAACAAAACAAAATTTAAAAATACCCTTTGGAAGAAGGTTGTAGTAAAACGTTCAAAAATTTTTATTTTAAGGGGCGTAATGGATAAACCACTGGTCCTGGAGTCAGGAGTACCTGGATTCAAATCTGGTCTCAGACACTTAATAATTACCTAGCTGTGTGGCCTTGGGCAAGCCACTTAACCCCGTTTGCCTTGCAAAAACCTAAAAAAAAAAATCTTTTTTTAATTTTTAATGCCTATTAGCAAACAACTAAGTTAAGTTCACTAAAAAAATCAACTCAAGATTATTCAGGGTTCCTTAGGGTGCTATTTAATAGGAAATGGAAAAGACATCAGGAGTGAATTATGGAACTAATCAGCAGAAGAACCCTTCTCCTGGCTATTCTTCCAGAAAATATTCATTTTAGGCCTAGAATCATGATTCATAACTTGTAGTCTTTGACTCCTGGTTCTCTAAAATATCAAATAATGAAATAATATATCCAAATACTTATTGCTATTATAATTTTTAAAGTATTAAGTGAAAGTTTTTCTAATATTGCTCTAAAATTTTTGTCTTCTCTCCTCTTTGCTCCAGGAATAGTTCATACCCACAGGACTTGCAGGACCAGCAATGATGGAGTCCAGCAATAATTTGAAATTTAAAATTCATATTCAGAAAATATTTATCAAATGCCTTCTAGGAGCTAGACCCAGGACTGGGCACTAGGGATATAAAAACTCAAACAGTCCCTACATTTAAGGACCTTATATTCTACCAGGGGCCATACAACTTAGATGGAGATAAGAGAGTACAACCAGGGGAGGAATGCTAAACCAGAAAGTTGCCTCTGAGTTGAATCTTGAAGAGAGATGAGAGAACATGGAAGAGATAGTGGATGCAGGAATTGGAATGTGCCTCCATAATCATGTAGGATCAATCTAAGATAAGGCATGGAAGTGAAAGATCCATTATCAAGTTGGGAAACCAGTTTGTCTAAAATGCAGAATTTGTGAAGGGAAATAATATAAAATTTGTCCAGAAATGTGGAAGTCAGAATGGTGTGCATTTGGTTCTGGAAACAATCTAGAACCTTACACAGATTTCCCTTCTGACATCTCTACCAGTTTATTATTTTCTAACTTTCCCTGTCCACTAGCTCATGTCCTAACAAACATGCCCATTTCTCCTCCATCCTCAAAATACTTTCACTTGATGCTTCCAGGTCTACAATCATCATATATCTTTTCTTTTCTTTGAAGCTTAACTCCTTGATCCACCTCTACCTTCTACACATACTCTGATTCAGGAAGCCTGGTCTTCTGACTCTTCTAGGGACAAGACCCTCCATCTTTGACTCTACCTCATGGGCAGACACTTTCTCCTCTGCCCTGACTCCTAACTTCCCGGGCTTCCTTTAAGCCCCAGCTAAAATACTGCCTTCTACTGGAAGCTTTCCCTGGTTCCTTTTAACCTCAGTGACTTCCCTTGGTTAATTATTTCCTATTTATCATATATATATATTTGATTTACTTTGCTTTTATTTTGCTTACTTATTGTCTCCCCATTAGATTGTAAGCTTCTTGAGGGAAGGTTCCTTTTTGTAACTCAGCACTTAGCATAGTAATAGAACATAGTAGCTGCGTAATAAATGTTTATTGATTAATTGATTGAGGAATTATAGTTATTTTCCACAGTCAAATTAGTTCAGGAAATGCTGGTCTAGAATCTTCACCAATATATAATCATTTGCTATACTTTCTAGACCTCATTTATAGATGAATTCCTTTTCCTTTTCCTATAACTTTCTCTTTACATTAATGCTGGAGATAGCTAATTGGATAAGTAGTAGATAAAGTGCTGGCTCTGGAGCCAGAAAGATCTGAGTTCAAATCCAGCATCAGACACCTCCTAGCTGTGTGATCCTGGGCAAGTCACTTAATCCTGATTGCCTCGCATCCAGGGCCATCTCCAATTGTCCTTATCCCCATATGGCCACTGGACCCAGATGACTGGAGGAGAAAGTGAGACTGGTGACTTAACAACCTCTCCCCCTCACCCCACTCAAATCCAATTCACTTGCATGACCTCGCATCACATTCTGGATGTCATAGTCTCCTTTGAGCATGAAGGACAAACAACACCACCTAACTCCCCCCCTTTCTTTGTAACAAAGAATTTAAAATTTAAAAAATAAAGAAAAAAAATGTCAACCAACTTCCACGAATACAACACTGGAGTCTGTGTGAAATGAATATAGTATTTGGTACTCCTTTTTTATATAATATTTTATTTTCTTCTCTAATTACATGTAAAAATAATTTTAACATTCATTTGTTAAAATTTTTGAATTTCAACTCTCTCTCCATCCCTATCCCTCTCATTGAGAAGGCAATCTGATCTAGACTATAAATGTGTAGTCATGTAAAACATTTCCATGTTGAAGATGATGTGTCCTAATCTCCCACCTCTGTAAAGAACCAAAAGGCATATTTTCTCAACTTTTCTCTAGAGTCAAGCTTATTGGCCATTATAATTATACAGCTTTCCTGTTCTCTTTCTGTTCTATGTACGTTATTAGAGTGATTAGGCATTTTATTTCCTGGCTCTGTTAACATTATTCTGGATTAGTTGTAGAATTTTTACCATTAACTTTCCTTTATTTTCTTTTTTTCTTTTTTTTAGTTTTTGAAAGGCAATGGTATTAAGTAACTTGCCCAAGGCCACACAGCTAGGTAATTAAGTGTCTGAGGCTGGATTTGAACTCAGGTACTCCTGACTCCAGGGCTGGTGCTCTGTCCACTGTGCCACATAGCTGTCCCTCCCTTGTCATTTTGATGATCACACTAGATTGATCTTATATACCAGGCTTAGAAAATGAGCAAGTTGTCCCTATTAGGTTATGGTTAAGACCCCTGGTGAGTCAAAATCAAACCTTATAGAGATACCTTCCCATCATTGCCCTTTCTTGGGATCACATACAAGTAGTAGAGGTTAGCCTTTCAGGGAGTCAAAACTAATTGGGGCCTGCATGGTACAATGGCAGTCTAATTACCCCTTCAGGTCATCTCTTCAGGAGTTGAGATTGGGGCCATTTCACTTTCCTAGAATCAATTATTAAGATAAACCTGAGCTTTCATTATGAAATCTAACTCTAGAATTACAGAATAGCCATTCAAATATAAATATCATAACCTGAGTAGGGGATTTCAAAATGTGATGTTGATTTTACTTCAACTTTGACTATTCTTTCTGTGTTGTATTTACTCTGCATATCACATTGCTTTCCCAAGCCAATGATTTGAGGATGTGGCCCTCAGATTGTAGGAGTAAAGTAACCAGGTGCAATGGAAAGTCAAACATCTCCCAGAGCTGCAAATTGTTCGAGTCAGGTGTGGGCACAAAGTGTAAATCACAGAATCCGGGCTACAGAGGGACTCAGTGATGCCATTTTATTTACTTGTTCTCCAGGCATGAAACTAACTACACAACCTTTTCATGATACAATTCAAGTTTTGCTTCTTATATCAGTGAAATTTCTAAAATTTAAAAATCTCTAAGAAAAATCTTGTTTTTCTAAAAGGATACATCTGAATAGATATTTGGATATTAATTTCTATTAACTATTTTTCATGGGCAGAACCATATTTTCCCCTTCTCTTTCTTTCTATTCCCTTTATCTGCTCTTCTTTCTCTTTTTGTTTGACTCTCTCTGTATCTGTCTCTTCACACACACACACACACACACACACACACACAAATGATTAAACACCTAAAACCTACACATTTCTTGGTTTATCTTGCTGATAAACCTGTCTACTGTCTACTTAAATATCTCGAGGACAAAGACTAATTAATCATTCTAATATTTATTAAAACATCTCCAATTGTTAACTAATATATATATATATATATACCTTAGCTAGGAGAATTGTATTACTTACTAGAAAATAAGTAATACAATTACTTACTAGAAAAACTGAAGAGGATTAGCTTCCTAAAGGCAAAACAGCAGAATGACTTCTTTGAAGATTCTATGTTTTAAGTTGCATATGCAAAGAGAATGAATAACACCATGTGTAATATTTATTATAAAGGCTTTCTTGAAATAGAAATTTATTGTTTTATATTATGAATATTCTCTTTTATGTTTTGGTGGGCACATGATATTTTTTCCCTTATTTTGTATTTAAGTTATTTAAAAAAGCAAAAAAACCCCCCTAAAAATATAAAGTAAAGCTCAGAAAGAGAGAGAGAGAGAGAGAGAGAGAGTTAATTAGGTATCAACAGAAAATAATCTTTCCTGGTTTCTGGATTGCCTAATGCTTGGCAGATACACATATAATTCTCTAGTAGCAGACTTTTTTTCCTAAACAAATACTCAGAAGAGACTTAAATAAAACAGAAGAGTCTGCCTTGGGTGGTGATGTTGGTTGGGACAGGGATTGGATGGTGGGGATGGCAGTTGGTAGGTGAGGATGAAGGGATGTAAATTCTGAATTTTCTCTTCTGCCTTCCTCTCCTTCAGTTACCATAAAAGAAAGGAAAGAGAGGAGTATATGAGAAGGCGAATAAACTCTATGCTTTCCTCCCTGTGTATGGGCAAAACTGACCTTTAAGAAGGATTATATCTGCTGGTATGAATGATACTTTTGTTTATTGATGTTTATTATGACCAAGCTTTCTCCCTTTCTTTTTTTTTTAACTGAAATATGAGAGATAGATTATTTGTTCACACCTGGGACTAAGTGGAGAAAGGTTTTAAGATGTTGCTGTTGACATAAGAAATAATAAGGCAGGAGAGATTGTAGCCCTTAAGATTCTACTATCTTCCCATTACGTAGATGGTATAATGGGAAGGATTTTTGGTCTAACAATCTAATTTAATGAAAATTCAACTGATTCAAGGAAATCTGGCATATCTGGCATATTCTATGATTCTTCCTGAAATATACATACATACATACATATATATATATATATATACATATATATGTATATATATATATATATGATACACAATGTTTGGTAACCATATTTAATGCCATGTCTGGCATATCTGGCATATTCTATGATTCTTCCTGAAATTCACATATATACATATACATGTGTGTGTGTGTATGTTTTACACAATGTTTGGTGACCATGTTTAATTTCATGTATTTGGGGCATAAAAAGGAAAAAAGAAATATGTGATGTTCAGAAGAAAATATACCTTCAAAAATATACTAATTTTTTATTGAAGCCAAGTTTCTCAATTTTAAAAGAAGTTCTTTGCTAATTCCTTTGGGAATTTGTAAAAACTAATTTTTTTCATGATTTCATTGTAGAAATACCAAATGAATATTTGGTAAATTAAAAAGAAAAGATGAAAATTCATGAAAAGTTAATGTACTAAGAAAAGTCCATTAAAAATATAAGGGACTTTTCTGAGAACTCTATCAGCATCTGTGAGTAAAAGAATTATATTTGAACACTCAATGACATACATTCAAGTCACCAATTTCTTTTTTCTTTTAATTTTTTATTAAAGATATTATTTGGGTTTTACAATTTTTCCCCCAATCTTACTTCCCCCCCCCCCCCACGGCAAGCAATCTGTCAGTCTTTACTTTGTTTCCATGTTGTACATTGATCCAAATTTAATCAAGTCACCAATTTCTATGAAGGCTGCCTGGCTACAATAAATATTTCTTGGCTCAGCTACAAATTTTTTTAAAATATATTTTTAGTATTCTTTTCTTTTTAAATTTTCAGTATGTATGTATCTGTGTTATCTATCTCTTTATCTCTCATCTATCTATCTACCTTTATATCTATCTGTCTATCACGTCTCCATTGACAGACTTTCTTTTCATTGGAATAAATAGCTTCAGCAAAGCCTCCAGGCAGATGACAATGGCCAGAAGCTGAAAGAATTCTAAGATGATGTTCATGGTTTTGGCCTCAGTTGTCTCTTTTAACATATATATAATGTACATATGTGTACAATCTCAGTTGTCTTTCCTAACCTAAGATATACACACACACACACACACACACACACACACACAGACAAATATAATGGCTAAGAACACTTGAAGTTCCAGTTTTAAATCTATGATTCTAGAGTCATTTATTTTGATAAGAAAAAAGTAGACCAAAGATGGGGGAAGATAGGCATTGAAAGTAGCAGTTGAGGAGTGGCTAGGTGGTGTAGTGGATAAAGCACCGGCCCTGGAGTCCGGAGTAGCTGTGTTCAAATCCAGTCTCAGACACTTAATAATTACCTAGCTGTGTGGCCTTGACTTAACCCCATTGCCTTGCCAAAAAAAAAAAAAAAGCCTAAAAAAAAGCAGTTGCTAATTTGAAAGCAGATGACAATCAGAAGACTATTTTTTCTTGAACTAAAAAGGCTCAATTAAAAAGTCTCCTTCGAATTTGCATGAACTGATGCTGAGCCAGATGAACAGAACCAGAAGAACATTGTACCCCCTAACAGCAACATGGGGGTGATGATCAACCTTGATGGACTTACTCATTCCATCAGTGCGACAATCAGGGACAATTTTGGGCTATCTGTGATGGCAAATACCATCTGTATCCAGAGAAAGAATTGTGGAGTTTGAGCAAAGACCAAAGACTGTTACCTTTAATTAAAAAAAAAAAAGTTATCTTATTATGTAATTCTGCTATCTCTTATACTATATTTTTCTTCCTTAAAGATATAATTTCTGCCTCATCACATTCAACTTAGATCAATGTGTACCATGGAAACAATGTAAAGACTAACAGACTTCCTTCTGTGGGTGGGGGGAAGGGAAGCAAGAATGGGGAAAAATTATAAAACAAAGTAAATAAAATGTTTCTAAAAAAAACAAAAAAAGCTCCTTTGATGACTTTCAGAATTTTTCTTTTTGAGACTACTAGACAAGCATTATGAGGTAAGTGCCATCAAGACATGATTGGAGAAGTCTAACAACATGAGTGACAACTAATATCCCACACTTGTAACTGAAAATTCTCCTCTGATGAGGTGTCATCCCTTGAAGGGAGGAGGTGTGCTCCTTCTCTTTGCTCAATGCTGACTGTGGAGACTGGAGTGGGCCAGATTGCCCCCCACCCACCCCCTCCCACCCCAAGCTGTACTCTGTGATGGGGAGGCTCAGTTGGCCCTGGGAGGTCTTCCATAGATTCCGAAGCTCTAAGATGGCATGTGTAAGGGAAGAGAGTTTATTTCAAAGTATTTTTTCCCAAGTTTGAAAATAAAGAATATACAAAAAGAAGCTAAAACTTTCCTGGTTTCTTTACAACTTCTCTGGTAGTAAAGTTAATCAGAACATCTAATAGCCGTGTTGCTTTTCAAGATGCATTGAGCACTTG
Organism: Macrotis lagotis; assembly: GCF_037893015.1. Taxonomy (NCBI): domain Eukaryota; kingdom Metazoa; phylum Chordata; class Mammalia; order Peramelemorphia; family Peramelidae; genus Macrotis; species Macrotis lagotis. The sequence continues at coordinate 12,778,903 of NC_133660.1, forward strand.
AAAGATATTGTCTCATGGTTTGATCTTCCCAACAGTCACACAATGCAATGCTAGAGATATTATCCTCATTTTATAAAGAAACTGGGGCAGAAAAAGATTTATTGACCTGCAGAGGGTAACATCAGTAGTACATGTCTGAAACTGGATTCAAATCCAAGTCCTCTAGACTCTAAATCCAGTATTCTTTTTTCCTCTGGGTCACATAGGTTGAAAAATTGAAAAAAATATAAATGTATTACCTTACCTTATTAATATCCCACAGAACCAGTTTGCTTTTATGTTTGGCAAATTCATAGGCAGTGAGTCTCCCAATTCCGTGACCAGCCCCAGTCACCAAGACAGTCTCTCCACTGACAGTCTTTCTTTTCGCTGGAATAAATAGCTTCACCAAGCCCTCCAGGTAGGAGTAGATGATGATGGCCAGGAGCCCTAAGAGCTCTAAGACGAGGTTCATAGTCTCCTCCTCTGCTGTCTCTCCCAACCTGGTGTTTTCCTTTAAGTGGAGAGAGTCAGGGTATGGAGAGGTAAGTGTAAGAAGGTTAGAGATCCAGAGGTTAGCTGTGCCTCAGTATTAAAGGGAGTCCGAGGATGATAAGCGGGGCCACAGGGGCAGCCTTTCTCATGTTCTGTTGATTCTTCTGCAACAGACTCATTGAAGTGGTGCCAGCTGCTGACAGAAGGCTAACACAAGAAGTGACGAGGATTTAACCTATTCATAGAATTTGTTTGTAGAACAATTCTTTTAAAAAAAAAAAACTTCAAATTTTCTAAAAGTAAGTTTTTTAAATAATTTTTTTCTTACATCATCACAGCTATCCCCAACCTGCAGGACAAATATTTTTTTGGTGGGGAAATAAAAGTCAGCACCACTTTTCATCACATTGAAAAAGTTCAAAAACATGTGCAGTGTACCTCCACAAAAGGGTGAGTTGGGAAAATCCTCTCATCTCTCTTCATTTAAGTCCTTGTAGAACTATTCTAAAGTACCTGGCATAACTAGAGAATTATGAGATCTGGAGTGATTCTAGAAATACTATATTAATTATGGGCAGTGGCTTTTTTTAAATACAATGACTATTTTGCATGAGAGAAAATAAGGAAATAGAAATAGGTTTTCAAAGACTTTAAAAGTTTGACAAATAAAGTTCAATTATTTGATTAGTTGACGGTTATTTCCATGACATGTTTTCAAAGTTCACATCCCACTATATGGAGGAATTCAAATTCAACCATGTAGTTCATAAGCAGTAACTGTTTATTTATTCACTTAAAATATAAGTTCAAAATCATTTGATTCATGCATTAGAAGATAGGAAGCTTGGTAATGGGGCAAGTCTGGAAACCTTATTGAAAATATAACAATCGAATTTGTGACTCTTTAGTGTTCAGGTAAAGATTTGTTAACATTTGAAATTCAAGAAGAGAAATCAGGACATGAATATCTACTAAGCAGACTGTTTTCATAAATCTTCAGAGCTTCAGACTTTATTCTGATTCTAATAGAGTCTCCATTAACTTAGTGGTTATTTAGTTTATAGCTCCTTAATACACACAAATTCTAAAAGGGAGAAAGTTTGCTTTGATTTATTTGCATCAAGATACTTTAACATGCTCAGAATTCATTTCTGTGGTGTCTAATAGAATATCATTTGAATTTACGCATTGTTGAGTAAAGAAAATTTTTGTTTAAAAATGCTGACATTTTCATAATGCTTTAAAGTTTGTAAAACTCTATACATAATTTCATCATTCCCACAAGAATCATGTAAGGTAGGTATCATAATTATCATTTTAAAGATGAGGGAACTGAGGCTCAGAGACGTGAGCCCCATGCCCATGAACACACAGAAAAAGTTTGAACATAGGTCTTCCTGGCTCAAAGTTTTATACTATGTACTAGGATAAATCAGTCAATAATTTTATTAAGCACCTACTATGTGTCTTAAAGAGGTACCATTTTGGGGCGGCTAGGTGGCGCAGTGGATAAAGCACTGGTCCTGGAGTCAGGAGTACCTGGGTTCAAATCTGGTCTCAGACACTTAATAATTACCTAGCTGTGTGACCTTGGGCAAACCATTTAACCCCATTGCCTTACAAAAACCTTAAAAAAAAAAGAGGCACCATTTTACCTCTTTACAGCATTTTTTATTTGAAACTTATCAAACATCTAAATTAAATGGTGCAGCTGCTATTGTTTACCCTTTGTTCTGGAAGAGGATCTTGAGATCAGAGAGGTGATGCCATGACATGTAAGTGAATTGGATTTAAATGGGGGAGGGGCTGAGTCAAGTCACCAACCTCAACTTCTCCTCCAGAGCCAGCTGGGTCTAGTGGTCAGCTATAAACCACGCCAACTGGAGATGGCCCTGGATCCAGTGGGAGACCTCGGCCTTTTTAAGCTAAGGTTTTTAACAGGTCTTCATTCATCTTCAATGAGGCACCATCCATTTGATCCTCAGGTTTCCAGTCCAAACAAAAACAATTTCTATTTACATTCACTCTGGGCAAATCAGGGATCAAACAACACAACTGAAGGAATAATTAATGTTATTTAAGAATTTAATAGAGGTTGTTGGATTAAACTTTTATTGACTAGAGGAAGCACCATTAGTCTTTGGAAAATTGGAAAAATAAAAAGTGATAGTGTAATAGTAGGGGTTAAGAAGTTTCCAAATCTTTGTAGAAGAGAACTATTTCCTGTAGATAGACTAAAACACCTGACTTTAGTGGTATTTGATTACTCCTTAATAACTTCAATTAGATATGGATATTACACTGTATTCACACCAGAGCATACCTCACTACTCAAGCTAAGAAGCTTGCCCAATTTAGTTGTCATGCCTTTCTAGGGAGACCTGACTAGGATATAATAGAGAAACATTATAGCAGTGGCAGGACTAATGTGGAAAAATGAAGGAGATGGATAAATAGAAAACTAAGTCTGAAATCACAATGGTGACTTCACAGTGACTGCTTACAAATAACAAAAAGGAAATAAGAGTACAGCAATATCTGTAAATTGAACTTTTGGCCTTTTCATTAATATCTAATGTTTTGTCCTTCATTTTCTTTTTTTTTCATTAATGATTTTATTTATTTTGAGTTTTACAATTTTTCCCCTAATCTTACTTCCCTCCCCCCACCCCCCACAGACAGCAATCTGACAGTCTTTACATTGTTTCCATGGTATACATTGATCCAAATTGAGTGTGATGAGAGAGAAATCATATCTTTTAAGGAAGAAACAAAAAGTATAAGAGATAACAACTTCAGCAATAAGATATCAGGGTTTTTTTTTCCCTAAATTAAAGGAAATAGTCCTTGGTCTTTGTTCAAACTCCACGGTTCTTTATCTGGATACACATGGTATTCTCCATTGCAGACAGCCCAAAATTGTCCCTGATTGTTGCACTGATGGAATGAGCGAGTCCTTCAAGGCTGATCATCACCCCCATGTTGTTGTTAGGGTGTACAGTGTTTTTCTGGTTCTGCTCATCTCACTCAGCATCAGTTCATGCAAATCCCTCCAGGCTTCCCTGAATTCCCATCCCTCCTGGTTTCTAATAGAACAATAGTGTTCCATGTCATACATATACCACAGTTTGCTAAGCCATGCCCCAATTGAAGGGAATTGTCCTTCATTTTCAAAGAAGACCATGACATCAGGGAGAGGTGATGGCATGAAAAGCACATGAATTGGAATTGGGGGGGGGCTGTGCTAAATTACCAGCCTCACTTTCTCTTCCAGAGTCAGCTGGGTCCAGTGGCCAGATATGAATCAGGACGTCTGGAAATAACCTTGGATGCGAGGCAGTCAGGGTTAAGTGACTTGCCCAAGGTCACACAGAGCAAGGAAGAGTCAAGAATCTGAGGCCAGATTCAAACATCCATCCTCCTAACTCCAAGGCCAGTGCTCTAACCATTGTACAACCTGGCTGCAAAGAAGATGCATTCTTTGGGTTATGTGTGGCAGGTAGAGTCAAAGAAGTGAAGGTGAGAAAGTGGGGCCTTGACCAACCCAGTGAATAAAGGTCTGTTGCACAATGAGAATCTATCAGTTCACTAAGTCAACTTTGAAGGGGATAAAAGGCAACATGGATAAGACTAAGGACTGCAGAGTAAAAGTCTGAGAAGATGCCAAGAGGTCTGTGAAGGAAAAACCAGATCCTAACTGTTTCTTCTGAGGGGGAAAAAAGATGAGAGACTTTACTTGGTCAGTCTGTTGAAAATGAAAGGATGGTAGCTCTGCTCAATCCAGAAAGACAAAGGATTATGGAACCAGTAGTTATAGACTTAATGAGAAGTTATGGAGACACTAAGATATTAGCAGAACACTTCAGACATTGATATGGGGTTCACTACCTAGATTTGCTGAGACATCATGGCACCTCTGCAATAAGTGAATAACACAATACCTTTCATGATAGCATCCAAGGGGTTCCTCTACTTAACAGTGGATCCAGAGAAATTCTTTACTGACTCTAAATCTTAGGAATGGAAGTAGTAGTCGAGTCCAGAGGGTCAAATGAGATAACAATTAATGAAAGTCCTTACCCAGTGTCTGTCACATAGAAGTTGCTATCTAAGTGTTAGTGATTGATGATAATGATGATGATGATGATGATGATGTCTGGGTCATACAATTTCTTATATGGAATGAACACTGTATTAGAAAAGATATAAATACTTTTCAGTTTGTCATGTTTGGTCAAGAGCAAAGACTTTCAGATTCAGATTCTTCTCAGATTTGGTGACCACTGTCAAAAAGTTTGTGAATAACTAAGCCATAATTGTTGACTCTAATGTTCTCACTTGTAGATAATTTGGGAAGATTAAAAACAGAAAGGTGATAATGGACTGTTTGACATGACCCTTAACACACTATGTGGAAATCATTGGGAAGATAAATATGGACAGGCTTCTAGGCCAAGGTCAGTTGTTTTACACATTCATCTGTGTTGGCTTATGCAGATAAGAGTACAAGCAAGTTCCTTTTGTTACATCCTGATAGTGTAGCCTTACAGGCTGTAGAGCAGTATTGCTGGAATTAACTTTGACTTTGAAGAGGATTATAACCAAGAAGTTCAAAGACCACATTAAACAGAGCCAGATATCAGGTATGAAAAGTTCTTTAGTCCGCTATCATGTTGATCAGAGCTGTCTCCTGGAGACGGGTAGCAGCATTGGCCAAGTCTGAGTTCTGCCTGCATTACTGACCAGGAAAGACTAAAGAGGATGCTGATGCCTTGTCCCAGAACCACAATGGTGTCAATCTATAATTCTTACTGAAAGAGTGAAAAATGGTATGTGAAATGTAGGCGGGCAGGACTCTTTCATATGAAAGTACAGCTAAGGGGCAGCTAGGTGGCGCAGTGGATAGAGCACCGGCCCTGGAGTCAGGAGTACCTGAGTTCAAATCCGGACTCAGACACTAAATAATTAACTATCTGTGTAGCCTTGGGCAGGCCACTTAACCCCATTTGCCTTGCAAAAAAAAATCCTAAAAAAAAAGTGCAGCTAAAAATTCATAATGTCCACCAGAGAGAGTATAATTGGTAGAAATAAATCTTATAGTATTTGAAAAAAATCATCTCTGCTTCTGGTTGTCTTCAGATAGCTGAGAGCAGAAGCAATAGCGTGAAAAAAAAGTGATAAGAAATGATGAAGACCAAGAAGGGAGGAGTGATCATAGGGAACACAAGTTTTGGTTTACGAAGAGAACCCCCCATTGTTTAGAAGATGGTAGAACCTGGACCTGTGCAATGGATCATACAGGACTGTCATTGATTCCACATTGAGTATCTGGAAAGGGTTGGTGCTACTTTAGTATTAGCTAGGCAATATGTTCTCTCATCATGAATCAAGATAGGAAGACTTTGAACCCTTGGGTCAAGAGAATATCTGAGAGAGTTAAAAACAGATTTCACTAGTCTAAGATGGTAGCAGATCTCTGGACGCAATGTAAGACTCAGTGTGTTCAGAGTAAACTGCTCCCAAATCATGTTTGCCTATTTGAAGGATTCAATGTTTGTCCTTTGTTCTTTTTTTTTTTTAATTTACATAAGGTGTTGGGGTTAAGTGACTTGTCCAGGTCCGGATTTGAGCTCAGGTCCTCCTGACTCCAGGGCCGGTGCTCTATCCACTGTGCTACTTAGTTCCCCGTCTTTCATTCTTGAAGAAAACCATGACATCAGGGTGGTGATACCATGATATGCCCATGACTTGGATTTGAGTGAGGGGAAGCTGTGCTAAGTCACCAGCCTCACTTTCTCTGCCAGTCATCTGGGTCCAGTGTCAGATATGAATCAGAATTACTGGAGATAGCCCTGGATGTAAGGCAGTTAAGAGACTTGTTCAAGGTCACACAACTAGTTATGCATCATATATCTGAGTCAAATTTGAACTCAGGTCTTCCTGACTCCAGGGCTGGTGCTCTATCCACTGAACCACCTAGTTACCCTAGATAGATGTGTCAGTACTAAGTGAACCAATGGAATATGTGTATTTATAAAGTTTATCTGGAAGGAAGAAGGAAGATTGTGAGCATTACCCTGGTGATGACACCATTTCACCTGGTATGTATAGTTTTACCCAAGTAGCGTAAAGTGGGTGAAGTTCTGGACCAAGAGGCAAGAAGATTCATCTATCTGAGTTCAAATCTGGTCTCACTTACCAGCTGTATGACCCTGGGTAAGACACTTAATTCTGTTTGCTCTAGTTTCTTCATTTGTAAATTGAACTGGAGAAGGAAATAGCAAACCATTCTAATATCTCTGACAAGAAGACCCCAAAACACGAAGTCGACTAAAACTGAAACAACTGAACACCACCACCCAAACGAGAATGAGAAAGCTTCTGTAGTTATTAAGGGATTGAAGGAGGAATATTTTCCAGAGTAAGGCTTCTCTTTCAAGAAGTATAATAGGACTACATCTCACACCTCAGCAAGATGCAGCGTTGCACATTGTGGACTTGGAAGCCTAAGTCCAATGGGGTATTTCTTGAAGCAGTCCTGCTGTCTGCCTACAATGGTACCATTATAATATCATAATTTACTCTATATTCACCAAGAGTTGGACAGGAACATGGTTACAGTAACCAACAGACTTTATCTGGTTGTGATGAGAGAAGTGGTGACCTGTAGTTTTTCTGAGGGTATTAGCATTCTACATAAATGTTTCTTCTCAGACAATGATGGGCTACAGTTAAGATATGACTTGTAATACTCCTATGCAAAGATACTTTTGGAATGCATACATAACTGAACCAAGAGGGACTGCATAAATGATAGGGGTCTGGTGGGCAAGATAGGGAGGATTTGATTCTTCACTGGGATATGGGGAGAAAACAGTAAATCTTTCCAGCCATCAGTGAAAGTACAGTATGTTAAATATAACAAAAGTACGGCATGTTAATATGTACTTGTGAAACTTGACATTTCCTCTACATCCTATTGATTCTCAATTCTATTGAAATTAATAAAGATTGAAACTAATGACATCATTTTGCCCTTTTCTATTTTTCAAACAAAGCCCAGAAATGTAATGGCATCTTCAACCATTTCTGTTAAGATCACTCAATTCAAAGGTAACAGATGTAGTAGGTCTTTACGGAACAAATCACAGTATTTAAATTCCTTGAAGGAGCTTTTTTGCTTTCTTTTGTTATCTCCAATGCATAACACATAAACCTTTAATAACCGCTCATTGATTGATACATAAAATAAGAACTCTAAATTCACAGCCTTAAGACTATGGTCTTCTCTCTCCTGATAGCTTCCTTAAATGGCAGATATCAATTATCAAAAAGGGTGTGCTCTTTTGGGTTATGCCAATGTCAGATCTCTGAGGGTTAATATAAATCCCCAAATCCCCTTAAGATGCTGTGATTGTAAAAGCTTGGCATTTTTTGTAAGTGGTTTCTTTAAACAGAAAACTATTTAATTTGTCTTCTGTTTCACTTGCAGCCAATACTATTGCATTCTTTTCTAAGTGTAATTTTCTCTCTAGAAAGCTTCTTTAGGGGTGGCTAGGTGGTGTAGTGGAGTTCCAATATGGCCTCAAACACTTAAAAATTGCCTATTTGTGTGATGTTGGGTAAGTCACTTAATCCCACTGCCTTAAATAAATTTTTTTTAAAAAGCTTCTTTAATCTTGAAATTTTTTCTTTACAATTTTTAAGAAAATTATATTCTTTTCAGTTGGATTCTATCCTGGGGCATGGAATTACCAAAGAAAATATAGATACCAAAGGTTTAGATTTATTTCTTTTATTATCATTATTCATAAGTATATTCCTTGCTTCAAGTCCAAAAGTTTAATGTTTAGGTTTTCCATTTGAATAATGCATCTATAGTTTCCTTAATTACATACTTGAGACAAAAGGCTTGGTATTAGAACAGAGAATAGTACTCTTTTAAAAAAAAAAGTTTTACTATTGTCTTTTTTTTTACCCCAGTCATTTCCTTTTGGTTTAACAAACTGTCTGAATTGTCATTTCTTGTTCCAAAGGAAGTTGTGTCTTCAAATGCCCCAGACACCTTCCCTCAGATAATGATGTAACTCTATTTTTCTTTTTCTAGATTAGAGACACAATAAGATTCAAGCCCAACCTCTAACTCATTGCATTGGTGACTTGGCTAAGTTTTTTAATCTTTTAGTGATCCAGGAAACTCTTGAAAACTTTAAATTGAAGTATAGTTGCAGATCTGCACAGATACAGAAACTTTCCTGACTAAGAGTTCCCTACAGCATTGATGTCACAAGTCTAGGTTAAAAAAAAAGTTTTGAACGATGTCATAGAGAAAAGAAGGCATCTCTTCTAGAAAACTTAAATGGAATTGAAGTATAAAAATTACATGTAAATAATTGAAGTATAAAAACTTGAGCATGAACTTTGAAGGACTCTCATTACAGGCCAGAGGTTCTTGTGAACCATTTTAGAGGTGGAGTTAACCAAGGTGCCAAAATGAGGGCACTCTCCTATCATTGGATATGAGATTGATTTACTGTTGGCATAAATGAAAATTAGTGTAGTTCAAGAAAAAAATGATTATTAGAGAAAGATAATCAGAAAAATTAGAAATCTTCAAATGTCCAATTCTCTGATAAGCAGCATCTGAATTATATCAAATAGCAGTTGCTTTTCACAAAGGGAGTCCAAGGCATTTATTGTGCTTTGTTTTTTAATCCAATCACTGCATCAAACTTGACATTGATAATCCTTCTCAAGGCATTCACGAAACGTTCTGGTAAGATTCTAAAAGAAAAACAACGTATGGAAGAATTTAAGAAATCAGTTCTGGAGGTCTTAGACGCAGTATTTGCCTAAGAGATAACTGTCTTTATGTTTGTTTACCTCTCAAAAATCCCTTCACATTCAAAGCTTCATGTTGCTCAAGACCAAGAAGGTGAGCTTTCAGCACATTCTCTGAACCAGACTAAGGTCAGTGTTCAACAAAGGATAATGAGGAAGAAGTTTAAGTCTCTAGATTTTAAAACTACATATATTAAAGGGGGAGAGAGGAGTAATTTGAAGTTTAATAAATTATGTTTCCTACTAAATATAGATTTATCTTTTTCTTCTTAAGGAACACATTTAATTTCTTTTGGAATGATGATTTCAGTTGGTTGATCAAAACTGGTTAAGGGAAATTGCGATGAAGGAATCCTTTCTATATTATCAATTGACAGTCTAAGAGAGTTGCCTGGGACACTGACAGGTCAAATGACTTGTCCAGAGAGGAAAAGCCAGGATGGATCAGAGGCAGCCCATGAATCTGGGTCTTCCTGTTTCCAAGATGACATTGTTCTGGAGGCCATTCTGCCTCGTACCGAATACATTTAATTTCTTTAAAGCAGAACACTAGACTCTGGGCACAGTAAGCACGAGGCTACTAATCTTGAAAAGAAATTCATAACCCAACATACTAGGGGCAACTAGGTGGCTCAGTGGACAGAGTACCAGTCCTGGAGTCAGGAGGACCTGGGTTCAAATTCAGCCTCAGTCACTTAAAAATCACATAGCTGTGTGACCTTGGGCAAGTCACTTTAACCCCATTCCCTTAAATAAAAATTTTTTAAAAATAAAAAATCTTTTCATAACCCAACACACTGGAAAGCAATCAAATAAGTTGCATTTCAACATGTAAATGCATATTAGTCCCTGGTTGTTTATTTGTTTACAGAGAAGTCAAATAAGTAGATCAATCAATTCAGTATCACATGAGGGATGAAGAGCTTTTGATACACTGCACTTAGATCCTGAAATCATAAACTTGGAGCTGGTAGTGAAAGGCCATCTAGTTCTACAGCCTAGCTAAGGTATAAATTCCTTTTGTATACCTGACAGAACATCCTTATATTGAATCTTTCCACTTCATACAAAACTTCCCAGATTTCTCTGAAACTCTCTTTGTTCGTTTCTTGTAGGATAAAAAGTATTCCTTTATAGTTATATACTATAATACATTCAGTTATTTCCCCAAGTGATAGATATGCCTTTTGAATTTCTGTTCTTTGGCACCATAATAAAAAAGTTATAATTTTTGTATGCACAGCCACTTTTCCTCTTTCATTGATGTCTGTAGAATATAGCCCTAGTAGTGAAATCACTGAATCAAAGGGTCAAGTTTAGTTACTTTGTGTCCTAATTTCAACATATCTTTTTGAATGGCAGAACTAATTCATTCTCCAACATTTATTATTTTCTTTTTTTTTTTGGTCAAGATTATTTGATTGTTATAGGGTAGAACAACAGAGCTGCTTTAATTTGCAATCATCAATAAATAAATAAATTAAAAATTTAATGTAATTAGTGATTTGCAACATTTTTCCATAGGAAGCTTAGATTTAATCTCATAAGAGCAGCCAGCTTTCAACCATTTATCATTCAGAGAATAACTCTTCTTTATTTTGTATCAGTTTCCTATATATTTGAGAAATGAGACTTTTGGCAGGGAAACCTAATGCAAATATTTTTTCCTAGTTAACTGTTTCCTTTCTAATCACAACTGTAAAGAATTTGTGCAAAACCTTTTAAATTTTATGTAATCAAAATTGTTCATTTTATCTCCTAAGATCCTATGTATCACTGTTTTTGGTCATGGATTTTTCCCCCTACTCGTAGATTTGAAAGATAATTTTTTTTCTTTTGATTTGTTCTGGATATCTTTTGAAGTCATATAACCATTTGGAGTTTATCTTAGTATATGGTATGAAGGATATTTCTAATTTCTGCCAGACTGCTATATAGTTAGCACAACAGTTTTTGTCAAATAGTGAGTCCTTAAACACTGACTGGGACTTTAGGGTTTATCAAACATTATGTTAATATATTCCTTTGTTTCTTATAACCAATGCCAAAATTTTTTGATGATTACTGGGACATATTTTTCTATTTCTGGTAGAGATAAATTAAAGTCTTCTACTACTACAGTTTTCATTTAGCTTTTCCTTTAAAGAATTTAGATACTATTTCATTAATATATGTTTAGTATGGAAATTAATTCATCATCAATGGTACTTTTCAGCAAAAGTAGTATACCCATTTTGTTCTTTTAATTAGGTCTATTTCTGCCAGTGTAGGCATCTTATCTGTAGCCATGCTTGCTACCCTGGGTTTTCTAAGTTTAGATAAGGCATAATAGATTTTGCTGTAACACATTAGAACTATCTGTTTGTCTTGATGATTCAAGGGTTTCTTTTAGACAGTAGATTTTGTTCTCACTATATTTTCTTTTTACAAGGCAGTAGGGTTAAAGTGACTTGCCCAAGGCCACACAGCTAGGTAATTATTAGGTGTCTGAAGCCAAATTTGAACTCAGGTCCTCCTGACTCCAGAGCCTGTGCTTTATCCACTGCATCACCTAGCTGCCCCAACATTAGAGTTCTAAAGGGACTCTTGTATTATCTTCACCTTTACCAGGATACAGTTTATCCCCACAAAAATCTCTCCTGAATATTCACTGTATTTGCCTCTGGACCTGTGTTTATATTTTAATGGTTCCATTCAACTCTGATCTTTTCACTGGAATGTTTAGAAGTACTTTTATTTCACTGAAGATCCCTTTTTTTTTTTGCTCCCCTCCTCCTTGTAACATTTTACTCAATTTTGTGAGGCTAATTATTCTTGGTACACATTCCTGGCCTTTTAGAATCCTTTTTTTGTAAGACATCTGGTTTCTTTCATTTCATGAAATATGATATCCAAGGTGTTTTTTTTTTTGTTATGACTTTCAGTTGGTCCAATTAGTACCTTATCTATCTTTAATATGTTTTGTTGGTCAGTTGTTTTATGATGTCAGACATCTTACATTTTATTCTATTTTTCCAATATTATGACTTTGTTTTAATATTTCTTATCTTCTGGAGTCATTATACACCTTGTATCCTTTCTAATTTTTAAAGAGTCAGTTGGGTAACCTTTGGGTTAAGTTATTTCTCTTCTTAAGTCTTTTTCCATAGACCTCTTTTGTTTTCTCTTCTTTTCTCTATTGCTTTAAAATGTTTACTTTTTACATAATTTCTCCTAGGAATACTAATTGATCTTTTTTTGAGACTTTTCTATAAGCAAAGTACTCATAGAATTGGAATTATTTTCTTCTGTTTTGTGTCTCAGGACATCATGGACATTATAATAATTCTTTGTTAATCTGTTTTTGTTCATTTTTGGGGTCAGCTTTCAATATGAAATTCAAATATGCTCAGCCTCTGTTGGGGTACCTGGTCTATAGGTCACATAGTGTACTTTTAAAAATTAAGTTCATTATTAATTCTATTCATTTTTAGCCATTTAATTCAAGTGTAAAAAAAAAGACTATCTAAACATTTAATTTTCTGATATCTAAGTTTTAATTTCTAATGCTGACTCAAATACAAAAGATGCTCACCTTTCCAGGAGTATTATAAGACTTAAAGAAGACGGAACAAAAATCATTTTTTGCTCAGTTAGTATGCCCTTCATGAGCTTGTTTACTACTTCCTCTGGCTCCAGTGTAGATATAAATCTGAAATTAATAGGAAATCTTAAAAAACTCATCATATTTCACCAAGATGTTAGGCTTAACTTAAAATGTAATAAAAATAATTAGCAATATAATTAAACATGTTGATTGTGCTATGGAAATAACTACAGAAGTCAAACATTTATAATACAGTGTGATTTTACTCTTGCTTCAATTTTTGAGAACCCTTAATTCTGCATAAGAGAAATTAGTTTATAACTTTACTACAGCACTATATTATTCCAAGATAGGACTTAAATATATATACACAATGTGCGTATGTACCTATGCACACATACAGATACATACATGTGTATATACACATGAATATTTCTTGTTATCACACATATATTTTATATGTGTATTTTCTCTGGGAATACATATATACCCACAAATACGTCTCATCATACATCCAAATATACACATCTATTTGTATGTATGTATATGTGTGTGTCTTATTATCCCTGATGAGTATACTCATTTTTCTATCCCAGGACTTGCATCTTGCACTATTTGAAAAACTTTTCCTATTCACTTGGCCTCAACTGTAGGGGTGATGACTACTAGCAATGAATTCCTTTGTCCCTGAGTTCAACGATTTGTTACACACAATTTCTAATGACCTTTTCTTTCTCCTTCAAACACCGACAACAATACTGGATTCCTTATTCTGATTTCCACTCTGTAGACATTCTAAACTATAAAAATCCATTTTTAAGGACTTATCAGGAAAAAGACTAAAAATTTTAAAGTAATATGCCAAGATAAAGTAATTAGAAATTTGAATACCAGAAATCTGATTACTTCTAGATTAGGTGATCCTTAAACTTCCTAAATATATTTAGTATACTTAATGTTCCTAAGTTTGGCCCATAATCCACATCAGTGAATACTGGAACTAGAAGAGAATGGTGCCATGTCTCAAAATGCTACTGCACCAGTATTGGAATCTGCTGATCTAGCCATGGTATAGTAAGATTGCCCATTTTTACCATAATAGACTTAACTCTCAACCAATTAAAAAGTCAACTTGCTTGAATGGAATATTTAGGGGATTCCACCCATAGTATACTATCAATACTTAGCTAACTAGATACCTTCCTCTATCAGGGGAAAGTGAAGATATATACCATAGTATATTCTTCCAAATTTCCCAAAAATATAAATAACAATGTAGTACATCGATTAGTTTCAGATTATTAAAAAATCCTTATTGAAAGTTAGATACTTTCATCCAAATTCAATTTTTTTCTGAGTTTTCCTTATTTTACATTTTAGTATTTATTTGATAAGGCTGCAGCAACCTGAACACCTGATAGGAAGTTATTGTTCCATGTCTACATTAGTCTATTATTCAGTTAGTAAAGGATGGGTCTTATAATAATAATAATAATAATAATAATAACTAGAATTTATATAGTTATTTTGAGGTTGATATATGAGGAGTGTCTCTAGCAACTGTGCTCTAAGGTTGATGTAATCTGAGCCTGCTCTCCTCCCCTTCTTTCTGCCTCACCTCAAGTTCAATCACAGGTTCTTATCTTTTTTTTCTTTCCTTTTAAACTCAACTACTCAGTGGTTAGAGTTTGCTTGATTTAGGACTAATCCTTCCTTTAATCTACCCTATCTTGTACTCCTCTTACTTCTCTGAACCCTTCTTTCCTGTTGAGTGAAATGTATTTCTGACCCCTTTTAGTGTTTGTATTCATACTCCTCTTGGACCAGTTAAGGTGAAAGTGAGATTCAAGTGTTTACTTCCCCTCCAGCTTCCTCCTTGTTTCTATGATCTTCTATTTGTGCATATTTGGAATAACTTCCTCTCACTCCCAACTCTTAGTCTCTTTTTCTCCTCTATTCCTTTCCCCCTCCTTTTCTTTTTTTTAGATCATCAACAATTCCCCCCCCTTCAAACCCCCATTACCTGTTTCATGTGATTCCCACTATGACCCTGGATTACTATAGGGTACTGAGAAGATTCATATATCATCTCCTCATTTTAGGTTTGTCCTTGCTTTTCACCTTCTGATTTCTCACTACTATTTACATATTTACAGAATACAAAATTTACACAAAGTTCCTATTCTTTTCTTTCTGTTCTTTTCTTCTAGAATGCTTAGACATCCTTTATTTCATTAGAGATCGATTTTTTGCCATCTAAGAATATACTGTTTTGTTGAATAAATTATTCTGTTGCAAGTTTTTATCTTTTGTCTTTTTGAATACTGTATTTCAAACCTTCTGTCTTTTAAAATGGCAGATGTTAAATCTTGTGTGATTCTTACTAAGATTCTTTGGTTCTTAAATCCTTTTTTCCAACTATTTGTGTTATATCTTTTTTTTTTGACCTGGGAATTCATTTTGGAGTTTCTTTCAGGAGGTGACTGGTGGATTTTTTCTATTTCCACTTTACCCTCTGGCTCTTAAGAGTTGCAGGCAGTTTTCATGATGTTTTGAAAAATGATGTCTAGGCTCTTTCTGTCCAGGGATTTCAGGTAGTCTTGGCTTAAATTATTTTTACTTCTCTGTTTTTCCAGATCAGTGATTTTGCTATAAGATACCTTATAACTTTCTTCTGTTTTTCAGTCTTCTGACTTTGTTTTAATAATTCTAGCTGTCTCTTGGAGTCATTAACTTCTATTTAGTTCCTGCTACTTTTCAAGGTTATTGCTCTGGTTATGTCTTGTACCTCTTGGGATAAGAGACATAGAATTAATTTTCTTTAAAATCATTTCTTCCATAGCTCTCATTTTCCCAACCCCCCCCCACAATTCTCCCCTTGATCTTTCATTTCTTTCTTCTAGTACTTTCCTTTATAAAATCATTTTATTTTTTAAACAAAACTTAGTTCATTTTGTCCATGAATTTTATTTGAACTTGTATCCAAACTGTTTATTTTTTTTGTTTATTTATATTATTACAATAATCTTGCTGTGAGAATAAACATAAACCCCCTCCACCCAAAAAAGATGAGAAACCTCAAGAATAATGAGAGATAAAAAAATATACTTCAGTTTGTGTTCAGATTCCAATGGCTCTGTCTCTGGGATGAGTTGCCCTCTTTATCATTGAGTCCACCAAAGAAGTTGCTTCAATACTTTTCCCACAACAGCTATTACTAGCTGTATTTCCCTCCACTCTATTTCTTCCCACTCTCATTTATTCCATTCTCTCTCTCTCCTTTCACTTTGTCTCTGCTCAGAAGTGTGTTGTATCTGAGTACCCTCTCCCACAATCTTCCCTCTCTTCTGTCATCTATTCCCCCCCTTCCTTCTCCCCATTCCCCCTTTTCCCATCCCTTTCTTCTCATTTTTCTCTAGGGTAAGATAGATTTCTATACTCTATTAGGTGTGTATGTTATTTCCTCTCTGAGCCATTTCTGATGAGAATGAAGGCTCATTCATTTCCCCCTTGCCTTCCCCCCAATCCACTCCATTGAAAAAAATTTTCTCTTGTCTCTTATGTGAAATATCTTAGCTCCTTCTTCCTCCCAGTACTTTCTTTATCACCCACTGACTCCCATCTTTTTACTGTATTATACCATTATATTCCACTCCTTCCTATATCCTGTCTATATATGCTCCTTCTAACAGCTCTTATAAATTTGTTTGCTTATTCTTCAAGTCGTATAGAGACTGCAGAGAGACTTCTGCAGTTCATGAGTTATCACTATCTTCTTCTTATGCAGCAATACAAACAATACATCATTACAGGTAGTCCTTCTCGTCCACCCCTCTATGTTTCACCTAGTCCTGTACTTGGAGATCAAACTTTCTGTTCAGCTTTAGTTGTTTCAATAGGAAAGTTTGAAAGTCCCCTGTTTCATTGACAATTCATCTTTTCCCCTGAAAGAGGATGTTCAGTTTTGCTGGGTAGTTGATTCTCAGTTGTAAACCAAGATCTTTTGCCTTCCAGAATATCATATCTCAGGTCCTATGATTCCTTAATGTAGACACTGCCAGATCCTGTGTAATCCTGACTATGGAGCCATAGTAATTGAATTGTTTGTTTCTGGCAGCTTTTAGTATTTTTCTCTTTGACTTAGGAGTTTTGGAGTTTGGCTGTAATATTCCAGGAAGTTTTTCTTCTGAAATCTCTTTCAGGAGGTGACCAGTAAATTTCCTCTATTTCTATTTTACCCTCTGCTTCTAGGATCTCAGGGCAATTTCACTGCATTATTTCTTTTCCTGATCGTGACTTTCAGGTAGCCCAATAATTTTTAAATTATCTCTCCTGGATCTGTTTTAGAGGTTGGCTGTTTTTCCAATGAGGTATTTCACATTTTCTTCTAATTTGGGGGGGGGGGGGTTTGGAATAGTTTTATTTCTTCCTGATTTCTTATAAAGTCAGCTTCCTTTAGTTCCATTCTACATTTGAAGGAGTTATTTTCTTCAGAGAGGTTTTTAATCTTCTTTTCCAGCTGGCCAATTCTGCTTTTTAAGGCATTCTTCTCATTTGCCTTTTATGTTGCTTTTTCCATTTGACCCAAACTAACTTTTAACATATTATTTTCTTCAGTATTTTTTTGTATTTCTTTCACCAAGCTGCTGATTTGGTTTTCATGATTTATCTGCATTGCTCTCATTTCTCCTTCCAATTTTTCCTCTACCTCCCTTAAGTGCTTTTCAAAGTCTTTTTGAGCTCATCCATAGCCCAAGTCCATTTTCTATTTTTCTTGGAGGTTTTGGGTACAGAAGCTTTGATTTTGTCATTTTTTGAATCTTCCATGGGACCAAAGTAATTTTCTATGGTCTGATTCTTTTCTTTTTGTTTGCTCATTTCCTTAGCCTATGACTGATATGCCACACTTATAAGACTTTGGGGGGAGGGGTTTGGGATACCCCACAGGGACCTTAATTCCTCTAAGGTCTTATGAAAGGCTCTGATTGCTCTCTTTCCTATGCTCTGGTATGGGGATGACCACAGGCTCTCCCTTCTGTTCTGGACATGTTAAGGAGGGTCCCTGCTCAGCTATGGTAGTGTTGGTGCCCAAACTACAGCCTGATCTGAGCAGGGCAGCTGAGTCCCACCCCAGGGAGAGCAGAGAGACTTCTGCAGTCTCCCCCAAGCTCCTTACTGTTCCCAGGAATTCCTGCCTTCACATCGCCATCTTGGCTCTACCTCCCCAAACCATTCATTTTTGAGACTTTTCCTGCAAATGTTTTGGAGTCATTCTATTCTTCCAGGATTTTGGCTTGAACATCTCTGCTACCATAATAACATTTAATAGTGGAATTTTTTTGTTAGCTTATTCTTCAAGTCTTACATCCTGATTTAAGACTTTACTTATTTAGGACCATGATCTAGGCACTTATGAAGGCTCATACTTGTTCCTTTTTTTGTGCCTTCCTGTTTCCAGGTGTTGTTTTATCAGCAACAGTTTAATCTGGGGACTTGCAAGTTTTTAGTAGTTCTAAACTAGTCTAATCCAGCGGGGGAGGCAAGGGCTTCTCCTCTGATCTGAGCTCTGTAAATTCCAACCAGAGTTTGGGTCTGAGCAACAAGTTGGAACTCTAACAGATTATTAGGAGACTCAGCCTCTGTCTGCAGATAGAGAGTTCTTACAGGTTCAGAGGGACTTAACTGCAGCTATTGGGTTTCCTGCCCTTGTTACTCTATTGCAGACTTCACAATGGGCCCCTGCTGCTGCATTAGTGCCAAGGATTATTCTTCTGTACTCGCTTCACTCTCAGCCCATAGCTTAGGGACCATAGATCACCAACCACAACTGTAGGTTCTTTCCTCTGCACCAGATCTGTGACCCAACATTGAAGAGTAAGCCACAGCACAATCAGCCGACACCTGGGCCTGCTAGAACAGGTACCTCTGACTCAGAATACAGACCCCTTCTTTCATAGACCAGGGCAGGTCTGATTCCAGTACTGGAAAGTTCTACATGACATGCTCTTGGCTATCCTTTTTGATGTTGTGTTACATCCATTAGAATGTAAACTCCTTCAGTCCAAGGACTATATTTTCTTCTGCTTGAATTTGCATTCTCAGGACTTAAGGGAGAGCTTGGCAAACAGTAGGCACTTTTAATAAGAGTTTGCTGACTTCGAAATTCCAGACTAAATTGGTAGATTTAAAGTCTGTGATTTTCCTGTTCTTCTGTAATCTTCTGATCTTTTGAGATATTTTGAAAATAAATCTCTGAATTTTACCTTGCTGCTGTCCATATGAGTTTCTTCTGAACCTATCTGATTGGGCCCTGCTGTTCATCTTCCTATTTGTCATTTTCTATGGTGCAGTGGGGACCCTATATTAGAGTATGACTAAGAGGATTAGCCTGGCTTCATGACAAGTTTCCTTTAGATGTTTTTCTCCTCCAATACTTTGTGTGGTCTTGTGACACAATACTGCTTAAAAATTTCCATTTTTTTTCTTTGTATTAATTGAAAACAATATTGTTTTTAAACTGGTGTTGCCCTTGACTCACATCTTTCTTCTTGGCAAAGAAATCAAGTGTTTTGAGGCTGAGACAATTTCTTGACTTCAGTTCCTTTTTACGTTGCAATAATTTGTTATTTAACATAACTGCTCTTGATAGTTACTTCTCCATTTTCAGCTAGAAATTGCATGTACGAGGAGACCCTTCTGGCTTTATAGTCTAGTTCTGTTAGTCAACTGATATTTCTCCTTATTCTGGCTTATAATAGCAATTGTTTTTCTAATCTTAAATTGTGAATTGTGGATTCTATTAAATACAAATTTCTTTCTTGTCATAATTCCAAATGTTTCAATACACACATTATATACTTCAATACACACACATTATATTGATACATGTGTATATATGTGCATGCACATATAGGGTATGTGATTATAGGTATGTGTGTTTATATAGATATATATGTTTACATGTGTATATCTATCTCTCTTTAGGACTGGTTGTGATACTGGTCTGTTCTAGATAGAGAGTGCCCTACCTCTGATAACCATACTGTTTATTTGCTTGAGAAATATTTCACCAGAATTGATAAGAAATGAGTGAGGATGTAAGGAACAAATGTGATTTGAAAATTAGATTCCCAAACCTGTTATTTACATGGCTGAGAGGAGGAATTCAGCTTGGAACTCATCCACATTCCAATGTGAAGAGAAGACAATGATAAACAAATTCAACTGTCACAGGAAACAAAACCCAAATCTTTGGGCAAAAGTTTCTCTAAAGTTTGCCTTGGACATTACATCATCCATAAAGCTGATGTTCAAAGCAACTTCCAATTTGTTTTTCTTACCTTTGTTGAATTTACACCCACCTGGTACTTGGATTTTTGATGAAGCCCGTATTTATGAAATTAGGGCAGAGGCACGATGTTTTGATTCCATGTTTTTCTAAGGCTGCCATTTCTGCAGTAAGTGCTTGGTGAAATCCAACAGCAGCAAATTTGCTTGAACTAAATGAGGGAAAAAAAGACATAATAAGAACAATTTTTGTCTTGATATCCCTTCCATGTCCATTACTGTGACATGAAACACCCTCTTAAAAATTCATAGTCATTCATAGTCTTTTCAGTGGTACAAAGCATAATAGTCTATGCCTTTTATTTTATGCAAATTTTGTCTGCATCGTTCCATAAATTTCTTCAAGGCAGTTGCCCCCTAGGACCAGGGATTTTCCTCTAGATCTTTTGATTCTGTCGAAATATCAATGGGACCACAGGTTATCTGTCTCTCTTTGTACATGACTAACATATCTCTTTTCTGAACACAAACCTCCCTAATATGTGATTTATGCCATTTTACAACCTCTGATGGTACCCATTATTTGACTTTGGGTAACTAACAACACCAGTTCTTCACAGATTATGAGGATTATATTCCATGAATCATAGCCAAATAATATCTCCATAAGAATACTGATGTTAAAAAGATAAACCTTTGTCTCAAGGAGAACCTAATTTATTTCAGTCTTGAAGGCTATACAACCTGCTATTCTCATTTTGTTTAACAGCAATCAAATGAAGTATTTCTCTGAGAAATGTGGTCCATAAAGACTAGCTATAATCCAACTGACTATCATATCTGGACAATAGGAGTTCTTTATCCAGTCAAGCTTTTCTGTGTGAATAATTAGGTTAAACTTTCTGGCAATTATGTATCTCATTTAGGAACATTTACAATATTTTCTTATTTAATCAGAAAATTGTCAACCACAAATTGAAACATCTAGAAAACCTCATCATTTCTATATGTGCTCTTCACTAGGCATCTGCCATGACAATTTGAAATGTCTCTCTTTATGGCTTGCTTGATAATATGCCTTGCTTGCTTGATAATAAGAGTCAAAGGACAGAAAAATATAATGCTTTTCTAAGTTTGTACGTTGATTTTGCTTATTAACAGTTGTAGAAATTTTTATATTATTTTGATTTTTTTAGGAGACACTTTGCTGAAGGGGAGCCACTGACTTAAAGGCAGTATTTTGTTCCATTGAATCAAAAATTAATACTCAATGAACATATTTTTAATCATCTGTGCAACTGTAAAATGATATGCTATGGAATATTCACAAAATTCTTTTGTTCATAAAGAATGCATTAAACTATTCTCATAAAAATTTTGTAGAGATGGGAATGTAGGACTTAGAGTTGTTAGATATTTGAATTTTCTCCATCACTTTTTTGGAATAATAATGAGATACATGATTTTTTACAAGCATTTATTATCCTGCAGTATTTCAGTCATTTTGGGAATTGATCTCCTCTTTGTATAATTGCCTCATTCAGCAACTGTTCAATGCACCTTTATTTTCTTGAGTATTATTTTCACTTCCTCATAAAGCATATTAGGGACTGTGATATTAGAGTCCAAATGTTGAGGACTCATTTTTATTTTATTAAATTTGTGAGAAAAAGTTTTACAAATCTTTTCCTTTTCCTCTGTTTACTGTCTTCAATTTCATTTTTTTTTTAAGTTTGTTGCAAGGCAAATGGGGTTAAGCGGCTTGCCCAAGGCCACACAGCTAAGTCATTATTAAGTGTTTGAGATCAGATTTGAACTCAGGTCCTCCTGACTCCAGGGCCGGTGCTTTATCCACTGTGCCACCTAGCTGCCCCATTCCAATTTCATTCTTAAATGACCTTGGGATGATCTGAAGTAGTTGAATCTCTCACAAGCTTTCAACAGAGTTGTTTTCCCTTGCCCTGTTTCTGTTTATCAGACAATACTAGAAGCAGCTGGATGGGATGGAGAATAGAGCATCTGCTCTGGAGTTAGGAAGACCGGAGTACAAATCCATCTTCTGATATTTACTAGCTGTGTGACTCAGGGCAAGTCACTTAACCTTGACTGCCCCCCCCCCCAAAAAAGAGATGCTATTTCACACAGTTTTCTATCTTCTTTTTATATCAGAATTTTTTTTTTAGGTTTTTGCAAGGCAATGGGGTTAAGTGGCTTGCCCAAGGACACACGGCTAGGTAATTATTAAGTGTCTGAGGCCAGATTATATCAGATTTTTACAAAAAAAATTGTATTCTAAATCAATGTCAAATTAGATGAAATATCTCTTTGCTTCCTAAGTTTGTTTTCTGGATGAAGCAGTTTCTAACCTTTTTTGGTCTCCTCAGTGTAGTGAATGATTTACATCAACTTAATCAATTTAAACTTCTGAAGGAGAAAATGATACTATTGATGCATGTTGCTTTATCCATTTCTTTTTTTTCTTATGACATCAATAGCTTTTTGTTTTGTTTTGTTTTTTTTAGGTTTTTGCAAGGCAAATGGGGTTAAAGTGGCTTGCCCAAGGCCACAGGGCTAGGTAATTATTAAGTGTCTGAGGTCGGATTTGAACCCAGGTACTCCTGACTCCAAGGCCGGTGCTTTATCCACTACACCACCTAGCCACCCCCATCAATAGTTTTTTAAAATTAGTTATGTTGAGGGGCGGCTAGGTGGCACACCGGCCTTGGAGTCAGGAATACCTGGGTTCAAATTCGACCTCAGACACTTAATAATTACCTAGCCCTGTGTCCTTGGGCAAGCCACTTAACCCCATTTGCCTTGCAAAATCTAAAAACAAACAAACAAAAAACTAGTTAAGTTGAACAGACTTAAATGCATGAAATATATAGTTTTTAATCCCAATTTTTTTTGATTTTTATCTTTTTTATCTTGTTCTATGATTGGCTACTTACAGATAGCTTTTTTTAAAAAATGACTGTCATATCAGTAACTACCTACTATGTTAGAATGTAATCAGATTCACTTTGAGTTCTGTTACTTGGTACTTCCCTTAGTTACTTCTCTTTTTGAAGATGTATTCACCATGGGAAAATATGATGCTTCTGTCTTTTCTTGTGCTCACTTTTGAATCCCACATCAATGGTGATTTCATTTGGAGGACAATGACCTCTACCTCCCTCATCATCTTCAATAATGGATGATATATAATACATGATAATCTTTTTTGGATCAATTTTTTTTTTAGGTTTTTGCAAGGCAAATGCGGTTAAGTGGCTTGCCCAAGGCCACACGGCTAGGTAAATTATTAAGTGTCTGAGGTCGAATTTGAACCCAGGTAACTCCTGACTCCAGGGCCAGTGCTCTATCCACTGTGCCACCTAACCACCCCCCCCCCCCCCCGGATCAATTTTAAACTCTTGTGTGACATTTAAAGCTCTTCTCAGCTTGGCCCCTTTGTAGCTCTCCAGTCTTCTTACACATTGCTGCCTGCACTCCATGGTTTAGCCAGAACTTGATGGTGTTGACATGAGTCTCCGTGACTTCTTCCGTGGCCATCTCCCATGGCTGGAAGAGTGCCTTCTTCCCTTTACCTCCCAATTTCTGCTTCCTTCAAGACTCAACTCAAGGGCCCCATCTCGAAGAAGGTCCTTCCAACTGTCAGTCCTTCAACATTTCCTTCTGTCTGACTGGCATGTGTCTGACTATTGGATACTCATTGTCTCTTCAACTAGATTACAAATTCCTTTAGGGCAGAGACAGTTTCACTTTTGTCTTTCTATTCCCCAAATTCCCGTCATGGATAATTACTTAATAAACATTTGTGGATTGATTTGATTTGAGAGCTATTTTGTCTAGAGGCATAACTGGGTTGACATCCCAAGTAGGTAGAGCAGGTTCAGATGCTTTATGGGCGTGTGATCCTGGACAAGTTTCTTAATGTCTTTGTGCCTATGAAGGGTATGGACTCGATAACCCCTACAATCCCTTCTGGCTCTAAATCAATGATCTGATTCAGACCCTAGTATGAATACTGCAATTCAAGATAATCAAGAATCTCATGAAATCATGCTCATGCTTACTTTGACCTGTCCCTGGAGGACCTGTGAGCTATCCTTTTATTTAGCTATAATCTCCTTTTTGTTCTCTAGTTTCACTTATAGCCATAATATCAAGATTATCATGAATCATGTACTCTACTAGTATATCTGATCCATGGTCAAGA
Source organism: Macrotis lagotis (assembly GCF_037893015.1). Taxonomy (NCBI): domain Eukaryota; kingdom Metazoa; phylum Chordata; class Mammalia; order Peramelemorphia; family Peramelidae; genus Macrotis; species Macrotis lagotis. The sequence continues at coordinate 12,803,313 of NC_133660.1, forward strand.
ACCTTACATTTATGGATTACTGTTTAGAGATGCTTTAAAAACTGTAATTCTTAGTAATGTTCTATCCCCTTTAGAAGCTACATGGAGTTGCTCATAAGACTGAGGGTCATTTCATAATTGTATTTGTTTTATGGCCAAAGAATTCATCACCAAGTGACTATCATACTGTTGATTAGCCTTCTCATGACAAAAATGATTTCATGTGACTGTCACTTCTCCAAGTGAGCTCTCTCATAACCATTAATCATGAAGATACTGTTGATTAGCTAACTGGGGAAACAACATACAGCAAACAAGAAACAAAACAAAAATGAGGAAAATAAGTTACAAAACCTACCAATAAGCCAATAAGAAGGGGACCACTGTATGTCCGGCGGCCGAAGCCACTGTTACAATATGGCCATGATTATTCTTCATCATCGCAGGGAGGAATGCTTTTGTCGTCTTGAAGTAGTTTTGTCAGTTTTTTTAAGGAAAAAAATGCTGTTATTATTTATTCATAACATACTTATGGAGATTTGAAAATTTACTATTTTCATATTTTGACAAAATAAAACATTATGTTAATTAAAAGGAACGATAAAGTTTGGTTAGACTTGGTTAGCTTGTGAAGTATAAAAAAATTGAACATAAAATCTAAAAATTCTGAGGATCTAGCTTTCTCCCACCTCTCTAATTCAATTTCTTCATGTTAAAATGGTTCTACCTAGAATTTTTCTTTTCAGTAAAGCTTAATTCGTTGTGGTATGGAGCTGGCCCACAGCACTCAAAGAATATACTGGTGAAGCATAAGCTCAAAGGAGGTCCTATCAAGAGGAAAAGGTTTCAAGAAAGGGTCATTTTAACAACTAAATTCATATAAACTTATTCCTACAGAGTTAATTAGTAGGTGATGAATTTGGTAGGGATATATTATTTCCCAAAGGCATGTTATGAGTTACATGGGTTTGTGGATCAGGCGCATCAATGAAATTATAATTGTTTTGAATTATGAATATTTAAACTTGAAAGTACTAGATAATCTGTAACTAATAATATCTCACTATATGATTAATTAACATAAGCAAAAATAGAAGTGTGTTTTACAATATAATATAAAGGGATCTAATATTTGTCCCTTATTCTGGAAGAAGATCAGGACATCAGGGAGATGATGCCATGACAAGCATATTAATTGGATCTGAGTGAGGGAGGGCTGTGCTAAGTCACCAGCCTCACTTTTTCCCCCTGGAACCAACCAGATAGGAGCAGGATGACTGGAGATGGCCATGTATGCAAAGCAATAAGGGTTAAGTGACCTGCCTAAGATCACATAGCTAGTAAGAGTCAAGTGTCTGAAGCCAGATTTGAACTCAGGTCCTCCTGACTCCAGTAAAAAAAAAAAGACTACAAGCTTCTTAAGAGGAAGAGGGAAACCTAATCTGTAAAGGAAAACAAAAGAATGGAAATATTTGACTTAGAGAGGGAGAGAAGAAAAGGTTCATTAGATACCCAAAGCTAAAATAAATAAATCTGAGACTATTTCTGAAAAAATAAAAAGAATACTCTGGAGAAAAACAATTATTTTTCCTGTGAAAAATGAAGTGATACACGGATGAAATCAGATGAGAGATAATACAATAAGTCAGAGAAAGGAAAGAAAAGAGTAAGGATAATTGGTGACAAAAAGAGGGAATGTTATATATACTACAGAAAAAGGTGAAAAAAAGGTCATCTGAGAATCAATACATTACCTAGAATTAATGTCTCATCTGCTTTTAAATTCCAAACATCCTATTCCAAGAAATTGTCAGTGAAAACTACTAAAATCTATTAGAACTACAGGACAAAGGGAAAATAAGTCACCATCTGAAAGAAAACTTCAAATGAAAATTCCCAAGAAATCATAGAGAAAAATGCCACAGACAGCCTGAAAGAAAGGGTTTAAGAATCAAGTAACCACAATCAGAAATGCATAAGACTTACATTAAAAAGAAGGAAATCTTTGATATTCCCAAAGTCACAAGAGAAAAATTTTCAAGTTCCCTGCAAAACTGAACATAATTCTATGGGGAAAAATATGGACTTTTGATAGAATTAGAGGACTTTTTACAGTATTCTCAATGAAGGACCAGAGTCAAGCAGAAGATTTGAAATGCAAATACAGGACCTTATAAATGTAAACAAATTTGATCATTTAGAAGGAACTATGCAATGGTGATATGCTTATATCTTTTTCTTTCTTTTTTCTTTTTTAGTTTTTGCAAGGCATATAGGGTTAAGTGGCTTGCCCAAAGCCACACAGCTAGGTAATTTAAGTGTCTGCGGCTGGATTTGAACTCAGGTACTCCTGACTCCAGAGCTGGTGCTCTATCCACTGCGCCACCTACCCACCTAGATATGCTTATATCTTTTTTTTTTTCATTTGCATCTCTCTGATACTTTATTTTTTTTAGGGAATTTTTTTAAATTTATTTTTATTAAATGTATTATTTGAGTTTTACATTTTCCCCCCAATCTTGCTTCCCCCCCCCCACAGAAAGCACTTTGTCAGTCTTTACTTTGTTTCCATGTTGTACCTTGTTCCAAATTGGGTGTGATGAGAGAGAAATCAGATCCTTAAAGAGAAGAGAAGTCTAAGAGGTAACAAGATCAGACAATAAGCTGTTTTTTTTTTCTAAATTAAAGGGAATAGTCCTTGCACTTTGTTCAAACTCCACAGCTCCTTATCTGGATGCAGATGGCACTCTCCTTTGCAGACAGCCCAAAAATTGTTCCCGATTGTTGCACTGATGGAATGAGCAAGTCCTTCAAGCTTGAACATCACTCCCATGTTGCTGTTAGGGTGTACAGTGTTTTTCTGGTTCTGCTCATTTCACTCAGCATCAGTTCATGCAAATCCCTCCAGGTTTCCCTGAAATCCCATCCCTCCTGGTTTCTAATAGAACAATAGTGTTCCATGACATACATATACCACAGTTTGCTAAGCCATTCCCCAATTGAAGGACATTTATTGGATTTCCAATTCTTTGCCACCACAAACAGGGCTGCTATAAATATTTTTGTACAAGTAATGTTTTTACACTTTTTCCTCATTTCTTCAGGGTATAGACGCAGTAGTGGTATTGCTGGGTCAAAGGGTATGTACATTTTTGTTGCCCTTTGGGCATAATTCCAAATAGCTCTCCAGAAGGGTTGGATGAGTTCACAGCTCCACCAACAGTGTAATAGTGTCCCAGATTTCCCACATCCCTTCCAACAATGATCATTATCCTTCCTGGTCATACTGGCCAATCTGAGAGGTGTGAGGTGGTACTGCTTATATCTTAATAGAAGAAACAAACTTCCCTTTCAGAACTCTGTTTCAAGGGTAATAGATGAGGTTAAATAAGATAAATAGAAGGCATAATGGATGGGTTGTTTTGATGATCTTAAAAGAAGATAAAAAAGGAAGGAAAAGGTGACTAATAGGGAAGACAGGGAAAAGGCTAAAGGGAATGTACTATCTAATATATTCAGGGTGTGTGAAATTAAAAGAACATATAAGCATGGAAGAAAGAATGAGGGAAGTTCATTTTCATCTTAAGTGGACAAAGAAGAGTGGAACAAACTCCTTTCCATAATGAATGAATGAAAATGATCTTATTAAATACTCCACATGCCAATCTTGGGGGACACAAGTGCTAAGCATTGGGGACAAATAGGAAAATCAAACAGTATCTGATCTCAAGAAGCTCAGGGGGAAAGGGGTAGAAAATATTAGGGAAAGAGAAGAACGAGGTTTAGGGGAAGGAGGGATTGGTCCTAAGTAAAATTCCACTATCAGAGGGAAGAAGGTAAATGAGGATTAAAAAATAAACCTAAAATCTTACCCTTAGGTTAAAAAAAAAAATCAACTTCAAAGGTACAAGCTAGAAGAGCCCTAGTTTATCTTTAAAAATCTGAAGAGAAAAAGAAGAGTCTCATATATACCAAAATATACTGAAACTTTAGTGGTAACAAAGAAACAAAATACTTGGAGAAATTGTGGTACAAAAATCAAATGGAATATCAATGTGCTCAAATAAATTGTGACTATGGAGAAATACAAAATGGCATGGAAAGTTTGATATGAACAAAATGTATAAAGTGAAAAATAAAGAACCAGGAAAACAATATAATTACAACAATACAAATGGAAAGAACCAAAACAAAACCACAAAAAACCCTGAAAATATAATAAGTAAACAGTCCCAAAGAAGAGATACAAGCATGCTTCTCTACTCTTTCTTTGCTGGTGCAGGTGACCATTATTGGGTGTTGAATATTGCACATATTGTTGATGTGTTCATTAATTTTGCTAAGTTGTTTTTTCCCCCCCTTCTCTTTATTCTGTTAACACTTTCTTTGTGAAAAAACAGAAGACAAAAAAATTTAAATAATAAATGACAAGATCTGAAGACATAAGATGAAATGAACAATTTTGATTTTAAAACTTAAAAACTTGGGCAAACAAATAGAGTGCAATTAAACTTAGAAGGGAAACATAATTTGGAAGGAAAATTGATTCTCTGATAATGGTCTCATATTCAAGATATATAAAGAACCTATTTAAATTTATAAAATTAGGAAACATTTTTGATCAAAGTATGAATAGTAGTTTTCAAAGAAAGACCTACAAGCTATCAACAGCCACATGAAAAAAATACTCTAAATATTCTTAAAAACTCTAAATTACTAATAAATAGTACACCAGAAGGTGGCTAGGTGGCTCAGTGGATAAAGTACTGGGCCTGGAGTCAGGAAGACTTGATTTTAAATCTGGCCTCAAATCCTTATTAGCTGTGTGACCCTGGGCAAGATTCTAAATCTCTGTCTTAATCTACTGAAGAAGAAAATGACAAATTGCTCCAGTATGTTTGTCAAGAAAATTCCAAGGATGATTCACAGGTCATGAAGTGTTGGCCACAAGGATTAAACAATAACAAATAATGATGAACAGAGCATGCTCATCCCATCTTTATTTCATTTTCATAGAGCTTGTAGTACTAAAAAAGTTCACTGATTCACAAAAATATGTAAAATTTTAAAATGGAAGAAAAATAGGCATTCATTGATTGGAGAATGGCTGGAAAAATTGTGGATTATGAATCTAATGAACTATCAGAGTGTTGTGAAAAGTGACAAAAATAGAAAATCTGGGAAGACTTATATAGGTTGATACAAAGAGAAGAAAATGCTACAAGAGAATATAAAATAATACGAAGAATAACAATAAAAGATAGTTAAATGCTGAATTTCAATGAAGAATCTTAGTTTCTGGAGAACTGACATCTTTAAAATCAAAAAGCAATGATACAATTTTTAAAAGTTACCCCAAACTTGCTTCACAAATATCTGAAAGGTTCTGTTTATATCAGCATAGATGATTCTTCTATTAAGGCAGATGAAAATCCTGTTTGAGATTAAGGGTGTTCTAGATAGGCCAGTCTGACTTAAGGAGTAAGAAGGAATGTGGGCCCTGATTCTCTGGATTCCCCACTCCTTTACAGCTAGGCAGTATCAGAGTCAGGAAGACCCGAATTGAAATCTGCCTCATATATTTTACTAGCTACATGCTCCTGAGCAAGTCATTTAACCTGTTTCAATTTCAATAACCTGTAAAATGGAGATAATAATAGCCCCTACCTCATGGGGTTATTGAGAGGATCAAATGAGATGACATCTGTAAAACCCTTAACACAGTGCCTGAGACATAGTGAGCTCTTTTTTTAAAAAAAAAAAAGTTTATTTCCTTTCTTTTTTTATGTCTGTCCTCCTTGTCCTTCCCCACCCCCAATCCCCTACCTTTATCTCTACTCTCTGTTTTTGGCCTCAGAGGAACCTGACAAGATGTAAAATGGGGTGAAGGACTCCCCATCTTCCCCCTGGTTTCTTAGGGGCAAACACTCCTCAGTAAAAGCACCATTGCTTTGGGAGCCACATCATCCACTGATCCCTAAGGAGTCAGCAAAGAAATGGCATCCCAGGGCTGCTAACCAAGGAAGAAAAGAGAAACAACACCCCAGGCTGCTAACCAAAGGAGAAAAGAGAGAAGAAAGAACTCCGCAGCTGGGAAGCGTGCATCATCACTCTGCCATAGGGCTTCTCTCAAACTGAGCCTGCTGATTTCTGGATTCTGTACACTAGGAAAGCCAATGACTTTTCTTTTTTGGAGGGAGTGGAACTAAAAAAGGGAGAGGATGATTCATAACAACCACTTTCACTGGACTACTTTAATAATTTTTTTAAAAAGCTACTTAAGACATAGCTAGTTTGAAAAAACCTCATCAGCTCCCACTCTCGTGGTCATTGGCCCAATGTATTGGTGACTGGGAAACTAAACAATAATTTAATCAAGCTGGGGCTGGGAAGTGGGGAGAAGCTACTTAAGGCTGAATGGCCAAAAGGCTGATAATATAGAAGGAAGTACATTAATTGGGGGCTCATGAATATTAACACCAAAAACAGCTATTCTCTAGAAAAGCTACCCCAGAACCGGAGAGCTCTGTGGGACCCACTCAATGAGAATGGTGGCTGAGATATGCACCTCAAAACATGTGCTATATCTGTATTAACTTATCTGAGTATGTGGTGGAGGAAAACCAGTAGAATGCAAACTCTTTGGGGATACAGACTTTATTCTTATTTTCATCTCTCCAATTCCTACAGAAATTTAGCATTAACTAGTTACCACACATTACCTGGAATTCTTTGAACTCCTAAAGTGGGACTAGATTTAACTGAATGGAAGCCCGATGGTTTGGTCCAGACTAGATTCTGTCCCTTCCTCCAGAATGCCCCTGTAAGTCTCACCTTCAGACAATTTCAAATGAAAAGATTTTTTAAAAAATAAAGCATACTTACCCAAAAGTGAGCCAGAACATTGACTTCAAATGTTTTTTCAATCTGAGGGTCCTGAGTGGCAAACAGATCTGATGTATAGACAACACCAGCATTATTCACTAAGATGCTCACATCTCCTACTTCTGCTTTCACCTTTTAAAATAAAGTAAATGAAAATGTTATTTATCAACTATTAAACATAGACTTTAGAGTGATTAGAAAAATAGTACCTCTGGAATATATTTTTCTTCTAGGTATAAAAAAATTATTAGGTTTATGAAACTAAACTTACTCTAACAAAATAAAAGATAGTTTCATAAACCTCAGTCTCTCCTCACCATTATTCTGCACTTTTTTAATGTGATAAGAGATATTTAGAGAAAGGATATGAGCCACAGCAATACCATAAACAAAAGGGTTACTGGGAAATTTTTTAAAGTACAAAATAGAAAGTTTAGGAGGAAACAGAGAAGTAAGGCTGTTCTGGTGTAATGTGAAAGGGGCAGCTAGGTGGCACAGTGGATAAAGCATCAGCCCTGGAGTCAGGAGGTTCTGAGTTTAAATCCTGTCTCAGATACTTACATTTTGCCTAGCTGTGTGACCTTGGGCAAATCATTTAACCCCACTGCCTTGAAAAAAAAACAGAAACAAAAAAAAATCAAGCTCTGTGAAATGGTGACTAATGGTTTCATATACAATCCTCCTTTTGTGTTTGGATGTGTATATGAAAAGACAAGTTTTATGATTTTAATTTGGAATAAAAATTATTTAGAAAATTAAGAGATCAAAAGATGTATACAGAAGACACAGGCAAGGCTGGGCAATAGAGAATGAATAAATAAATAGGGCACAATTTATAAGAATAAGTCCAGGAGCCCTATAGCTCACAATGAGCAAAAATGGTGAGGGAAATTGAGGGCAAAAAAAAGAGGGTTTGCTTTTTTTTTCTTTTTTATAGGAAAGAAGAAAGAAACAAGGAAGGAAATAGGAGACTTGGCTGGTTTCTTGGGGTGGCCAAGATAATGACAGCAGAGGACTTGGTTGTTTTTTTTGAAACTCCCCTACTTTCTTTCCCTCTTATGTATGATTTTCTCTCATCCAAATGTAAGCTACTTGAAGGCAGAGACCCTCTTTCTTTTCTATCCCCAGAACTTATCTGACACAGAGTAAGCACTGGAGATTTGTGGCTGCTGTTGACTTTCAATATGGAATAGTCACTGTCAAATCTGAAGTCCAGACAACAGCCCCTTACCTTAAATCCTCTTTTACCTCAAGATGAAGAGTACTTGATGGGGGTGAGTGACCGAGTGAAAATGCCTAAAACCCCATCCCTAGCGAGGGCTGGGTCACCCACCTAGCCTGCATTCTATCTAAAAAAAGGATTAAAAAATTGGTAGTTCAAGGTAATGCTGCAGATGCCTTTTACTAGTATTTTAGTAAAGCATTTGAGATACTTTAATATCTCATATTATGCTTGCAGAAAAGCTGGAGAGAGATGTGGACCAGATACAGACCAGTCATCAAGAGTTCTATGTTAACTTGGAAGGAGACTTTCAGTTGAGTGCTCCAAAAATTTATGCTTGGTTCCAATGTTGTTGTCTGTTAAAAAAAAATTAACTGTATGGGATACATACAAAATGTGCAGATGATACCAAGGTATCTGACCAGAGTCAAGACTTACAAGGGCCTCAAACAGGTTCAAACAACGCTGGGGGACAACATGAAATTTAATTCAGATATTATAAAGTCTCAAGCTTAGATTCAAAAACTCAACTTCTCAAGAGTGGACATGGCTAGAAAACAAATGATTCTGAGTTTTTTTGTGTTAAGTTCAGTCAAAAGAACAGACATTTATTAAGCACCTACTGTATTTCAGGTACAATGCTAGGCTGGAGAGGTTAAATTTGGTCTATGTGTCAAATTCATGGTTAAAAAAAAAAAGAAAAATCTTGAAAATTAAATGAGCAAAATACATCCAAGGGCTTTTGTAGCTAGCTGGCTGGGAGCAGGGACCACTAGACCCTCTAGATAGTTACCAGATCTACAAGCTTAAGATGAAGAGATCAGTAGATGTGAAAATACAAATCCTGCTATCTCCAGGAAAGGGAAGCAAAGCAACATCTAGGATCTGTAGTTATAGATCTCTGATGCACATGTCTCTGCAAACACCACAACTTCTGTGAGCATGGGGAGGGGATTCTTCTGTCACTTAATTCACCTTTGATTTACAGTTTGAACCATGAGTTTTTTAGTGAAGATGCATTTGTTCCTAAGCTATGGTTTTGAGGAGCGGTCGATCCAGAAAATCCATCAAGACACCAGGGCCTTGAAACTCCCCTACTTTCTTTCCCTCTTATGTATGATTTTCTCTCATCCAAATGTAAGCTACTTGAAGGCAGAGACCCTCTTTTTTTTCTATCCCCAGAACTTATCTGACACAGAGTAAGCACTGGAGATTTGTGGCTGCTGTTGACTTTCAATATGGAATAGTCACTGTCAAATCTGAAGTCCAGACAACAGCCCCTTACCTTAAATCCTCTTTTACCTCAAGATGAAGAGTACTTGATGGGGGCGAGTGACCGAGTGAAAATGCCTAAAACCCCATCCCTAGCGAGGGCTGGGTCACCCACCTAGCCTGCATTCTATCCGCCAGTGGACCATGAGGTCCTCCTGATATCACACTCTGCTTGATGTTGCCTCTGGAAGAGCCTAGAGGATCTACTGCCCCATGGCTGCTCACTCTCCCACCCGCATCCAGTACACACTCCCTGGCTACCAGCACTATCTCCCAGAAAGGACTGGCTTACTTTGGTATGGTGTCATCAGTGCTTGGGAGGCTGACACACAAGAGGCCTTTCATGGATGCTTTTCCATGCCTCCATGCACACAGAACCTTAAACTTGGAACAGTTTTCCACAGGTGTATGGGGGTGGGGTGGTAGCAAAGGGAGGAGGAAGCTGCAAATAGTATTCTGTACTAATTGCTTCCACATAATATATTTATATATATATATATAATATATATATATATATATATTATTAAGGTAAACAGTTATCATCATCATCATCATGATTATTGTATCTGTCCTATTTTAGGGTGATGTGGCATTTCTACTTAGATGATCTCATTTATAAGTCAGCCTTTAGGGAAAGTGAGAAGGAACAAGAAGGAAACACAAGAAAGGAGGAAAACTATTCTATGAAGAATAAATGAGGCAAAGGCAAAGATTACACTTGATGGAAGCAGTAGGATGGTTGGCTTGTGGACATGAAACAGTGACAGACAACGAATAAGAAAATGTTTAATAAAGGGAAAGGCTCAAAGACCTTACAACAGAGAGAAAATCAAATCGCTTTGAGATTTGGAGGAAGAGAAGGCAGCTGCACTTCAGTGACAGACATCAAGAACAAAATATGTGTGGGGGTAGGACAGGAAGCAGAGAAGAGGAAGAAGGAAGCAAACAGAACAATCGATGACAAGGATCTTAAGGGCATTCATGTATACTTCACAAAGAACTGGAGACATGGCATAGGTTTCCGGGGAGAAGGCATACCAATGAGAATAGCTGTGTGAGATTGGCCAAATATTAATTATAGACAGATGTTCAATCACAATACAAGTCATTTAGCCCTAGGCTCTTGATCATTTGTAGTTGTATCTACAGTTTCAGCTTTAACACTACAATAAATATTCACAATGAGCATAAACATAAATTAACATAATTATAGACCATAAACATAAATTAATATACTCTATTTTATGAAGTCATGTTTATATACAATATGAAGCATTTTAGAAATATATTCATCAAAAACATCTTGAAAAGTTGTGAGTACAAAGAAAAAAATACTCAACTTGCTGGAAAATTATCTTGATTCAGTGATTCATGTAAGAGGTTCTAATATCCATAAAGAAGTAAAAACTAGTGGAATTAATAAATAAGGGTTTGTCAACATTTCTATTATAAAAAAGAACTAAGAGCACGGCAGTGAGATGTGGTGGAAAGGAACATCATTTAATCTGTATCATGCATGGGGGCTCTCCCTTCACACCTGGCTCTGCCACGTTCTAACTGGTAACCTGCCTAACTGTGTAACCTTAGACGTTCACTCTTTCATCACTGGTTTTCTCATTTATAAAAATCAAATAACTCCATTAGACAATCTCAAAACTTCAGCCTTATTTGAACACTCCTTTATCCTAAACAATTTTGGTAAACAGTGTAAAACACTTAAAAACCATAAATAGGTCTGGGGGTCTTCCTCTCTCTGTCTCTTAACTCCCCCCTCCTCCCCAACTCTGTCTCTGTCTCTCTTTCTCAGAAGCAGAAATAGTTCCAATAAGAGATTTTAATAAACAAAGGAGACCAGTTCACACAAGTTATTGTACTTGATAATAGTCAAAGAAATGTGATCTTACATAATGAATTAGAATTTTTTCTCTACAGTTAGGAATTTAACTTATAAATATCTATCTATCTATCTACCTATCTATACACACCTATTTACATAGAGTGAAATTCTGTACAATGTGACTCATTATTGCACAGAAATGACTATTCTAAGTTAACTCTTATTTCCTTAAAATAGGACTAGCCACATTATAAGTTTGGTAACACATTCCTATCCTTTCTCTCCTGTACTACTATCATTAAAAAGGTTCTGAGATAGTCAGCATCATACAAGAGAAAAAGAACTGAACCTGCCACCAAAAGCCCTGCCCAGCCTCACTGGTTACCCTAAATCTGCCTTAGCCCGTATGTTGAGAATATTTTGCCAGGGGGTACCTGCTGCACATACTACAGTTCCTAAAGCCACAGGTGAGAGGTGGATGACAGGTAGACACCAAAGGTGGATGAGCAGCATGAAAAGAGCTGACATCAGAGATACTAGTCCTCCCTGAACACCCCTTCCACCCTGGCATGTGCATGATCTTCCACAAACCCTAACACTTCTGTGTTCTCTTAGTTTCTTCATTTGTAAGATGAGGTTGGGTGGGCTAAAATATTAAGTCCTTTACAACTTTTAAACTTTTTTGTTTTTTTTTTAGGTTTTTGCAAAGCAATGGGGTTAAGTGACTTGCCCAAGGTCACACAGCTAGGTAATTATTAAGTGTCGGACACTAGATTTGAACTCAGGTCCTCCTGACTCCAGGGCCGGTGCTCTATCCACTGCACCACCTAGCCGCCCCCCAACTTTTAAACTTTAAGATCTAAATACTTCTATAACACTCAATGGTGGCATGGGGCTGACATCTATTTTAGAGTTCTCTGCAGAGCTCCTGATGGACAGAGATCAGTTTGGAGAGAGTTTAGAGAAGGAGAAAGACAAGTAGAAAGAGAGGGACAAATGAGAGACAAAACTTGAAACTTTGAATGGACACACACCCGAGGGGACTCTATCCCTGAATTCTTGGTGCTTAAGCTCCAGTTGTTCTCCTCTTATATATCTGCCCTAATTTGTATAATTTTCCTACCTCTGCTAAATTTGTTTGATACCTTTTATTCTGATAAGGTAGAAGAACATTGTATTCCTAGACTACACTTACATAAACTGTAATAGAGATATAATTCAAGCCTCACTACCTTTATGGAGAGAGGAGAGTAAAAGATCACCCAACCAAAAATGAGCTAGATTTTGCCTGTTACTTTCCCATAATGGGAGGAGATACACTTGGGATACATCCATGGACATCCTCCAACTCCCCACCAATGTGGAAACAGAAATCTCCCTAGTAGACAAGGTAGTCTAGGTCCCAGGTCCAATATCTATGTCACAAATATGTGAGATGGAGGAGCGGCTAGGTGGTGCAGTGGATAGAGCACCGGCCCTGGAGTCAGGAGGACCTGAGTTCAAATCCGGCCTCAGACACTTAATAATTACCTAGCTGTGTGGCCTTGGGCAAGCCACTTAACCCCACTGCCTTGCAAAAACCTAAAAAAAAAACCCCAAAATAAATAAAAAACAAATATGTAAGATGGTCCATTCATCTATATTGCACTTGAATTATTACCTTCTTGGCATGATTGTAAATGTCTTCTTTGTTGCTGCAGTCTACAACATAGGCATGAGCTCTTGCACCCAATTTTCTGCATTCTGCAGCTGTCTCCTCAATGCCATGCTATAATCAAAGACAAAAAGGGGGAGTTAGAATTCAAATTACTACTATCTTGCATTCTGATGATTGGAAATTAAATAAACAATTTTGTTTAAATGAGTTTAGCAATCTAAACATTTTTAAAAGAAAAATAATATTTAAAAAATTTAATGTCATTCAGGATGTAAAATATGAAACCTCTCTAATTTAATCTAATCTAATCCCTACTCTAATCCTTTGCTCTAGATAGATGGGTGTTGGCTGTCTGTGGCTTAATCACATAGCAAAGAAATATATATTGCTTATAGCTATAAATCTTCTGTTTGGCATTTAAGGCCTTTCACAATCTGACTTTTGCTTCACTTTCCAGGTTGGCTGAATTATACTCCCCTCCATGGTTTATAACCCATTCAAATCCACCAGTTTATGGCTTCCCCTAGATTTAGTCCACCTCCCTTCTGGAATCTGCACAATCTGCTCTCATTTCCTTCCACGCCTTGGCTCCATGGAATCCACCAACCTAGCTCAGCTCAATTGCCATTTCCTATGTAGGGTCTTTTCTGATCCAATCAGTAGCTACCACTCTTCTCCCTCCAGATATGACCCCATCCCTCTACCTTTTTTTTTTTTTTTTTTTTTTACTAATTTACAGATAGGCATTTACTTATCTGTGTATTTGTTTACCAAGCCCCACCCTTTAGACTTGGACCTTCTGGAGGGAGGGACTATTTCTTTTTTAATCTTTGAATCCCCAAACTAGTACAAGTAACCTTTCACCTAGTAAGACATTTAATTAACACTAACTGAATTGAATTGAATTGTATGAGTTCAAAGACATGTTGTAAATTAAGTGTCCGGTAAGAAATAGAGAATGAATTGCTTAGAGGGAAAAAAGAATCAGGGTAAGAGTGAGGATAAAGGGAACTGAAATTGCTTAAGCTTTGCAAAACATTTTTTGAAATAATTTCTTTATAGTTGAAATTTCTTTAGAAATTCATTCAAAATGAGTTTTATGAAAACTTCTAGAAGTGGTTCTGCCAAAAAGGACATTGTAATGAACACTCTGCAAACCCACCCACTTTACTCTTTGTATTAGCCACAAACAATTTTTGGGTTCAATGACTGTGGGGAGCCACTGGAGGTGGCCAAACTTGTCACTACTGAAAAGTTGGTACTGGAATTAATGATTGTGCCCAAAATGTAGGATGAATAGTTGATTGTTAAACTATCTTGGCAGTATGCACTTCTACTTCAAACAACTGGTCTTTTTATCCACATTATTAGATTAAAAAAAAATTATTTGGGGGACATAGTACAGTGCTGAGTTTGGAATCAAAAGATCTGGTTTTGAACCCTGGCCCTTACACTTATGACCTGTAGGATTTGAGGCAAATCATCATTTTTCTGTGCCTCAGTTTCCTAATGTGTAAATTGAGGAGCTTGGGCTAGTTGACCCCTAAGACCTTTACAAGTTCTCCATCTCTGATCCTATGTTCCTAAAGCGATTTCACTGGCTTCAGAGCTGTGAGTAAACTCCGTACTAATCATTAAATCAGTCCGCAACACTTAACTAATATCTCGTTAGGCATTTCTCTAAGGACTAAGGACACAGGTAGTTTTCCAGCTGCTTAAGAGATTTTCTAACCTTGGTTCTTTTTAACCTACACAGTTCCACCCCTTTCCCTCTGGTAACAACTCTTAAATAACTCAAAAATATTATGAGACATTTTTTTGAATAGAAGAACTCTGTTAGCAAACAATAATAGTCTCAGGATGTAATAGTGTTAGATTCAGAATAAAATCATGATCTGAAAAAAAATCTTTAAGAATCAGCCCTGTGCGGTAGTTAGGTGACATAGGGATAGAGTACCAGTCCTGGAATCAGGAGGCCTTGTGTTCAAATCCAACCTCAGACACTTAATAATTACCTAGCTATGTGATCTTGGGCAAGTCACTTAACCCCATTGCCTTGTGAAAACTAAAAAAAAAAATCAGCCCTGTGATACATGAAACTATTAGTGGAACATATTCAAATAAAGACTTTTAAAAATATTTTACAAGAGTTCCCTAAAGTTTTGTTTAAAATTTTCCACTATTGCAAAAAGTTTGGGAACTATCATTTTAGACTAGATTATTTAGAGAGCAAAACGTGACTAGTTTTTCCTTAGTGAAAGCATCAGTTTCAGAAATCATTTTATGGGACTGTTATTTCCTCTCAACAGTTTTTACAAATTATTTATAGGAAAGTTTACATTTAAGCAATTTTTATAACTTCTCTTTTTTTTAAAAGTAACAATCTAAGGTTGAGGGCAGTTTATATTTAGGTCAACAGTCGTTTTTGAAAAGATGTTAGTCAATATCCAGTTTTTTTTAAATAGTGAAACTATAATTTTATTTAAATGAATTTAATGAGTGAATATTGATCTGGCTGATGGTAATAACCATCATAGGGCTTCTGACAGGACAATGAAGTTATAGTCAGAGGGGGCTTGAACCCCAGTAGGGCCTCCTTATCACTTAAATGTACCTGAAGTTACCCTTTTTGTAAAGGGTGAGTTGGATTGGATGACAGGTCAGTTCTTGGGCAGTTCATTATAGTAGGTCACTAACCTCTCCCTAGGCTTATTTTCACAACTTCATAGCTATATAAGTAAAACAAGTCCAACTACATATTCCCTAAGATGAATGCATTCTGACTGGTTTGGATCATTGCCCTGTCTCACTTTAAAGTGGTCATGAACACACTGACCCCAACACAGAGCCCACAAAGACGAGTAATGTCCCAAGTCTTAATAGGAATCCCTTGGTGTGCTTAAACAGTCACCTGAAAGTAGGGATCAATCCCAACTCCCTGGCCCCATGGGAAGCAACACCCTTACCCACAAACAGTTATTTATTCCTTCTCATAGTCCAAGTATTTAACAAAAAGGCAAGGAGAAATCTGAAAGAAGGGCAGCCTTAAGACTTTCTCTGTCTGCTTGGAGGCACCATCTTGAAAGGCTATTTTATTTTTATTAGGATTCACAAACTGAGATTTATTGAAAGATATTCCTTTGTAGTTTATAGGACTCCAAAGGCAAAGAAGGGCAGCCTTAGACTTTGTTTGGGGGCATCCCCTTGAAAGGCTATTTTGTTTTTATCAGTCATCACAAAGAGATTTATTCAAAAGATTATTGTTTACGGAATTCCCGTGGTTTCATCAGGATTCCTAAATGCCCGCCCGGAGACCGGAAGGGCCCCTGCCAAGGTCACCCAAGCATCAAAGAAGCGGGTTCTCCCACTCCCAAGGCAGCACCTGGCAAGTTCAAAGCGGGCGCCGGCTCATGTTCGCTTGTGTTCCAGCGAGGCTGGCAGCAGTGTACCCGGGATGCTCCGGAGCCCAGGCCTGAGCCGGGCAGGGGCTGGGGGGGGTCTCCCGACAGGTTGTGTCATACCGTTACGTGACGCTGGGCCCCGG
Organism: Macrotis lagotis; assembly: GCF_037893015.1. Lineage (NCBI taxonomy): Eukaryota > Metazoa > Chordata > Mammalia > Peramelemorphia > Peramelidae > Macrotis > Macrotis lagotis. The sequence goes on from NC_133660.1 coordinate 12,819,709, forward strand.
GGAGGGGCCCCGGGGGAGGGCCCCGGGGGAGGGCGCCGCTGCACTGCGTCATCCGAGCCCGGCTGCTCTCCGGCAGGGAGGGGAGGGGGCGGCTGCGTCCCGCCGGGCGGCTTGTCCGCTAGGGAAGCGGAGCGGCCGCGGGCTGTGGCCCTCCCGCGGGGTTCTGGCCCTTCCGCCGGGGGTCTGGCCCTCCCGCGGGGTTCTGGCCCTTCCGCGGGGTCTGGCCCTTCTGCGGGGGGGGGGGGGGGTCTGGCCCTCCCGCGGGCTTCTGGCCCTCCCGCGGGGGCTCCGGCCCTCCCGCCGGGGCTCCGGCCCTCCCGCGGGGCTCCGGCCCTCCCGCGGGGCTCCGGCCCTCCCGCGGGGCGCGGTGAGGGATGCGCCTGTCACGCGGCTCCCTCGTGCACACGCTCAGGCCGCGGGCCGGGCCTGCCACGGCCGTCACGTGCCGCCCCGTCTGGGCGCGCGGAGGAGTCGCGCGGCGGGCGGCCCGTCACGTGCCCCCCCCCCCCCCCGCGCTACCTTGTTGATGTCCCACAGCACCAGCTTGCTCCGCAGCCGAGCGAACTCGTAGGCGGTGAGGCGGCCCAGGCCGTGGGCCGCGCCCGTGACCAGCACCACCTCGCCGCTCACCGCCTTCCTCCTCCTGGGCACGAGCAGCCGCAGCAGCGCCTCGAGCGCGGACCAGAGCAGCAGCGGCGGCAGCAGCAGCAGCTCCAGCGCCACGTGCATGGCGGCGCGGCTCCCGGGGGCGCCCGGTCCTCGGGCCGCCGCCCCCGGCGCCTCTTAAAGGCCGGCGCCGCCCGGCAGCCAATCACCCGCGGGCGCCGCTGCGCGCGAGAGCCGGGGCAGGCCCTCGGGCCGCCCGCCCCGCCCGCCCCGCCTCGAGGCCCAAGGCTTTTCTTTTTAAGGAAAGAAAGGAGGCGAAACCGCCTAAAACCTTTTCTCCGAATGAGTTAATTTGGGGACGGAAGGGCCCCCCCCGGGCGGGGGGCGAGGGGAAGGCCCCGCGCCTCTGAGGAGGGGCGCCAGGAGGGGGCGAGCGGGGCCGAGCCCTCACGGGAGCGCGCAACAGCGGCGCAGAGGCGCGGCCAAAGCCGGCCCGGGGCCCCGGGCTGAGCTGCCCCGCTACTGATGCCCCGGGCCCCGCGCCAGGCCCGGAGGGTGCTGCCAGGACGAATGCCAGGCCGCCCCGCAGCCGGCACGGCTTCGGCTACTCGCCATGAAGAGCCGCTGGCCGGATCCTCCCAATAACTTTGTTTTTTAGGCTTTTGCAAGACAATGGGGTGCCAAGGCCGCACGACCAGGTAATTAGTGTCCGAAGCCGGATTTCACCCATAACGTTTTTAAGGAAAATTTTTATTTACTTTGAATTTTACAATTCCCCCCCACACACAAAAGACAGCCTTCCGGTCTTTACACTCCCAATAACTTTTGAGGCGATACTATTATTATTCTGAGAAACTGAGGCAAGCCAGGGTTGGATCGCACCCCCAAGGTCGCACACTGACTCCTAACCTGAACTCGGGTGACCATGGACTGTCTCCACTGTGCCACCTAGCTACTTGACATAACTCAGCAGAATATCAGGCTTCATCTGGAGAAACAAAAGATCCAGAATATCAAGTGAATTAAGAAAACCAAGGGAAAGAGTAAAGATTTCATCACAAAACAGCAGTCATCAAAGCCATCAGGGACTGGTGAAAACAAAGAGAAAAAGAGCAAGGACGGATTTGACAAAAGAGAATCCAAAATAAGGGATCACAGTAACTCAATGTCAAGCCAAAAAATGATATAAATTGGGAAAGAACTTATTTGATAACTCCTCACTATGGGAAGCACAATAGGAGAAATTAGGTTTAAAGCAGGCAGAAGGTGCAGTGGATAGAGCATGGACCCTGCAGTTAGGAAGTCCTTCAGTCACTAGCCGTGTGACCCTAGACAAAGCATGACCCCAATGGCCTCAAAAAGAAATTAGATTTAGAGCAAACCTTGCTCCATAATCTACAACAAATTTTAAATAGACCTACAACTCTAGTTTTAAAGACTATACTACAAAAAAAATTGTAGCAGTTCATACCTTTAAGGAGGCTATAGGGTCTAATCAAGGGACAGAGGCAATGACAATATCTTTTGACATATGAATGGCTCCAAAAAAAAAAGAGTTATAAGAGTATTCTCCCACATGCTTGGCCAAAGGGGGGAAGTTTTCTGGTATGTTGAACGTATTTTCAAACTTTTAATTTATTATATCAGTTTTGCTGGGTTTTTTTGCAACTAAGTGACTTGCCCAAGGTCATACAGCTACATAATAATTAAATGTCTGAGGCTGAATTTGAACTCAGGTCCTCCTGACTCCAGGGTCAGTACCCTATCCACTGTGCCACCTAGCTGCCCCTCTTATTTTCTTTAAACATTTGTGTCTTCATATAGAGTGACTCTTTTGAGAGGAGAATGTCAGAATATGGGGTGAAAAGGGATAGAAAGAGGATTGTTGATAAAAGATATCAATATAAATATGAAGACAATCAATGTTTTTTTTTTGTTTTCTTCCTTATAATTTGAAATCCCCAAAGTCCCTGAGGGCAGGCACCATGTTTTTGCCTGTTTTGTATCCCTACTGAGCAACTAGGTGATGAAGGGATAGAATATTGGTCCTGAAGATTGGTCAAATCTGGCATTTATCATCTGTGTGATCCTGGGCAAGTCACTTCAATCCACTTGCCTCAGTTTCTTACCTGTAAAATGAGCTGAAGGAGGAAATTGGCAAACCACTTCTGCCAAGAAAACCTTAAAAGGAGTCCTGAAGAGTTAGACAGAAAGACTCAACAACAGCAAAAAGTATTGCTAGTAATCATCACAGATCAGCCTAAAGTAAGTCCTTTGCTAAAGATAAAAGATGATGATTGGTATAATAAGGCAATTGAAATATTTTTTGCAAGAAGTAGTAATAAGGGTTTGATTACAGTTCTCAAAACTAGAATTGAGAAGTTAATAAGTCAATGTTTTAAGCACTATGCAAAATGATGGAAATACAAACATAAGAAGAAAGACAATCCCTTCCCTCCAGGAGTTTTCGGTCTAATGGGAATTCAACACAAAAGGAAACTGCAAAAGAGGAAAGGAGACAAAGGAATCAATTTGGACTTGACAAAAATCCTAGGTATAGCTTGGAAAGGAATGAGTCATGGCTTAAAATGATAAATAATATATACTTAAAACCAAGACCCACCATTATATATAATGAAGAAAAATACTAGTGACCTTTCCAATCCAATGAGGGTAAAACACTGATATTTATTTATTACCACCAGGACTATTTGATATAGTGATAGAAGTGCTGGCAATAGTATCAAGACAAGAAAAAGAAGAGAATAATTTGTGAAAAGAGGAAACAGAACTATTGCTTTTTGTGGTTAGGTAATGCTCCTGCAATAAACATGGCAATTTATAAAATTTAATTGATGAGGGGCAGCTAGGTCGTGCAGTAGATAGAGCACCAGCCCTGGAGTCAGGAGGACCTGAGTTCAAATCCAGCCTGAGACACTTAATAATTACCTAGCTGTGTAGTCTTGGGCAAGCCACTTAATCCCATTGCCTTGCAAGAACCTAAAAGAAAAAAAAAGTTAATTGATGATTTAGTGCCACACCAATCAAACCACTAAATGGTTAAATGTTAATATCAAAGGGTTAAAAATGTTAATATCATTCATCTTGAAGAACAAAAAAATCAGGAATCTCAATAAATAGAATAATATAAGTCATAATGAAAAGAAATGGTAAGGAAAGTACTTAGCAATATCAGATCTCCCACAATACTATACAACAGTAAACATTAAAGCTATTTATTATTAGTTAAAAATAGAAAATTTAGTCAGTAGACAGATTAGGAATATAAGATTGGGGAAGATTAAAAAATTATATTCCCTCATGTAGATACCCTTACACTAACTGGTTTTTGTCTGAAGCGAGGCTGTATATGTTCTTCCAAAAGTCAAGGTTTTTTATTTGAATAGTCTCACTTGTCAGAAGATGGGGATCTGAAAAGCTACTTTGGCTTGTCCCACAATGGAAAGGAGTGGATTTCAACTTAAAATGGGATTGGATTTCAGACCCAACTATTAAGAAGTATGTCCAGAAGGACATGCCATGAGGTATGGTTTCTCTTAAATTCAGAATCTTTGTGCCTTATCAATTATGCCAAAAGCTCCACAAATGTGAATCTTCCCCTTCAGGATGTTAGTACACCTAGTGACCATTGTAGAGATCAACAGTTCCCCCCATTTTGGTCAAAGTGATGCAAGTGTCACTTGCAGACCACTGAGGGAAGGGGTGGGGATGTGAAGGGAATAATGGAGGAAAATGGTAGTTTGAAGCAAAACACTACCAAATCTAGGGTTGCCAAGAGATATGGTCAAGGAGTTATAAGGAGAGACTCATGTTAGAGGGAAAAGGCAAAGAAGGAGGCAGATCCTTTTGATAAGTGGACCTTATAAATAGAAGGCCCAAATGGAAACGGGCAGCAAAGCAAATTCAGATCTGTTTTTCTGGAAATATTAGATAAGGTCTTGTTGTTCAGGTGAGGTCTAAGAGAAGGTCTTTTCCAAGTCTGGTCAATGAAAAGACTTTTCTTCTCTGCTATAGAATGTCTTAACACAAATTTTCAAGTCAAATTTTATAAAATGAAATTTGGAACATTTTTAGACCAGGAAAGTTGACCAATTATGTTGATCTATATAGAAAACATACAAACAGAAAATTAGAACCCATTTTTTAATAGTTGGCTTTATTCATTCCCCCATTTGGTGGGTGAGATTCCACTAAGATATTATCAGCTTTTATAAGAAGATGAACTCTAATACAAAAGTGAATTCATTAAAAAATTGTCAGATTAATTTCACTTGTAACAAAAAATAATAAAACATTTTCAGCTTCTAGCCATGAAATGGATCTCTCTTTAAGATAGACCAGAGGTCTTTCTTCTTCTAATACAACTAGTTTTGCTAATATTCCTTTTCTTAAGACAGAACTGAGACAGGGTATTTACTAAACAATAGAATTATATACTTGTGTCACAAATCTTTATCATTCACCTAATCATTCCTGTAGCATTGTGAGAAATTAAAGGATCTTAACTAACATGGGAATATGTAGCTGGTAACAGATGCCAAAGCTAATTCTTTAGAATCCAGATGGTCTCAACCAGGGTGGTATCAGACTTTGCAAAGGGAAAAGGGAGGGGGTTGAGGCAGAGGTGGCACCAGAGAGTGGGGGGGGGGCGGGGAGGGGGACAACAGCGTTCAAGGCAGTGGAGAGTTGGGGGGAGTGTGGTGAAGAGAAGCTGAGATAATATAATGGGAAAAAGGAAAAAACAGGAACTTCTACAAAGAAAGGAGATTACAAATTAGACAACTATAGTTTTAATTCCTTTTTTGCATTAATCCAATTAAAACCAGTCATTGAAAAAGTTAGGGCCATTTTGTAGTTGTACCAGCACTGATAATATTGATCTTAGATCTATGCCCAATTTATATTTTTTAGGGTACCCTCTAAGAAGAACTTCTAAGGGTCTTCGTCCCCAGAACAAGCTTAGAAAAATAGGAACCTGGCCAAAACAGTCATTGGTTTGAGGTTAGAATAAGGAATTGGGGTGGTAGGACAGACAGATGCCCCCCTCTTAAAACTGTGATTTCAAGTAAAATAACCTGGGAGTACCCATCAGATATTGTCGAAGAGGGACTTTGATACCCCCAAACTCTAGTCAATTCCTGAGTCATGGTACCAAAATGAGGAGGGGACTTCCTGACCCAAAAGGGACAAATGTTAACCTCCAGGATTTGGTTTTAAGAAAGAGCAAAACAAAGGTTAACAAACACATTTATTAATATTTCTCTAAACTTCCTGATTATGCAGAAGTTTGTGCAGGGTCTGACTAGAGAGCCAAACCCCCAAGGATATAACTTAGAAAGGTTCTGTTTTGTTTTTTTTTAATATAGTCTCATTTATCAGAAGGTGGTTTCTGAAATGCTACTTCTGGCTTGTCCATCAAAGGAGTGACCTGCAAGTTAGAATGGGACTGGATATCGGACACACCTGTGAAGAGACATGTCCAAGATGACATGCAGGTGGGATGGTTCCTCCCAAAGAGATGGCTTCTCCCAAACCCAGGATCTTTGTGCTTTATCAGTTGTGCCAAGACCTCCACAAATGTGTATCTTCTTCAAGATGCTGGCATACCCAGTAACTTTTGTAGAGGTCAACATAAGACAAGATGAATTTGAAGAATATAGTGAAACATAAGCAGACACATGATTTAATACAAAGTAAATTAAACAGAACTGGGTGAACAACATATACAACGTAAATGAAAAGAAAAACAGCATCATTAAAACTAGATGTTATTGAGTGTAATGTATCATTACACCAAACTCTTTGGGTGTGTCCAAGACAATATTGAGTTCAGATAAGAATGATGCCCCCTCTCCCCGTTTTCCAGTTTGCAAATTTATCTCTTACACCTGAATTATGATAAACAGGAAATTCATCATCTTTTTCCTTATTTCATATATTTTCCTTCCCCTCTCTTAAAGTTATCAACACAGAAAACAAAAAAAAACAAAAAACCTCTTCCAATTCCTCTAACTTAATTCTTTCCATGAGCCTTGACTGTGAGATAGCTGGTGTAATAGAACTGAGTGATGACTTTGGAATCAGGAAGCCTAGGGTTTGAATCTTGTCTCAGTGATTTTTCTGGTCACAACACTGAGAGGCAACATGCTATTATAAACTTAGGTTCAGGAAGACTTATATTACTTGTGACTTGCAGGGACCTGGGAAAGTTATTTCTCTGTTTTCTGTGATTGAATTTGATATCCTTCAGGATTCCTTTCAACTTTAAATTTATAATCTTATGATCCTTGAAGACATTAGCAATATGAAAGAACACTTATTCCTTCTCATAATATTTGAATGTAAGTGCATCATCATTGTTTAGCCCCTTCCTATTGTCCAACTTTGTGTAATTTACCTTTTTAAGTTTCTCTTCACTCCTACATAGTTTATATTTCACATTTTCTACTCAGGACTAGTGTTTCATCAAGAATATCTGAACGTCTTTTATTCCAATAAATAAATTAAATCCAGGTGTTTTCTCTTACAGGATTATGTTTAGTTGTGTAGGGTATATTAATCCATGAGCCTTTATCCTTTGCCTTTAGAAAAGTTGTATTACAAGATTTTTCTTTCCATTATAGTATTTGCCTCAAAGGCTTTTTGTGATCCTAATTGGTTTCTTGGTACTTTAACGTTATTTGTTGCAGGACCTTTTTTTTGACCAAGAAATTCAAGATATGAATTGTATTATTTGTGAGATTTTTAATTTTGGATTTCTTTCAGAAAGCAATTGGTCAATTTCCCCCCTATTTTTATTTTTTTTCTCTCGTTCTAATAAACCATGAATTTCTAATTTAAAAAAAAATTGTATTCAGGCTTCTTTTTTTGGTCATGATTTTCAGGAAATTCTATGATATTTGAATTAAAATATTTTCTAGGTCAAATGTTTTTGATAGATAATTTCTTTTCATTTTTCAATCTATTAATTTTATTTTACTATTTTTTGTTGTCTCATGGAGTCATTGTGTTTTGTCCATTCTAATTCAAAAGTGATCTGTTACTTGGATAAGGTTCTATATCTTATATTAAGCTCTTTATCCTCTTTTCAATTCTTTCCATCAGAGTCCTTGATTTTTTTCCAGGGACTTTTGAAGTCCTTCACCATACTTTTTCTTCTGAGGTGATACTTGTAGTTTTTATGGAGTTTACTTTTTTTTAAGGATTGTATTGACTCTTGTCCTGTAATATTTCTTCATTGTGTTCAGTGTCTTGTTTTGTTTACTCATATCTTCAGATTCAGTTCCTAATTTGTGCCAGAAATTTTGTGCCAGAAATTTTGTGCCAGAACCAGGTTCTGTCTCCTTTCTCAGGTTTGGTAAGGCTCTATTTAAATTTGATCTCAATTTTCTGGGTTCTGACACTGGCTTCCATCTCCACTCCCATGTCTGTGCAAAAGGCAATAGAAATTTCATTGTCTCCAATTCAGTCATTGGTTCCTTGCCATTTTGGGCTACTACTATAGGCTTCTAGACCCTAACAGTCATCCTTGATAAGTATTGGACAAAACTTGTTTGCCTGTGCTTGTGGTGATTTTTGCAGTGGAAACTTCTTCCAACTCCCATAGCATCTGGATTTTTTTTTTTGGTGCGGGCTTGGGCTGGGTGAAGGAGTTAATTGATCTTTCTCTTTGTATTAATAGGTAAGTACTCATCTGGTACCTTTTAGAGATAATAGTGATAATGCTACTGATGCTATCTAGCATTTATATAGAACTTTAAGGTTTGCAAAACACTACAAACATCTCATTTTATCTAAGTAAAATATTATTATAATCCCCATTTTAATATGAGGAAACCGAAGCAGATAAATGTTAAGTGAAACTTGTTCAGAGTTCTTTCTGACTCCAGATCCAATGTACTATCCACAATTCAACCTAGCCAGAGTGGGAGAAATGGGATATTCAATGACTTTTCATGTGCCCCTTTTAACCACAATCATCCTCTAATTTGATAACCAAAAAATTTGTAGATTGGGCAGGAAGAGGCCCCTGTATGTCTTGGTTGGTGGGTGACCTTGAGAGCTTCAAACAAACATGGTGACAGTAAGTGGCTTTAGGGCACCTAAAAGGTACCCAGTATCTGAGTAAACATACCCATGTTTGTCTTGGTCTCTGCTGTACTAGGGATATAGGACATCTATCGGTTTAACAGCTTCTATTTAAATTTGCAGTTTTGCATTGGATTACTGAGAGGGCTTTGTGTACATTGTTCTTTAACCTGCTGCCAGCTATCTGTACCTGGTTTTGGGCTTCAGTCCCTCACATTACATTATTGGGATTTTGGACAGGGGTTATTGATTATATCTGTGAAGCTAGACTGATGAAAGGAGCCTAATAAGTCTCTTGGTGTTCTCAGATATGACACTGGCAACCTTTGATTATTTCAATTATGGTGATAGACATTTGCAAAACTATTGCTGTTCCATGAAACCTCTGGCCTTCCTGCTATCTGCTAGGGAAAATAAATGATTATTTGGTCTTTGTGAAGCAATGATATGAGAAGAAAGTGGTCTTATGATGAAACCTTCCCTGTTCTCTAGTCAGGCACATATACTTTTTCTGACATTTGGTATTTATAAAGAATGTAATCCAAGAAGGATTAGATTCAGAAATTTTTGAGAACATTAGATTAAGTTCAATGTTTTGATGAGTGACACAGTTTTCTCTCAGGAACTTAAAAGATTGATAACTCATTTAACCCTTACTAAATGATCTGATTTTATTTATTGCTCTCTTCAGAAACCAGTTAGGTAACTAGTGTTCTTTTGTGCCTGGGGTTTTCTAGAAGTTCTGTTCATTTTATAATAGTTCTTCTTTTGAGGATGGTGGGCATAAGGAAATGGTTTTCTAATTCTTATTATAAATGATCTCTAAGGATTCTTCCTATTGTAACATAGAACATTCGATTCCATCTATGACTCATAAACAACAGAAGTTTTTTTTTAATTGGAATAAGATAAGGACTAAAACATAATTAGGTTAAAGGTTGAAGATAGTATAAATTTCATTCAAGTACTTAATTCCTTATTATACTTTAGCTACGAAGCTTTATATATTCAGGAAAGAATGGAAGAAATTGAAAAATGGAAATGACTTGCAAATAAAATAGCACAAATGCTGGTTTGTTTTCATGACCATATATTTTCTTTATTTCCATTCTGAATTTGACAAATGAGGTACAGATCTTTAAAGTATAATTTTTACTAGGAACTAGTCCCATAGTTGATTTTTTAAAATTTTGAAAGCAAGTAAAGCTCCTTTTTTATAAGAAAAAATAATGAACAAACTACTCATTGCCCAATTCATGGTAGGTGGTGATGACCTATTTAAAAAGAACACCATGCAACTGAAAGTACTTCAACAAACATTTATTCTGTTAACAATTTAAGATAAAGGTATTTGGCTTATTTTTTCTTCCTGTAAGATTTTTATGGAAGAGGTTTTTCCTGTATGAAAAATCCAGGTATACTTTGGGAACCCCTAACTTTTTTGGCTATTGTCTCTACTCTAGTGGAACCTGGGAACTTCAGTATCTGGCACTTCCCCAAAGACCCACCAGTGTCTCTCCATTTCAAGCCCTTTAGCCTTTAAGGTCTCAATATAGAGAAGAAATTATGAATTCATGAAAAATCAAGAAATTGCACCTCTGTTGTCACTCTTCCCATTAGGGTCATAAAAGTCCTCCTGATTTATATATTTTATCATTTGTTGTTCTTTTGTTTTTGAAGAGGGTGATGTCTTGACTTGCAAGTGAATTGGATTTAAATGAGGCAGAGTTGTTTTAATACTACTATACATTGTTTATATTATGATCATGTTATAAGTTTTCTTCTGATATTTTCTTTGCTCTTTTTAAAGTCATACAAATCTTTGCATATTTCTCTGATTTCCTCATTTTAGTAATTTTTTTAGGTTTTTTTTTTTTTTTTGCAAGGCAAATGGGGTTAAGTAGCTTGCCCAAGGCCACACAGCTAGGTAATTATTAAGTGTCTGAGACCGGATTTGAACCCAGGTACTCCTGACTCCAAGGCCGGTGCTTTATCTGCTACACCACCTAGCCGCCCCCATTTTAGTAATTTCTTACAATAAAATAATATTCTATAATGCAAGTTCATTTCTCAATTTAAAGAAACCAATTTTGTTGTTATTGTTTTGCCTTCAAAAGGTGCTTCTATGTATATTTTGTTATATATATATATATATGGTAATTTTCTGTCTTTCTTTGACCACCTTAGGGTAAATTCCCAGTAAGAAGACCACTAGATCAATGAGTATAACTAGTTTATTGACTTTTCTCACCTAATTCTAATTTTTTCTCACTGGTTCTCTTAGCATCATCTTTGCTAATTTGATATGCTTGAAGTAAAATTTCAAAGTGAAGTTTTATTAATGATTTTTATTTTATTAATTTTATTAATTTTTATTTTTAAAATAGTTAAAATCCAATTAATTATTTTATTATTAATTATTTTAAATTTTTATGACTAGTGAACTAATTTTTATTATTTTGACCTTAACAATAACAAACAAATATGAATATTTCATACAGCATCATAGATTTAGAGCTGGGAGGGACTATTGGATCCAATTCATCCATTTTACAGATGAAGAAACTGAGTTTGAGATAAGTGCCTGGCTTTATACAAAGAACAGAAAGAGAATTGCATGTTAGCATGAATCTCCATTATTTATAAACATGTATATTAAATTCAGCACAGTATTTCCAACACTGTGCTATATTTCTCAACTTCTGAACTTTATCTTTCATGTGCCTTTTAAAACATTTCATTAATTTCCTTATCTTTATATTCTATACTTTTTTTTTATCATTTTGATCACTACCCTGGCTCTTGCAATTTTTCAGCCTGCTTCCTCTGAAAGCTCTCCCCTATAAGTATGGTCAAGCAAAACTAACCAACACATCAGTCATATCTGAAAGTACACATCTCATTCTATAAGTCTAGTCCAACAACTCCTCAACAGGAGGCTGCTGGAGTTATGTTTGGTGATGGCATTGATCATAGTTTTTCAGTCTGTCAAATTTTAGTGTCTGTATAAATCATTCTCCCAATTCTGCCCATTTCACTATACACCACCTCAAATAACTCATTCCAGTTTTCTCTGAATCAATTCTTTCATCATTTTTTAAAATGGAAGCAATATTTCATTATATTCTTGGAATGCGTTAAGCCATCCCCAACTGATGAACACCAAATATTTTTTTTTTAGGTTTTTGGAAGGCAAATGGGGTTAGGTGGCTTGCCCAAGGCCACACAAGTAGGTAATTATTAAGTGTCTGAGGCCGGATTGGAACTCAGTTACTCCTCCTGACTCCAGGGCCACTGCTCTATCCACTGCGCTACCTAGCCACCCCTATTCCAAATTTTTTTTTAAGATTTTTCAAGGCAATGGGGTTAAGTGGCTTGCCCAAGGCCACACAAGTAGGTAATTATTAAGTGTCTGAGGCTGGATTTGAACTCAGGTACTCCTGATTCCAAGGCCAGTGCTCTATCCACTGCGCCACCTAGCCGCCCCTTATTCCAAATATTTTTATACACATGGTCCCCTTTTCTCCTTGTTTGATCACTTTGGGATATAACAGGACCTTTTCTAGGTCAAAAATATACAGAATTAACTGGCTTATGGGATACAATTCCAAACTGCTTTTCAAAATGAGTGGATCAATAGTGGATCAATATCTATCCTCTTGGAGCTCCCAAAACAATTATTTTCCTTTTTGTCATGCTATATCCTGCTTGGTGTGAGGTAGAGTCCTTGTCTTCATTTGCATTCTTTATTTATTAGTGATCTGGAGCATTTTTCATATGGCTATCAATAGCTTGTATTTTTCCTTGTATTTTTAATTTTGATTATTTTTTTTTAGTGAATGGGTTTTATTGTATCAATTACCTTTTGTATCAATATCTCTTGGATAGAGGATCTCTATTAGAAAAACTTTACACAAAACTTCCCTCCCTCCCTCATTCATTGTTTTTCTTTATATTCTATTGTAAAGGGAGACAAGATGAAAAGTATTATCCCACCCAGGGATAATTTTAATAAACCTTATTGCTGCTCAAAAGGAGAGGAGGAGACCACTGCTAGCAAGTATAGTCTCATAGTTCAGCCTCCACATCTGCAATGGGCAATATACAGTGCACTGTATGCATGTTTCAGTCAAAGTTCAGAGACCTTTATCATGTTAAAGAAACAATATCATTGATATCAATGGAAGACTGCTTATCTATATAATGGGAGAGTAAGATGAAGTTATAGTGTATTCTATAATATAATATAATATTCTATAATAAGAAGGAGGAATGAGGAGTAGGGAAGTAGGAATAAAGAAAGTTAACCCAATACCATTCTCAGGAAGAGGCTGAAAGGGGGCGGGGGTCTCTACTGTTTTTCATGAGTCAGCAAGGTCTCTCTCCCATTATCTATTTGTAAGTTACACCATTATTCCATATCACTGTTGATGACTTGAAATTTTTCTTTTAGAAATTATTTGACCACTATCATTTGGGGATACCTTAATCTTATAAATTTGTGTCAAGCGTCTAGTGTATGTTGGGTATGAGACTTTTTATTGAATATGTAAAAAAGTTTTTTTTTCCTCACTTGATAATTTCCATTCTTACTCTCTCATTTATTTGGTAAAAACTTTAAAATTCTTATATAAAAGTCTACTTCTTAGTCTACTATATTTCCACCTTTCCTATTTTGAGTCTTATATTTAAATGGCTGGATCAAAATAAGAAGGATTTTCAGCTAGTGAGGAATGAACCTCACTGAATCTAAATTGGGAGTAGACTTTCTCAGTAACAAGAAAATAGTTCTAGGAATATTGTTCCAACACAATCTACCTGTTACACTTAATAATCTTTCTGTATTCTAGCCAAAAAACTACTACCTCTTGCTCCTACACTTAACTCGTCTGGCAAGGGAAGGCAAAAAACAAAGCAAAACAAAACAACTAACCCACACATTTTTTTCTTCTTTCCCTTCTTCCCCTGGCTCTCATATCCATCTCTGTTCTATTCCTTTTCATGCATAGAATTTTAGACTCTCGGAGTCAGAAGGAATGTCAGAGACTATATAGTTCAATACTAATGAGAATGAGTATTTTCTCTATAATGGAGTTAAGAAATGATCATTCACTATAGTATACTCCCAGAAAATGACAGTGTTGGTTCCTATCCTTTGTTTTCTACTGTGTCCAGTGGAGGAATCTTTATTAAATTATTATTTTACTATCTCCTCTTCATCTTCATCTCTTCTGCTCTGAAATTCATCCCACTCAAATATATTTCCCTGACCATATTCTTGTCACTTGAGCTACTGACTTAGAGATTATTCTCTCTCTCTCTCTTTTTTTTTTAGTTCTGGGACTGTTTTCTTCTCCACATCATACTCTACCTTTGTACTTGATTATCAATGTAGCTTTGCTGAAAATGAAGAGGTCATAAATCTCCTCATTTCCCATAATTTCTCTACTGCTTCAGTCACTAATAGTCGAGTCACATCCACAAATATTTATTAAATGTCTGTTTTCTTTCTTTGCTCCCATTATTCTCTAATTTACAGAATGTTTATCCCTGTACCCCTGCCTTTCCCTCTGCTCCTAGATCTTGTGTACAAGGACTCATTTTCATATTTATATCCTTGATACCTAACATAGTGGCTCGCTCATTAAATGCTTAAAGAGACATTGTGGATTTTTTTAAAGGGTAGGCAACTATTTTTCTAGTTTACTCTTAATCATTCCATTGAAGTTGATAATGCTTAGGTTATTAGCCAACTATAGTGATCAGATTAGGTTAGATATTAGAGGCTAAGTAAGAGAGAGAGGGGAGAGAGAGAGACATATAGTGTTTTGGGGAGATAGAACTGGTTGATATCTAAGATCTCTCTCAGCACCCAGTCCTATGATCTGGTTATCCTGTCCTGGGAAAAACAAAGAAGGAGAAACCTGGAGGAAAAAACAGAGAGGAAGAAAAATTGGGAGAAATAGTGCTTTATTTAGGGTCTATATTTTATATAATATTCTCAAGAAATAAGGAAGGTTTACAATTCATAAGAATAATGAGGATATTAGATGTGATAATATCATTATTACCCTTAGGTGAAACTTGACTTCAATGATTAGTCTTTATGGTAACAAAAACTATTTTTTTCCTTCTTAAGATTAAGAAATGATAGATACTACCACTTTCAAATTTCATTGTGTACAAGGAGAACACCCCATACTGAGATTTTTTTTTTCCATGTGATATTTTCTCACCAGAATAAGACTACATAGTATAATGGCTAAGAGTGCTGAATGCTTAAGTTTCAAAGAGCTATGTTCTAATTGCACTTTTCGGCTACTCCCGCTTAACTGCTCTGTCCTTTAATTTTCTTTCTCATCAATAAAATGTGGATAATAATGTCTCTGCTGCCTATAGCACAGAGTTGATATGAAACTCAAATTAGGGTAATGTATTACAAATTTTGAAATGCTATCTTTTCTTTCATTTAAAATGTAAATTTAATGACAATCTTTATAAACATCAATACAGGGCAGCTAGGTCACACACAGTGGACAGAGCACAGGCCCTGCTGTCAGGAGGACCCAAGTTGAAATCCTACCTCAGATACTTAATAATTACCTAGCTGTGCGACCTTAGACAAGTCACTTAACCCCACTGCCTTGCCAAAAAAACCCATCAATACAAAACATGAATGTTTTGTCATAGCATGGTCTTTGAATACTAAATGAAAAATTATGGGAGAAATAGTAAACTAAAACAGTGTGAATCTTTTTAGAATCTTTTTAGAACTACATACATATAACCAAAATCTAAAGAAGAAATTATGGAAAGAAAATAGAAAGAAAGAAATTAAGGACATGAATATAATTTAGAAACGTTAGATCAGATAGAACCAGGTTAATTATTAAATGAGGAAAAGAGAGGAGTACACACACTTAAAGCTGTATATGGTAATTTTATAAAAATTGGCCATGTATTAGGGCATGAAAACCTTACAAAGAAATACAAAAATGCAGAAATATTAAATTCATCTTTTATATATCACAATGTAATATAATTATATTCAATAAAAGGTTAATAATGAAATTATTAAAAATTAATTAGAGATTAAATAACCAAATTCTAAAGAATGGATGAGGGAAGAATAAATCATAGAAATGATAATGTCTTTTTTTTAATTAAAATGGTTTTTATTACAATATCTTAACAAAATGGCACACCTCTCTCATGGTTGTGGGGGAGGGGAAATCCCAACATACAAGCTCTTTTATGCACTTTGAAAGATTTTGTTCCTTCCCCTTCATGCCAACCATAGGCTGGGGTCACAAATCTAATTGATACATTGGTTCTTATACATTTCCCCATCCTGCTCATTTTACTAATGAGCATGTGCAAAAGAGAAGGTCAAGACTCTAGGTTACTCTTGACCAGTTAAGGACTAGTTTCTTCTAATCTTGGGTTTGTCAATTGATAGATAATTTCAATAAAGATAGTGACAACCAGATTTTTAGAGATGTAGCTAAATTAGTACTTAGGGGAAAATTTATATCTCTAAACATCTTTTTTTTAAAAAAAGAAAATGAATTGATCAAAAATCTAAAGATATTAATGAATCAAGCAGTCAGCTAAAAAATTGGAAAGCTCTCAAATATTTAAAAGCCCATTTAAATGCTGAAATAGTCATCCTAAAAATAAGTGATTAACAAAATTTAAAGCAAAAAAAATCCCATTGAATTAATGAATAATACTTAGAGGGTTTTTTTAGAATAAAACAATAAAATACGTAAGGCATTTGTTAACTTGATTTTGTAAAAATTTATTTAAGGCAATGGGGTTAAATGACTTGGCCAAGGTCACACAGTTAGGCAATTATTAAGTGTCTGAGATCACATTTGAACTCAGGACCTTCTAACTTCAGGGCTGGTGCTCTATATATATTGCACCACCTAGCTGCCCTCATTACCTTGATTTAAAAAAAAAAAGAAAGAGGAACACAATTTACCAGTATCAAAAAGAAAAAAGTTAAATTCATAACAAATGAATAAGAAATAAATTCTTAGAAACTCTTTGCTCAATTATATGCCAATCTAACTGAGAACCTATATGAAATATACAAATATTTATTAAAAATATACAGTCCCAGAAATAACAGAACAGAAAATAGAGGACTTAGATAACCATATCTTAGAAATACAAATTCAACAAGTCAGAAATGAATTCCTGTTGAGTTCCCCTGTCCACCATGGGATTCATTCAGCTCATGAGAGAAAAGAAACATGCATACACTAGGATGGGGGTGCTAGCAGGACAACTAGAAGAGCTGTTTATTGAAAGTATCAAACAGTTCTTATAGCAGAGAACCACCAAATTAGCATTCAGGATAAAAACAATGATGTATTTTGGCAGGGTGTAACCTGGCAGGATGTAACCCAGGTCAAGAAGTTCAGAAACAGGGCTATCAACAAATGAGGCAACAAATGAGGCAACAAATGATGCAGTTGTGTTATCAAATCAGAGTTCCATGGAAAGCCTTCAGCTCAAGGGTCACCAGAGCTAAGGTTTTTTAGTCATAACTGACCTTCTAACCCAAACTTGCTCGAGTGGCCATCCACAAATTCCCAAAGGAAAAAACCTAGGGATGGATAGACAAGCAAATTCTACCATTATATTAGCTATGTGAAAAAAGTAAGGCAACTAGACATCCTATGAAATTCCCTCTAAGATTAAAAAATGTGGAATTGATAGTGAAACCAGGAAGTCAAAACAAATCAGCATCTTTAGTGAATAGCTATGAAAAAAATTTTAAATATAATATTAGCAAAAAGGTTATAGCAACAAATCATGAGGAGTATACATTATTACCTTATTGGAACTATACTAGGAAGGTAGAGTTGTTCAATATTAGGAAAGTAGCTAGGTGGCACAGTGGCTTGAAGTCAAGAAGATTCCTCTGCCTGAGTTCAAATGTGACATTAGAAACTAATTAGCTGTGTGACCCTGGGCAAGTCACTTAACTCAGTTTCCTCACCTGTAAAATGAACTGGTGAAGAAAATGGCAAATCATTCCAAAATCTTTGTCAAGAAAACTTCAAATGGGGTCACAGAGAACTAGATATGACTGAAAATGTTTGAATCAAAATCACCTCAATAAGTCATCTTAGATTAATAATAAAAGCAACAAAAAGCATATGATCTTATAAAAGATGCAAAACAAACAAACAAAAAAGACCCTACCCATTGACAAGGTGCAACACCTATTTCTATTTTTAAAAGTATTAGAAATCATGAGCAGTGGTACCAAGATGCTATCTAGCTATCTAAAATCAAGAGCTACCAGTACATGTAATAGATTAAACTAGAGACATTTTCAAAAAGATAAAGAATAAAGCAGGTTAAGACCATTACCAACATTACTAATTTTTAAATTTTCAAATATTTTATTCAATTTTTAACATTTTTTCTTTTAAAATTTTGAATTCCAAACTCTCCCTTCTTCCATCCATGGAGAATGCAAATAATATATGAATTATACATCGACATTATTATGCTAGAAATGTTAAGACAAGAAAAAGAAATTGAGTGATTAATCATAAACAAAAAGAAAATTAAATGAGCACTTTTTGTAGAAATGGTGGTTTGTTTTGAGAATTTTAGAGATTCAACAAAAATTAATTACAACAATTACATCTGCAGACATACAGGCTATAAAATAAGCCCACAAAATTATAAGAATATTTGTGTTTTAATAACTAAACCAGGATGAAGAGTTAGAAGTAGAAATTCCATTAAAAATAACTACAGAATATACAAAATATTTGGGAGTCTTCCAGCTAAGAGAAACGAGAGCTATATGAATATAACTCCAAATAATGAAAAAAATTAATTGCCCATGAATGAGTGAAACGTAGATCATAAAAATTTCAACAAAATGTTTTTCTATACTTTTTTATTTATTCTGTATCAATTAAGCTAGCAAAAGATTATTTCATAGAAAGAAAAAATGGAGAAATTCATGGGAAGGAACAAAACTTTAAGAATCTCAAGTGAAAATAATGAAAAAACTGGGCAGGAAGGAAATCAAGTAGCACTAAATCTCAAACTACAAAGCAATATAAAACTACAAAGTATTAATCATCAAAACAATTTGGAACTGTTTAAAAACAGAGATTGATCAACAATTCAGGTTAAGTATACAATACTGTCACAATTATCATAATTGTCTAGTATAAAACCAAAATTCCCACCTAGTCTACAAAAAAAGATGCTTTAAAAAATTAGAAAGCAATCTTAAGGAAACTAGGTACAGGCCAACCTATCACACCATAAACTAAGATATATTTCAAATGAATACATGACTTAGACATAAAAGGTCACATCATAAATTAAAAAGAGTGTAAGAAGTTACCTTTCAGAACTATGGATAGTAGAAGAGTTCATAACTAAACAAAGGCTAGACAGAACTGCAGAAGATAAATAATTTTGATTTCATAGAATTACAAAACTTTTGTAAAAACAAAATTAAATACAACTAAAATTAGAAGAGAAGCAGATAATTGGGAAAAAAATCTTGTAGTAAATTTTTATGTTAAAGGTCTCATTTCCAAGATATAAGGGGAAGTGGTTTAAATATATAAGAATAAGAGCCATTCTCTAAATCATAAGTAGTGAAAGGAAATGAACAAGCAGTTTTTGGAAGAAAAAATTCAAGCTATTGATAGCCATATGAGGAAATACTCTAAATAATAACTAGAAAAGTTATCTTGAAGTTCCTCTTCACATACATCAGAATGAGAAAGATGACAAAAAAAAAAAGAACAAATGTTACAGGGACTGTGTAGTTCATTGATGCATTATTTATTGGTGGAGTAGTGAATTGGTCCATATATTCTAGAAAGTAATTGAGAATTATAAACCCAACTAAACTCTATTTCTTTTGACCCAGTAATATTTCTACTAAAATCTATTAAAGAGAGAAGAAATTCCTATATATACAAAAATATTTAAAGCAGATCTTTTGTGGTTGAGGTGCCCATCAATTGGGAAACTGTTGAATTTATTATAGTATAAGAATGTATTGTGGGTTAAGAAATGTTGAAGAAATATGGGAAGACTTGTAAATGCAGTTTGAAGTCAGCAGAACCAGAAAGAAAATTTAGAGATATTTGGGATACTTAAGAATTTTGATCAGCACAATGACTAACCATGATTCGTGAGGACCAATAATGAAGCATTAATTACCACTGTCGAGTCCGGAGGAGGGAACCCAGGCCGACATCAATATGATGCATAAGCTGGTTCATTTATTGATCACAGGATACATACTTTTATACTCTACATTTACGTAACCAATTACATAAGCGTTTTAGCAAGCATTTTTTTCACATGCATACCTTGTGTATTTCTTAGGTGATTGTTTTGAGAACCAAACAGTGTTCTGATAAACAGAGAGAGGATTGTTTTGAGAACCAAACAGTGATTTAATAAACAAAGTGCAGAAGGTAATTATCTCAGAATGCGCTATCTATCTGAGCCTGGGAATGTACCTCCTTAGCTCAGACAGGCAGCTACTCCCTTGTCTAAGCTCTGAAGCGCATCTTGCTTGTTAAAGCACATAACTATTTCTGTGTTAACCCTTCATAGCTCTTAGCCTGGAATACATATAACACAACATCCCACCTTGTCGGAGAGGTAATGGATTCAGAGAACAAGTTGAGAAACATATATTTTGGACATGATAATATGAGAATTTATTTTACTTGACTTTTTTTTTTATTACAAGGCTTCTACCTTCTTTTCTTTCTTCCTTTTCCTTCTTTCTTTAGAAGTTAAGGGGAGAAAATATACCAAACTGAACACAATACTCCAAAAGTGGTTTGACCAGGTAAATCGTCTTGTTTTACCTATTTTTGCTCTCTTAGTCTTGAAAATTCTGTCTCTTTGAATGCAGTCTACGGTTTTATAAGCATTTTTGGTTGACGTACCACATTGGTTTATTCATACTAAGCTTGCAAAACCCTAAAATGGTTTTCCAACTCTTGAAGATGATGGCAATACTTTCTACTACCTTGCACTTTTGAAACTGATTTTTTTTAAAAGCACAAATGTAGCATATTAAATTGCATCAACATACAGACCCCATGGAAAAATAGAGAGAATTATCCTTGAATTCAGGAAGCTTAATTCAAATCCTATCTCAATATATACTGACTATATAGCCATGAGCAAATTACCGAATTTATCAGTGCTCTAAGTCACATTCTAAGACTAGAGTTTTCTAAGCTAAGCTAGGCTAAGCTAATTGGGAGGAGCAGCAATATCCAGAATGGGAGAATGTTTTACTTTTCTTTTTTTTTTTTTTTTTGCAAGGCAAATGGGGTTAAGTGGCTTGCCCAAGGCCACTTATTATTAAGTATCTGAGACCGGATTTGAACCCAGGTACTCCTAACTCCAGGGCTGGTGCTTTATCCACTACGCCACCTAGCCACCCCTAAGACTAGAGTTTTCAGATGAATTGTCATCCCAATAAAATTCCAGACCCAGTGATATAATCAGCTTATAAGATTTGCTATAGTATTCTAGTTTCCAAGATATTTTTGAATCTTCTCTTTATAATCCATTGTGTAACCTATCCTTCCAAGTTTGGTGCCATTTGAAAATATAAGTATGCCATCTATACCTTTATGCAAGTTATTGATAAAAATTTTAAACAATAGGGAGCCAAGTACAAACCCCTAGGGCACTCTACTGGAGGCTCCTTTCAATTTGACATTGAAACCATTAATAAGCACTCCTTAGGTTTTACCATTCAATCAATTCCAAATTCACTTACTTGTACTGTTGTCTAGCCTTATATTTCTATATCTATTCCACAAGAATATTAGTATAGTAACTTTTAAGAAGAAAATTAAATTAGTCTGGCATGATATATCATTTTTTAAAAAAAATTAATTTATGCCTTTTTTCTCGTATTACTTTAATTTCCCAGGATTACCTCCCCTCTCCCTTGAAAACCATACATTTAAACAAAGAAATTGATTCACAGAGTATGAATCATGTTCCATTATAGAACTATAGCCCACTACCTCTCTATTGAGTAGAGAGAAGCATGTTGCATCATCAGTTCTAAGGAGTCGATTGTAAATTTTATTTGTATGCGTTCTAATGTCTTTTAGTATTTTTTTATTTAACTGTAGCTTTGTATATAGTATTTTACTGTTTGCTTATTTTACTTTGAATTAGTTTTTATGTCTTTCAATGATACTCTGAATTCTTTTTTATAGGTTTTTTTTTCAAGGCAAATGGGGTTAAGTGGCTTGCCCAAGGCCACACAGCTAGGTAATTATTAAGTGTCCGAGACCAGATTTGAAACCAGGTACTCCTGACTCCAGGGCCGGTGCTTTATCCACTATGCCACCTAGCCACCCCATACTCTGAATTCTTTATAAATTTTGTTTCTTATTGTGTCACATAAAATTTTTATAACACAATTTTGTTCAACCATTCTCTCAATTGATGGATACCCCAATTTGTTTCCAGCTGTTTGCCATTATAATATGTATTGTTCTGGATACTTTATCTTTAGGACCTTTTCTGCCATTGACCAGATTCTGTCATTGATAAACTTGAGGGATATGGTATATAGATTTGGAATCAGGAAAATCAGCTTTATTTTTCTTATCTATAACATTGAATAAATAATAACAAATAATAACACCTGTTTTTCAGGGTTATTGGGAAAATCATATAAGATAAACATATAAAGCACCCTGTAATATAAATCTTGAAGTCCTACATAAATATTCGTATTATCTACATGCCTGCTAATAAGATTTCAATCAATAAGCATTTACCAAGTATCTACTAGATGCTAAGCAATATGCTAAGTACTGGTTCAGGGATTTTAAGGTAACAATGTAGGGATTTATCTGGGTAAGGTTAAAATAATTTTCCAGATGGTTGTACCAATTCACAGCTCCCCAAAAGTATATTAATATGCCTATCTTCCCACAACCCTCTAAAATGGACAATTTTCATTTCATATCAAATCAATTTGTTAAGCATGAGGTGAAATCCAAGATATATTTTAATTTTCATTTCTTTTATTTTTGATGCTTTGTCCATATGTTTTTGAGCATTTGAATTTCTTTTGAAAAATTTATATTTATGATGTTTATCTGCTTATTTTTTAGGGAATGTCATTGGTGTGATTCTAAAGTTAGAAACCTCTAAGTTCAGTTTTGATGTTGGGATGAAATAAAGCATTTGTGAGTCACTAAGCAAAGGGTTTTTACTTTATTCATATTAAGAAAGGCTACAATGGCACTTACTTTCTCTGAACCTGACCCTTTTTGGACACATTTGAAATGTATGTGGTCAGTATGTGATCTGGTATGTTTTTAGGAAACTACAAAGACTGAGAGGAACCAATTGTTAGATCTGTGTGGGAGCTTTTACTAGAAAGATGCATCAGAAAAGCTAGGGCCAATCAAATTGTTTGGGATAAGGAAGTCAAGGAATAACTTGGTACACTACTTAGTCAAGAAAATGCTAAATCTCCTCATAGGGAAAACATCTGTTCTTGATAAAGCCATGTTGACTCTGTGATCACTACTTCCCTTTTTAGATGCTCATTAATCATTCCTTTCATAAAAAGTTCTAGAATTTTGCCAGAAATTGAAGTCAAGCTCCCTAGTATACAACCTTCATATCTTCTTTTTCTTTTTTGACAAAAGGAACATTTGCCTTTCTCCAAATATGTGGCATCATACATAAGTTTTGACAGATGACCAAATAGTTCAACAATTACTTACAGGACTTTGGATATCAGAGAATATAGTTTATCTGAGCTTGCTGACTTGAACTAATAGGTTTTAGGATGGGAAGGGACCTGAGAGAATACCTAGTTCAATTCTGCATTTTACAGAGGAGAAAACTGAGTCCCCTGAAAGGTTAAGTAACTTACCCAAGGTCATTAAGGAAAGACAGTTAGGTACTCTCTTAGTATCTGCCTATTTATATTTTGTATCAACACTCTGACATAACAGTGGACCTCAGAGCCTAGCTTCAAGGATCATCTCTGACACAAACTGTGTGACCTCAGATAAGTAACTTAATCTCTTAGTACTCCATATAATTCACTAGGACTATAAATTGCAAAGAAAGCACATTTTAAATAGTTTTTTCATCAGGGAACAACCAAATATCTAGCTTTCTTTTCTTTTTCTTATTTTCAGTTTTTGCAAGGCAATGGGGGTTAAGTGGCTTGCCCAAGGCCACACAGCTAGGTAATTGTTAACTGTCTGAGGCTGCATTTGAACTTAGGTACTCCTGAGTCCAGGGCCGGTGCTTTACTCACTATGCCACCTAGCTGTCCCTCACCAAATAGTTTTTAAAAAGAAGAAAACCGGGGCGGCTAGGTGGCGTATTGGATAAAGCACCGGGCCTGGAGTCAGGAGTACTTGGGTTCGGATCCGGTCTCGGACACTTAATGATTGTCTAGCCGTGTGGCCTTGGGCAAGCCACTTAACCCCGTTTGCCTTGTAAAAAAAAAAAATCTAAAAAAAAAAGAAGAAAGCCTTGGAAACAACAAACATGAACATAAACTTGGATAGACTTCAAAAGATAATGGAGATTAGAAGGCCCTGGCATACTGTTGTCCATGGGGTCACAGGTCTGAACAAATGAACAACAAACAGCCCTTAACTCTCCTGAACAGCCTCAGCTCATTCTGAGTTTTACCACTCCTTTCATTAGTCTTATAGGAAAATATCACATATTCTTTAAAAAAAAAAGTTCAGGGGCAGCTAGGTGGCACAGTGGATAGAGCACCGGCCCTGGAGTCAGGAGGACCTGAGTTCAAATCTGGTCTTGGACAATAATTACCTACTTGTGTGGCCCTGGGCAAGTCACTTAACTGATTTGCCTTGCAAAAACCTAAAAAAAAAAAAGTTCAGGTAAATTTTATTTTAATTAAAATAAATGTTAAAGAATACTTTAAACAGGAAATGAAAGAGTCAGAGTCTAATATATTTTCTGGAACTAAGTAGTTACATTTTGATGATAGATTATATCATTATTTCAAACCAGGTGATCCCTTTATGGGGATTTAATGAATCCTTTGGGTAAATTTAAAAAAGTAGTGTGATCAGAGGAACAAATAGAAATCATACCATCTCTGTCCTGTGGGTAAAAATCTGTTCAGATGGAGATAGATCTAATTTTTTTTAAAAAACTGAATTTATTGTGTTATGTAAATAAATTGTGACATTGTCTCCAAAAGGTAATTATTTTGTTTTTTCTTTGACTTTACCTTTTCTTGTCTTAATACAGTAGTTAAGATCCCCAGAATAATATAAAATAAATTTGATAGTGGCCATTCTTCCTTTTAATTCAGTGAATCTTTATCTTTTTTTTTTGCAAGGCAAACGGGGTTAAGTGGCTTGCCCAGGGCCACACAGCTGGATAATTATTGTGTCTGAGGCCAGATTTGAACTCAGGTACTCCTCACTCCAAGGCCAGTGCCCTATCCACTGTACCACCTAGTCACCCCAATCTTTATCTTTTAAGAAGTCTCCTTTATAATCCATTTTGCTATGCTCTTTTGTTTTTGTGGGAATTTATATTATTATTATTTCCAGTTATGATTATTGTTTTTTCTTCTATCAGACCTTCTAATCTTTACTCCCTTTTGCATCCACCATACTCCCCTTTTACCTCCCCTCTCTGCCCCCCAAAAAGGAAAGATGGGTAAATGTATTAGTGTAACAATGTGATACAATCAATACTAACTCATCTATAATTGAAGTGGGCTTACCCTACTTCTTTACCTTTCTTTTCCTCATTCAGTTCAGACTCCAGTGACTATTTCTTATGCTTTCTTTTTCTTATTTTGATTTGCACTTTAGGATCTGCCCTCCAAAGCTAAAGTTTATTTTGTGTTTGGCTATTCCTTCCCCAAACTTCTCTCAAATTCATCTCTCTCTCCTCTCTTGTTTCTGTACTAAAATCTGTCTATATGAAACCCTCCTTTGTCTGGTTAAAGTAAGATTGAGGCTCATGATATGTCTGGTCTCACCAGCTTTTATCTATGTTTGTATTCTCTTCTGGCATATGAAATTATGAGAAATGGTAAACTATGTTTTCATTTTTTCCCAAGCATATCCATGTTGTTGTTTTTCTTTCATAACACCAATACAACAGAAAAAAACCATACAAAAGTTTTGCAATTGTCTTTCTTTACTCTCTTAAAAGTAGTGTGATTCTGAAGGAATAATTGTCTCTTTTCCTTATGATGAATGTAAGCATTTGAAATTCATTTTAATGCTTTGTAATTATTCAAATTATTTACTTTTCTATGTTTCTCATCAAAAATTCTTGAAAATCAACTTTTATATTAAGGGTATATTTCTATCTCCCTCTTCCTGCCCATCATAGTATTATACTTAGTTTTGTCATTATATCATATCAATATTAAACAATATTAAGTTCATTTTCTTTTTTAGCCTCTTTGTATATCATATTCCAAGATTTCCTCTTCTTTATGATAGTTGGAGCATAATGTTAGATTCTGATTTGGGGTTTTGAAATTCTTTCTTTCTGGATGCTTGGAGTAGTTTTTCTTTTCCTTGAAAACTAGGTTTTTAACTATGGTGTGCCTGGGGTCCTTCTTTCTTCCTCCCTCCCTCCCTCCCTCCCTCCCTTCCTTCCTTTCCTTTCCTATTTTCTTCTTTCTTCTTAAATTAAAAAAAATAATGAACTTAAATAAAAAAACATTTCCGTGTACCTAGTACAACATAAAAACCAGGATTCAATATAAAACTATAAGTTTCCATTTTACAGTTTATTTTTTAAAAAACTATGCAATAAATAGTACACATTGTTTTCAATATTTTTTTGTTTTCTATTGTGTATAATATTGCTATTTCTTTGTACAACATTCTTTTGCTTCTACTCATTTTACTTTTCATTATTTCATGCAAGTTTTTTCATGTTTTTCTAAAATCAACCAGCTCATCATTTTTTATAGCATAATAGTATTTCATCACCATCAGATACCACAACTTGTTTGGCCATTTCTTGACTGATGGACATCCCCTCAATTTCCAATTCTTTGTCACTACAGAGAAAGTTATTATAATTATTTAGAATATATAAGTTCTTTTCCTTTTTCCCTAATCACATTGAGAATTATACTAATAGTTGTAT
The DNA here is from genome assembly GCF_037893015.1 of Macrotis lagotis. Taxonomy (NCBI): domain Eukaryota; kingdom Metazoa; phylum Chordata; class Mammalia; order Peramelemorphia; family Peramelidae; genus Macrotis; species Macrotis lagotis. The sequence continues at coordinate 12,846,613 of NC_133660.1, forward strand.
TGCTGGGTCAAAGGGTACTCATAGTTTTATAATTCTTTGGGTATAATTCCAGATTGCTCTTCAAAATGCCAGGATTGGTTCAGAGTTCCACCAACAGTGAATGACTGTGCTAATTCATCTACATTCCCTTCAACATTTGTCATTTTCCCCTTCTATCATTTTAGGCAATCTGATAATTATAAGATATGTCAAAGTTGTTTTGATTTGCATGTTTTCAATCAATAGTGATTTAGAGCACTTTTTCATTTGATTTCTTCATCCAAAAAACTACTGTGTTCATATCCTTTGACCATTTACCAATCGAAATTGACAAAGTTCTTTATGTATTTGAGATACAGGGCCTGTATCTGAGAATCTGTCTATAGAAGTTTTGGCCTAATTTTCTATTTTCCTTCTAATCTTGGCTACATTGGTTTTATTTTGTACCACTCCTTTTAATTAAATGTAATCAAAATGATCCATTTTAGAGTTCACAATGCTCCCTATCTCTTGTTTATTCATAAACTGTTTTCCTATCCATAAGTCTGATAGGTGATATGTTTTGTGTTCTGCTAATCATCTTATGATATCTCTTTTTATATCAGGTCATATATACATTTTTGACTTTATCTAGGAAATGGTGAAAGATATTAATTTTTAATTCTACCAGACTGCTTTTCTAGCTTTCCCAAGAATTTTTTTCTTCAAATACTTAATTTTAATCTAGAAGCTTAAATCTTTATATCTATCAAATACAAAGTTACTATAATAATTTGGTACTGTGAATTATCTACTCTGTTCCACCAATCTACTTTTCTATTTTTTTGATAATTACTGCCTTATAGTAGAGTTTAAGATCTAGTACTGCTAAACCTCTTTCATTAATTCCTTTGATATTTCTGACATTTTATTCTACCAAATGAACTTTGTTATTTTTTCTAGCTCATTAAAATTATTTTTTTTGGTAACTTAATTGGGATGGCATTGAATAAATAGATTAGTAAATAATAAATACCTGAGTGTTTTCATTTTGGGGTTTCTTTAGGAGTTAATAAGTATATTTTTTTCTATTTTCACTTTACCATTTTGTTCTAATAGACCTGTGAAATATATTTATGTTTCCTTAAAAATATGTTTTTCAGGAAGTTTGATGATTCTTCTTTTAAGAATTAAATTTTATTGATATATTTTTTCTTATATTATCATATCTCAAGTATCTTTTTCCTTCCATCTCCCTGAGATAAGTCTGATAATTCTTTTTTTCTAGTTTTTTTATTTTTGTACAAATTTTTTATACATTATTAAAATATTCTTAAGAGTAAACATAATACCCCCTCCCCCCAAAATATAGACCCTTATGAGCAATAAAGTAAAGGAATGAGAAAAAATAAAAATAAAAAAATGTGCTTCAATTTGTGTTCCAACACCACCAACTCTGTTGTGGGTGGATCACATTCTTTATGATAAGTCCATCACAAAAGCTACTTCCATATTTTTCCACCATTGCCATTGCTGATCACAACTCCTTCCAATTCATACCTCCCCACTACCATATACTATATTTTTTCTCTCCTTTCACTCTGTCCCTCTTCTTAAATGTGTTGTAGGGTAGCTGAATGGCGCAGCAGACTGATCACTGGGCCAGCAGACTGATCACTGGCCCTGGGGCCAAGAGGCCCTGAGCCCACATACCACCCCTTAGGCCCAGCAACCACCTAGCCCTGTGGCCCTGGGCAGGTCATTCACTCCCAGCCCCTTGCAAGAAGTAAAAAAGAAAATGTGTTATATCTGACTACTCTCCCCCATGATCCACCCTCTCCTCCATCACTCATATCCCCCCTTCCCCATCCCCCTTCTGTCCTTTTACTCTAGATGTCTATACCCTATTGAGTATATATGCTGTTTCCTCTCTGATCCACCTCTGATGAGAGTGAAGCTTCCCTCATTCCCCCTCGCCTTCCCCTCCTCCTGTATCATTGCAATAGCTCATTGCAATAATAAAAATAAATCTTATTATATGAAATACCTTAGCCTATTCCACACCTCTTTTCTCTTACTCCCATTACATTTCCCTTTTAGCCGTTGACTCCATTTTTACAATATATTGTATCCTCAACTTCAGCTCTCTCCTGTGCTTCATCTATAAAAGCTCCTTCTACCCACTCTATTAAATGAGAAGTTTCATATGAGTATTATCAGTATCATCTTCCCATGCAGGAATAAATACAGATCATCATCATCATTAAGTCCCTCATATTTTACCCTTCTTCTCCATTCTCTATTCTTCACCTGAGTCCTGTATTTGAAAAATCAAACTTTCTGTTCAGCTCTGGTTGTTTCAACAGGAACAATTGAAATTCCCCTGGTTCATTGAAAGTCCATCTTTTCCCCTGGGAGAGGATGTTCAGTTTTGCTGGGTAGTTGATTCTCAGTTCCATTCTGAACTCTTTTGCCTTCCAGAATAGTATATTTGAAGTCCTACGAGCCCTTAATGTAGTTGTTGTTAAGGCCTGTGTGATCCTGACTGCAGCTCCACAATATTTGAATTGTGTTCTGGTTGCTTGTAATATTTTCATTTTGACTTGGGAGTTCTGGAACTTGGCTATAATATTCCTGGGGGTTGTTTTTTGGTTTTTTAGATCTTTTTCTGGGACAGATAGGTGGATTCTCTCAATTTCTATTTTGCCCTCTGCTTCTAGGATATCTGGGCAATTTTCCTGTAGGAATTCTTTAAAAATGAGTTCAAGGCTCTTTTCCTGATCAGGACTTTCAGGTATCCCAATCATTTTAAAATTATCTTTCCTGAATCTGTTTTCCAGATCAGATGTTTTTTTCAATGAGATGTTTCACATTTTCTTTTAATTTTTCATTCTTTTGGTTTTGAACTATTGTTTCTTGACCTTGTAAAGTCTTCAGCTTCCTTTAGCTCCATTCTAGATCTGAAGGATTTGTTTTGCAATTCCACCTAATTGCCCCCAATTCCACCTAGCCTCCCCTTCAGAGACCTTTTTTTTTTTTTAGATTTTTCAGGGCAATGGGGTTAAGTGGCTTGCCCAAGGCCACACAGTTACGTAATTATTAAGGTTCTGAGGCTGGATTTGAACCCAGGTACTCCTGACTCCAAGGCTGGTGCTCTGGTCACTGTACCACCTAGCTGCCCCCTAAGAGAGCTTTCTTATCTCTTTTTCCATCTGACCAATTCTGCTTTTCAAAGCATTCTTCTCCTCAATAACTTTTTGAACTGTTTTATCCATTTGACTTGTGTTGGTTTTTAACATATTATTTTCTTCACCGTTTTTTTTTTGGATCTCCTTAACTAAGCTGCTAACTTCTTTTTCATGGTTTTTCCTGCATCTCTCTCATTTCTTTTCCCAATTTTTCTTCTGTCTCCCTTACTGGATTTTCAAAATCTTTCTTAAGCTCTGTCATAGCCTGAGCCAAATTTCTGTTTTTCTTGGAGTCTTTACATGCAGGAGCTTGTACTTCCTCATCTTCAGATTGAGTATTTTGATCCTTCTTGGCATCATAGACAATGTATTTCTCAATGGTGTTCCTCTTTTTTCTCTGTTTACTCATTTCTTCAGCCTGTGCCTTGTTTTGGGGTGCTTCCTGAGCTTTTGAGTATTATTGGGACACCCCTCCCCCCAACACACAAGGATCTCAGTGCGTGAAGCTGTCTTCCCTCCTGGTCTGTGAATGACCACAAGTACACCCCTATGCCACGGGGGGGGGGGGGGGGGCTGCTGTTCTATGTGGGTCCTAGACTGTGATCTGAATGTGGTCAGAGCCCCACAGTCCTGTTCTAGGTACAGAGGATAGACCTCGGAAGTCTCTCTCTACTCCCCTACTTTTGGTTGGCTGAGCATTCAAGGTCTGTGGGCTTGTGCTTACCAGCTCAGCCTGCTTCCATTTCCTGGATCTGGGCTGCGGCCACCACCTCTGCTCTCTGAGTGTCCTGAGGGTTGGGCTTCGTGTGCTTGCTCTGGGAGAGGTCCCCTGCTGATCTTCCAAGTTATGCCAGGTGCTCTCAGGGTATAGGTGAGCCCTGGCTCCCAGGTGCCTGGGGCTTGCCTCTAGGAGGCTGAAGTTCCTTCACTCTGGTGGGCCCTCCTCTAACCCTGTGGAGTGGAACCTTTCCATTATTTTCCAGGTTACCTTGTTCTGGAGAATTGCCTCACTAGATCCTTTTGTGAGTTCTGTCTCTTGAAAATTAAGTTAGAGTCATAATTTTATGATTTTTGAAATATTATGGGAGAGCACCTAAGAGATGCTCTTCTCCTGTGGCCATCTTGGCTCTGCCCCCAAGCCTGATAATTCTCAAGAATATTCCTATCGAGGGGCTGCTAGGTGGCTACAGTGGATAGAGCACCGGCCCTGGAGTCAGGAGTACCTGAGTTCAAATCTGGCCTCAGAAACTCAATAATTACCTAGCTGTGTGGCCTTGGGCAAGCCACTTAACCCCATTGCCTTGCAAAAAATTTTAAAAACTAAATAAACAAAGAATTATTCCTATATTTCAGGTTAATTGTTTTTCATAATTGGTATATTTCAGAAGAAAATATAACAATACAATAAGTACAATTGGAGCATCAGAAAAGAAGAATGGCTCTGACCACCAGGACTCCAAGAGTAGAAGAAAGAAATGAAACATGATAAAAATTTAAATACAATTCTTGAAGACAAACTTAGAAGGCAAATAAATAGTTAAAATGGAAAGTGGAAAACATAACTCAAGTAATACTCTATCCTTTAGGTTCAGAACCAGGTTCTAGATTTTGTCTCCCTAGATTCTGCCCCTCTCTAGTGGCCCAATATGTAATTAAAGCTGGTCTCAGCTTTACTTCTATATCTTCCTTATAAAATTGAGCAGCTAGGTGGTAAAGTGTATAGAGTGCCAGACCAGGAAGGACTGAGTTCAAATGGGACTTCAACCACTAACTAGTTGTGTGATCCTGGGCAAATTATTTAATCCTGCTTGCCTCAGTTTCCTTAACTGTAAAATAAACTTAAGAAAGAAACAGCAAACCACTTCAGCATTTCTGCCAGGAAAATAAGGTCATGAAGTATTGGAGAACTGAAAATGACTGAATAACAACAACAAGGTTTATTCATGATAGCACCCTTTATGTCTAAATCATGTATCCATTTTGAGCTTATCTTTGTGTGAGATGTTGATCAATACCTAGTTTCTGCCAAAAAATTTTCAGTTTTCCTAGCAGTTTTGGTCAAGTAGTGAATCCTTGTCTCACTTTGGTCATTTACTTCTGTATGATTTTTGTTTTTGCTATTGACATGGTCAAGTATATTCATAATTTTCCTGGTATTGAATGAGCCAGGAATTCTTAGTCATAGTATATGATCTTTTCAATATAGTGCTATGATAACATTTGTCCTTTGTTCATGAAGAAGATCATGTTAACAGGGAAGTGATATTATGACAAGCACATGGATTGGATTGGAGTGAGGGGGGCTGTGCTAAGTTACCAGTCTCACTTTCTCCTCCAGAACCATCTGGGTCCAGTGACCAGACATGAATCAGTAAGACAGGAGATGGTCCTGGATATGAGGCAATCAAGGTTAGGTGACTTGCCCAAGGTCTGAGGCTGAATTTAAACTCAGATCTTCCTGACTTCAGGGTCAGCGTTCTACCTGCATTGCCATCTAGTTGCTCAATATTGCTATAATCTCTTTACTAGTGTTTTTTTTTTTATTTTAAATCAATTTTCATTAGAGAAACTGGTATGTAGTTTTCTTTGTCTCTTTTTGATCTCCCTGGTTTAGGTTTCAAAACCACATTTGTGTCATAGAACTTCTTTACTTATTTTAAAAAAATGGTTCATGTAGTATTGAAATTAATTGCTCTTTAAAGTATTGGAAGGAATTTACTTGTAAATTGTTAATTGATGGTTTGTTTAATTTCTTTTTCTAAATTATTATTTAATACTCTATTTCCTTTTTTGTTCGTCTGGACAATTCATATATTTGTAAATATTCATCTATTTAATTTAATTATCAGTTTTACTGATATAATTGAGCATAATAGATACTAATAAATGTTTTAATTTCATCTTCAATGCTTTTGCATTCATCTTTTTCATTTTTTGATGCTGATAATTTGGTTTTCTTCTTTATTTAATAAGATTAGTCAATGATTTATCGATTTTATTGGTTTTCATTAAAACTATTTTATTTATTAGTTTATTTTTAACTTTTAGTTTTACTAATCTTTCCTTTAATCTGTGAAATTTCTATTTTTGGTATTTAATTAGTTTGCACAGACTGCTCTTTCTTGCTTTTATTGATATAAGTATTTAGAGAAGTGATTTTTCCCTTTAAGTACTTCTTTGGGGTATCCCATAAATTTTTGTATGTTGTCTCATTGTTGTCATTTCCTTTAATGAAATATTTGATTGTTTCTATGATTTGTTCTTTGCTCCACTCATTCTTTAGGATTAAATTATTTAGTTTCTAATTAATTTTTCATTGTTGCTTCCAAGCCCATTTATTGAATATAATTTTTATTGCATTAGTCCCCAAAGGATGTGTTTAATATATCTGTTTTTTGCATTTGTTTGTGAGGTTTTTTAATGTCATAATACATGGTCATTTTTTTGTGACGGTGCCATCTACAGCTGAAGAAAGGGGCATACTTCTTTCTATGCCCATAGAAAACCATTTGTTTTTTTCCAGAACTCTATTATATCTAACTTTTCTAAAATTATATTCATTACTTTAACTTCTTTCTTATTAATTTTTTGATTAGATTTACCTAGCTCTGATATGGATAAATTAAGGTCCCCTACTAGAGTAATTTGACTATTTCCTCCTGTATTTTAACTTTTCCCTTAAGAATTTGGATATGCTGCTAGTTGATGAATCTATATTTAGTATTTGTTACTTTGTCAATTGTACCTTTTAGCAAAATAGAGTTCTCCTGACTGTCTCTTTTAATTATGTCTATTTTTGCTTTTGCTTTGCCTGAGATCATGATTGCTACCCCTACCTTTTTCACTTTAGCTGAAACATAATAGATTTTTGCTCCAATTCCTTATTTTAACTTTGTATCTTTCTGTTTCAACTGTGCTTTTTTTTTAAATATACTGAATTCTGGTTTCTAATCCATTCTGTTATCTACTTCTATTTTATGGGTGAGTTTAGCTTATTCATATTCACAGTTATGATTACTGGGTATTTTCTTCCATCCTATTTTCTCCTGATAATCCTTCCCCAACACCCTCAATTTTCCCTGTCCATCCTTAAAAGCCTGTTTTGCTTCTGACCATTATCCCCCTTAATCTGCTCTCTCTCTCTTTTAGTTTCTTCCCTGTTGGATAAAATGGATTTCTATATTTAATGGATTGTGTCTATGTGTGTGTGTGTGTGTGTGTGTGTGTGTGTGTGTGTGTGTGTGTGTGTGTGTGTGTGTATTCTTCCCTCTTTGAACCAATTAGATGTGAGTGAAATTCAAGTGTTGCCTGTCCCCTAACCACTTTCTCCTCCATTAGAAAAATGAATCTTTTTTTATATGATATACTTTCCCGCATTTTTCCATTCCCTTCTTCCTTTTCCCAGAACAACCATTTCTCAGGCTTCCATTTATCTTTTGAGATCATGATTTCTGTTTAAAAAGACTCCTAATTGCTCTAATGGTGATAAGGGCTACACATATCACCATCCCATTTGGGAATGTAAGCTTGTTGATTTTCTCATGATTGTTCATTCATATTTATTTTTTATACCTCTCTTTTTTTTATACCTCTCTTAGGCCCTGAGTTTGAATGTCAAATTTTCTATTTCTATTTCTATTTCTATTTCTATTTCTATTTCTATTTCTATTTCTATTTCTATTTCTATTTCTATTCTTTTGAGTCTAAGTCTTTTATTTCATTGAATTTCCACTTTTTCCCCATGTAGGATTGTCTAAATTCTAAATTGTTCAAATTCTAAATAATGTAAACCTTTCAGAATCTATAGGGATGGAGTCATACCTCCCTTCTGGATTACTTTTTCCCTGGAAAACAACTTCAAAAAACTTCCCTTTCACCATTGTAGCTTTTATAATCAGGTTCTCTTTTTGTTGTTCATTTTTCTAGCCTATTTCTCGAAGACCAGACCACAGCATCAGAGAGACAACACCATGACAAGCAGGTGACTTGGATTGGAGTGGGGGGGCTGTGCTAAGTCACCATCCTCACTTTCTCCTCCAGAGCCATCTGGGGCCAGAGGCCAGATATGAATCAGGATGACTAGAGATGGCCCTGGATGAGAGGCAATCAGGGTTAAGTGACTTGCCCAGGGTCACACAGCTAGTAAGAGGCTGGTGCTCCATCCCCTGCACCTCCTAGATGTTATGGTCTTCTTTGAGAATGAAAGAAAAAAACATTATTAACTTATTTCTTGACTTTGTGGTTTGTTCTCATACACAACACTTCTGTGTTTCTGTCTTAAGCCTCCCTTTTACCATTGTAGCTTTTATAAGAAGGTTCTCTTTTGTTTTTCATTTTTCTAACCTATTTCTTGACTTTGTATTCTATGTAAGAGTTGGGCTCTGGTTACTTTTGAGTATTATTGGGGTTGTAATGACTGTTCTAAACTTTAGGGGTTTTTTGTCCTGCTGTTTCAAGTTAGTTCTAAAGATCTATAACTTTTTGATATTCCCAGATGTTATCAGGGAGAGGTGTGGTCATTGATCTCCTGATCTAGGCTCTGTCCATGTTCTCTCATGACCTCAACTTTTCTCCTTCCTAGAACAGCAATCTCTATCCAGGTAAGATCCCTGATCCCTTGAACCACAAATGCTCCTCTCTGCCTTGGAACTGTGACCTAGCATGGGATTGTCAAAGAAGTCGCCAATTGTGCACTGAAGTCTTGTGCACAGAGCTAGCACAGGGAGTCCCTGGAATCTCTCTAAGACATTTAATTCTCTTACAAGCTCTAGGAGGTAAAAGCTCTGGTATCACTGCTGCAGGAATTGTTCCTGACACATCACTTCCAAGAGCCATAGCTGGTGTTGCCACTGCCCTTGTCTTCTGGCCAGCTCCCCTCCCAATGTCACACACCTCTCCTCCTGTCCTCCTAAGTTGTGCTAGGCTAAAAACAATGTTTCTTCCAAACCTTTGTTGACTATGCTGCTTTAGAATTTGATCTGACATTATTTAATTTAATTTATTTATTTATTTTATTTTATTTTATTTTGCAAGGCAGTGGGGTTAAGTGGCTTGCCCAAGGCCACACAGCTAGGTAATTATTAGGTGTCTGAGGCCAGACTTGAACTCAGGCACTCCTGACTCCAGGGCTGGTGCTCTATCTACTGTGCCACCTAGATTTGTTGTTTTTTTTTTTTGCAATGATCTGACATTATTTTAAAGAGGAATGCTGGGAGAGCTCAGCTGGCATGCTTTCTTTTCTCTATTATTTTGGCTCCACTCCCCAATCCCTCTCAATTCTTTGTTGATTATTTACTCTTTATTCTATATAGCCTATTTGCTCATGGTTGTTTGCTTCTTGTATCAGCTATTAAATTGTGGGCTTCTTGAGGGCAGGGCTTGTCTTTTGCTTTTCCTTATATCTCTAATGCTTAGCCTACTACATAGCACACAGTTAATACTTAATGCTTATTGACTAATTTACGAATGATTATATCTATCTACTTCATCTCAAATGTTAGAAGTCTAAGAGGCTAATCCTTGGGGTTCAAAATAAAATCAAATTTTCTGATCACTCAAAGTTGTGGAACTACTTATTTTATGATGGTCAGCTTAGTTCCCTCCCACCAAATAATGGTTACACAGAAGACCATCAGACTTTATCAAAATAAGCAGTAAATAGAAACAAGAGAAGTTAAATTTGTGTGAGAAGGGGCAAAGGTTTATTCTTTGTATTGTCTAGGGTTGTTTGTGTTGAAAGTCAAGGATGTGTCTGAGGCTTCTGGGAGGTCTTTTGTTCACAATTTGAAAGATTCATTTACCTCTCAAAATCCTCTTAAGTCTTATTGTGCAGTTATGCAGTATCTTAGACTCTGCAATTTCTCAACCAAATATTTGCTACATTCCTCTCTGTATATGAAGTTTACATAACAACCATTCCTTGTAACTAAGAAAAGCAATGCCCCCAAGCCAAATCAATGCATGTTATGTTGGACAGCATATGTAGCATTGTACAATTGTAGTACACCACCTTTTTTGTTTTTGTTTTTGTTGATTGATTGGTTTATTAAGTGACTAGCAGAATAGGACTTCCCAGATTGGGGTTTCTAACCTGTCCTCCCTGGAAGGAGCAGCAGAGGGAGGTCACACAAATGCCAGGGTAGAGACATGAATGCCCTAGACCTGAGACATTTTGAGCTCCCCTGCTCCAGGTTGGGGCTCAAATGAAAAGGGCTCAGTTGGGTTTGGGGGGGAGGTTAGACTATTGTACCTCAAAATCATAAGGCTCTATCACAACAGAAAGGCTCTTAAGAGTCCAACCCTGCATTTTACAGGTGAGGAAACTGAGGTCTGGAGAGGAAAAGGAACTTACTCAAGGTCAACACAAATATTAAGTGGCCAAACTAGGATTCAAACCCAGGGCTTTTAAACTCCAAATCTAGTACCCTTGACTCTGTATCATGCTGTCTCAATCAGATGTTTCCCATCATATAATGGTTACCTCTTGAGACTTTATTTATAGCCCCAGCCACTCCCAAACACCAAAGACAGAGGTGTGGGGTGATCAGAGGTATATTGTAGGAAGGGAGCTTGGGAAAGGGCACTGGAGACATAGATCCTGGAGGGAAGGGGACAGTGGGGTTTTGGGGTCCCAGCCATATAACACCTTTTTTTTAAGAGGGAAGTTTCATCATTTTCTCCTTGGGTTCATGATTAATCATCACATTAATAATGTGCATTGGAACACTTTTCAATCTTTTTTCTTTTTCACACTACTGTAGTCAATGTTCTCTTAGTCATCATTTTCTACCCTTCATTTCAGTTCATATAAGTTTTCCCAAGTTTGTCTGAATTCCTCATATTATTAATGTCATCAGCATCATATTACTTTGATAAATCAGTTATTCAGAGATTACTCTATTAAGGAAACCCATTTTCCTTCCTTTTTTGCCACCATTAAAAAAATATATCTTTTTTAGAATGTCCAACTCCCTTCTCTTCTGAAAGTTATTTTTTAAATCTATTTTGCACTCCAAGTACTCAGTGGTCTTTCTTAATGTCCTTCTCATGTGACATTCTTCTATCTCCCAGTCTCCTAATACAGGTTAAGATTTCACTCTGCCTCTTCACATATTTTTCCCTTTTTTTTTTTTTTTTTTTTTTTTGGTAATTAAATCCTTCATCCATTTCTTTAAGGAGCACTTCATTTGCCCTGATAACCTCCAGAGAGTCTGCTTACATTCTCTTTAAGGTTCTCACCTAGAAGACTAGCCTCAGCTTTGAACATAAGTAGCAGCAGTATTTGGCAGGGGTGTAGAGACAAACATTGGCAGAGAAGTAAGCATTGCTCAATTCTTCAAATTAGTACAAAATTATTCTTGCTTTAAATAATTGCTGGAAGTGAAAACCTCAGTATAATTTCTTTCTGGAAGCCTATGGAAGCCTTCAACTCTCCTCAAGTCTTCAGCACCTTTATGGCTAAGCCCAACTTCTTTTCCTTTTTAAATTTACTCTAAAGCCAAGGTAGAAGAATGACATAAATGTAATGGCTAGACTAGACTATTAATGTAGGAAATATTAGAAAATAGTGATTTTTAATTCTAGTGATTGGTAAGAAATATCTACCCACAAAGTTATAATCTAAAAAAGTGCTCTAGTGAAAGCAAATGAGTAATGTGGTGATTTAGGGTACTAAGTAGTTAAACCAGAGATAGGCTGCTCTTCCTGTCATATAGCTAGTACTAGGACATTATAATGTGGTGGGGAGTGTTGTGCACAGAGTCAAGAAAAACCTGTGTTCACATCAATGCCTGATACCTACTGTCTGTGTAATTGGATAAACTGTCTGATACAATGTCTGATGATATCAGTGTCTGATAATATCAGTGTCTGATACCTACTGTCTGTGTAATTGGATTTCTTACTATATTAAGTTAAACAGCTTTTCTGAGCTTCAGTTTCTTCTATAAAATATGCTTTAGAGCTTTTGCAAAACTTAAATGAAAGAATGCATGAAGAGTGCATTGCAAACTTTAGACTGTTGTATAAATGTCAATTATTAATAAACTTAGATATTTGATTTAGTAATGTTGTAACCAATAGCCTTTTCCCTATATAGAGTCCCATAATTTAGATCTGGGGTGGACTTTGGTTATTCTAGATTAGAATTTCAGAGTGTTTGCATCTCCTATTAATAGTGAATATTTTGGGGCAGTGGCTATCTGAACTTAGATATTTGATACTAGTTTGTCCTTGGGTAAGTCACTTAACTCCATTGCCCCACAAAAAAACAAACCAAAAAATTAGTGACTATCTTATCTAATTACATTATTTCCCTACCCTATCTTCACCAGCACTGTTCCATCTCTGATTCTAATTTTCTTTCTCTCCTTATCTATTGCATTATTCCTTGTTGTCTACAAACATGCCCATATGTCCTCTATCCTTACATAACTGGAGTGTGAAAAGAGTGCTCAGCTTTTGTAATACCAATGTGGACTATGAAGCACATGCAGATATTCTGTAACTGGGTCTGTTTTTAATTAAATGGTTGAAAAAGATTGGAATTTGAGTACATTCAAAAGGCACAAAAGTCAACCTTGGCCTGGCCTTTTTAGTCTAACTCCTTATAACTCAATATAATAATGTTTGCTGTCCTAGAGACTAAAACAAGTTAACCAATGAGGAAATTGAACTTGGGAATTATGGACAGCTGTGTGCTGGTAAATGTTTTACAACTAGCTTTTCTGGGGGAAAAAAAAAGTACAAATGACACACTTTTACTTTTAATCTGCACATTCTCTATTACTTTCTAAAGTCTAGATAATAAATAAAACAACGAATCAAGACCTGGCTAATATTTGCCAATTTTTGAGGTGTAAATTTTTTTTTTTAAATTGACTCAAGTTTCATTTGAGCTGGCTCCAGCACAAACTTCTGAACATGGGTCACTTCTCTTTATGTATCTTTCCTAATTTTTTGGTTGAAACAAATTAGAGCTAACTACAACCTTGTGAGATCAGGAGAGTGAGTCACCCAAGATCCAGGAGTATAGTCCATACTGGGCTTTGCATCACGGAGGTCCTAAGGTGTAAGAAGCAACCTCTGAGACTCAGTCCAACAGTTCTGAGATATACTCATGCAGTGAGTGTATATATTATATATTTGGAAGTGAACTTGGAGGGATCAACAATATGTAAAAATTATATTGTCTGAGTTCATTTGTTTCTAGAGTGAAGGTGATAAGGTATTCTTGAGATGTTAGAAGGGAAATGTTTATACTTTTGTTTTTCTGTGTCACTGAAGTTTGATCAAAGAATTTTTGGCTCATGCTTTTTTGCTACCACTGTGCTAAAGAAAAAGTTCTACCTCCAGATTCTATTCTGAGCTTCCTAACATTGCTTGAAGCAAACAGATCATGAATCCTACAGAAGTTTGCAAAAGAAAGTTTGGGACAAAAACTTCAATTCTGGTTTTGTCTGGTTCCCTGACCTTCCTAATGCAGACATCTTAATTTTAATTTATTTATGGCAATGGGGTTAAGCAACTTACCCAAGGTCACACAGCTAGGCAATTATTAAGTGTCTGAGGCCGAATTTGAACTTAGGTACTCCTGACTCCAGGGCCAGTGCTCTATCCACTGCGCCACCTAGCTGCCCCCTAATGCAAACATCTTAAGCTTCGTTTTTGCTTTTTGTTTCCTGATCTGTAAACCCTTACCTTACTCTTTTGCCCCATTTCACACATAGAGGTTGCTTTATCTGTGATACAGGGTTCCTGAAACTCATGTTCAGGGCTTAATAACTTTATATCAGTGAAATCTGCTCTGAGCATAATATGGCAGCAATTACCTCTGGGTCATAGATTAGATGATTGAATTTAGTACCTAATCAACAGCCCCTTGGATAATTTAAAAGTAATTGATGTTAACTGGCAAATGGAATTTAGTATTAATCACTGGCAGCTAACATTGGGTTAGCTTGGATTATTATTAGATAATAATTAAAAATAATGAATAAAATAATAATAGGGTTATTATAAGATTAGATTATTGGAATAGCATTAGAAAAGAAAAAAACCCTTACTGATACTCCTAGAACCATGAAAGAGATATCACCACTCTCACTCTGAAGATGAGACCAGAATAACTGAGACATTAAAACCTCCCATCTGATCCTTCTAGCATATTTTCAACATGTTCTCTTCTAAATTTCTTTCAAAGCCTTTGCAATGTGGCTTGCAATTCCATGAGTCAACTGAAATTCCTTTCTCCAAAGTTATCAATTATTTCTTCAAATCTTGATAATTCTAAACTGTTTTTATTTATAAAATAAATATTTAAATAAATAAAATGCAAAATAGCACTGCTTTATATTTTTTGCAACTGATGGATTTTTTAATTAGAGTGGCATATTTTTATTTTATTTTAAAAATGTTTAATATTTTAATCAGTCAAAATCTCTTCCCTCTTTCCCTTGAGATCATAAGAAAATTAAAATCTATTACAAATATGGATAGCTGATCAAAACAAATGTCTAAATTTACCATGTCAAGAAGTATTTGTCTCATTTTATACTCTGAATCCTTCACCTCTCTGTCATGAAGTAATATGTTTCATCATAAGCCCTCTGGAATAATCATCATGGCTGATCATTATGCATAAGTGATCAACTCAATAGCATTGCATCATATTAATAAACTATAACTTGTTCGACCATTCTCATCCATTATGGATACTCCCTCAGATCCTCATTTACCATTCCAAAAGGTTACATTTTGGGGCATCCTTAAAGTTTATTTTGCTTAGATCTAATTCCTAATCATTCCTGAAATTCCTGCTGCCTTCTCCCTTTTCCCTATTTCATCGATGAATAAAAGCTATTTTTTGTACTCAACTTGGTGGATATGTACTCTTCCTTCATTTGACCAGGTTCAGTTGACAGTGAGATTCAAGTGACAGCTACTTCCCCTACTCTCTCCTCCTTGTTTGTACAGATGTCTGCTTGTGCACTTTATGTGAGATAATTTTTCCTAACTTTCCTTTCCTTCTCCCATCCCCCTCTTCTTTCTGTTCTTTCCTGAAGAACATCAACCTATAACAAAACTGTTCCCAGGTCTTGTTTAACTGTACTCCCTTCTATGATCCCTGATAGGGTTCCATTGGGACATGTCTATCATTTCTCCATCTTTGAATTAAGTAGTTTATATATTTTAATGTTTTATTATTGTTCATTCACTTTATTTCTCATCAATCCTGTGCTTGAAATTCAGTTTCTACCATCAAGGATGCTTAGAAGTCCTCTATTTCATTAAAGGTTCATTTTTCTTCTACCTCCTCCTCAGCCCATCATTATACGCAATATTGATGGATAAATTCTTCTTGGCTAAAAGTCCATATTCTTTGCCTTCTATAGAATATTTATCTTTCAAATTCCCTGCTCCTTTATAGTAGTGGCTGCTAAATCACATATGGTACCTGAATTCTTTCTTTCGGACTGCCTGTAGTAATCTTTTTTTCTTTGAACTGAAAATTCCAGATTTTGGCTATAATGTTTCTAGGTATCTTCATTTGTGAGTTTCTTTAAGGATAAGATTGATGAATTGTTTCTATTCCTACTTTGGCCTCCAGTCCTTTGACTCATTCATGCTTTATGATTACTGTTTCCAATTTTAACCTTTTTTTCCATGGTCCTTTACTAAATAGAATTTTTCTTGCATCATGGTTTGAAAAGGATGCATTTACTATTTCTGCCTTTCTACATTTGAGGGTTTTTTTATGCCTTTTTTGCCTTAAAATGTAGATATCATGTACCACTGAAAGGCATATTTTCTTCTATGCTCTTTCAATTTTTCCCAGGGGTGTATCAGATCTAACTTTTTAAAAAAAAATTTATTTAAGGCAATGGGATTAAATGACTTACCCAAGGTCACACAGCTAGGCAATTTTTTAAGTGTCTGTAGCCAGTCCTCCTTCCTCCAGGGCTGGTACTCTGTTTACTATGCCACTTAGCTGACCCCCCCCCCCCTTTTAAAGATATTTTTATTTTATTTTTTTTGTTTTTGCAAGGCAATGGGGTTGTAACTTGCCCAATGTCACACAGCTAGGCAATTATTAAGTGTCTGAAGTCAGATATGAAAGCAGGTCCTCCTGACTCCAGGTCCAGTGGGTGGTCTATCCACCATACCACCTAGCTGCCCCAGATCTAACTTTTCTAAAATTCTTTTCACTTCCTTAACATCTTTCTTGTTAGCTTTTCTAGTTTTGACAGGGAAAAGTTGAGGGCCTCTACTAACTTCCTTAGAAATTTGGATGCTATGCACCACCACCTCCTTTAATTTCCTGTTCCTTCTATCAGTCACCCCACCCAATTTTTTTTTTGTCCTCCTCTTCTATTTCTTTATATGGTATGATAGATTTCTATACCTGCTTATGAATGTTATTCCTTTTTTTGGGTCAATTCCAGTGAGAGCAAGATTCAAGCAATGCTCACCCCCTTCCTTTCTTTCCCTCCACTACAATATGTCTTTGGGGCTTTTCTTCATGTGAGATAATTTACCCAATTCTACCTCCCTCCTTTCCTCCTCTACCATTGCAAAACTTTTTCTCACCCTTTAACTTTTTTTTATTTCATCCCATCAAAGTCAGTGAGATTCTTACACCTCATCCTAATGATGATACAATTCTTAAGTTATACTTATCATCTTTTCATATTAGGATGTAGACAATTTAATCTTATTGTATAACGTATTTTTTTTTTTGTATCTGAAAATCAACTTTTCTGTTTAGTTCTGGTCTTTTCATCAGGAGTGTTTGAAAGTCCTCTATTTTATTGAAAATTCACTTTTCTCCTCCTGAAAGACTCTGCTAAGTTTTGCTGGGTAGGTGATTCTTATTTGTAATCCAAACTCCTTTGCCTTCCAGATAAAATATTTCAAGCCCTTAGATCCTTTAGTGTAGAAGCCACTAAATCCTGTGGCTCCTTGAATGTTTGTAATGCCTCATTTCCCCATATATAAGATATACTTTAATTTTGGGGGGGGTCTGAAATTTGAAAAAAATGTATTACATAAAGGTATTGAGCTGAGGTTTATTCATTGTAAAATTCATACAACTCATCACTGTCAAAACTCCCATCCATGAGTTTGTCCTCATTTGTGTTTGATGATGAATCACTGTCTTAGCAGAGTGACTGCTCTCCTGCCTGGGCTCTGGTCTGTGGTTGACCACAAGCACATCATGGGCAAGTTTGGTGCATGTACTCATGCTTAGTCCATTCCATTTCATGAACCTGAAGCACCAATTGTGTCCTCCTTGGAAATCAGTCACTTCTTTTTCATCAGCAATTCTTGTTGCCTCCTGTTGAATCATCTCTGTGGACACAGGAATTCCAATGGCTCTTTGCTCTTCTAATGGCTATCTCTTCAATTCCCTTTCTAACTCAGGCCATTTGATTGCCTTGCCTCTCGTGATCATCTTCTGTCGGGGCGTTTTCAGTCCAGTTTCTTCTTCTCATAGCTAGACTTGGATTGCTTTCTCAGTTGGAGGAGGACCACACTGATGTACAGCAGCATGATTTCTATTCACTTTTGCAAACTGGATCACTTTTAACTTGAATTCAGGACTGGATGAAAATCTTTTCTGAGCCATTTCTGGACAGATCATGGCCAAACATAACCTAATATACCAGTAACAAATGTGAAACAATGAGCACAAAGACAACAATTACTGTATAAAGGAGGACATACAAGTAACAAAATCTACATCCACTGTATAAGATGCTCCCAGGTTTTAGACCCCAAATTTTTTGAAAAAGGGTGTGTCTTATATGTGGGGAAATTTTCTCCTGGGTCAGAGAGTTCTAGAATTTGGCTATAATATTAGTGGAAATTTTCATTTTGGAACCCCTTAAGGTGATTGGTAGATTCAATTTGCCATTTTATCCTTTCATTCTAAAAAGATTAACAAGGCCCTTTTTTTTGATCATGAATTTCAGATAGTACAGTAATTCTTCTTAAATTATCTCTCCTGGATTTATTTTCCAGATCAGTTGTTTATCCAATGAGTCTTTTCTATTTTATATATATATATATATATGTATATATATTATATTATATAATGTATATGTATGTGTGTATATATATATATGTATGTATATATATATATATATATATATATATATATATATATATATATATATTAGGTTTTTGCAAGGCAAATGGGGTTAAGTGGATTGCCCAAGGCCACACAGCTAGGTAATTATTAAGTGTCTGAGACCAGATTTGAACCCAGGTACTCCTGACTCCAGGGTGCTTTATCCACTGTGCCACCTAGCCGCCCTATCTTTATATTTTTAAATTTGGTTTGATTTTTGATATCACATGGAGTTACTAATTTTCTCTTGTCCAATTATAACTTATTTTCTTCAATTAACTTTTGCACTTCCTTGTCCATTTAGCCAATTCTATTTTTTAAGGAGTTGTTTACATTTTTTGTGTGCTTTCTTTATTAAGGTATTGACTCTTTTATTCATGAATCTCTTATATTACTTATTTTCCCCAATTTTTCTTCTTTTGATTTTTAATATCCTTTTTGAGTTGGGTTTTTTTTTTGGTTTTTGCAAGGCAAATGGGGTTAAGTGACTTGCCCAAGGCCACACAGCTAGGTAACTATTAAGCATCTGAGGCAGGATTTGAACTCAGGTCCTCCTGACTCCAGGATCTGGTGCTCTATCCACGGCCACCTAGCTGCCCCTTTTTTGAGTTCTTCTAGTCATGCTTTTGGGGCCTGAGCTCAATTCATATGTCTCTTTCAGGCTTCAAATATAGGCTTTTTTGACCCTTTTGGTCTTCTTCTGAATTTATGTTTTGATCTTCCCTGTTGCCACAGGAGCTTTCAATGATCAAAGTGTTTTGTTTATTTGCTTTTTGCTCATTTTCCATTAATTTCTTGATTTTTAAAGTTGAGCTCCTTGGGCTCTGACCTTCTTGACTGAGGGTCCGGGGTTTGGCATCTTGCCTGCTGCAAGCCTTGGTTGCTGATTTACACTGGGACCTCCTATTGGCTTGCTGAGAAGGGTTGTGCTCCCCTGTTTTGCAAATGAGACATATCTTTCCCGTCAGTCCTCCTAAGCTGTCTTGGGCTGGAAAACTGCTTTCATTTCATCCTCTAGAATTAGTTTTGGGGGTATTACTTCAAGTTATTTAGAGGGGAATTTGAGAGAGCCCAGACAAGTGACTTCCCTTTTTCTACCATCTTCTATGCTCCACAGTTCTAAGAGAGCTGGGCAGTTTTCTTGACACATGTCTAGATGTTTTTTTTTTTTGACACAACAGTCAGATAGTTCAATGATTACTAAAATTTTTCTCCTTGTTTTCTAGGCCAACCGTTTTTGCCTTAAATTACCAAACTTTTTCTTCTTTTAGTCTTTTGACTTTGTTTTAATGTTTCTTGTTGCCTTTTTTTGGTCCATTCTAATTTTCAGGGAGTTTGTTGCTTGGGCAGGGATTTATACATGTTGTTCCAAGTTGTTAATTTGTATTCTAATTCATGGTTCATTTATTTTTCAATGTTTTTCTCAAACATTCTCATTTAGTTTATATAAAACATTTTTTAAAAAAATTCCTTTTTTCATCTTTCTCAAGAATTCTAGTTGAATTTTTGTCCATACTTTGTTATATGTTAAAACTTTGTAGATATTATGGAGTAATTTAGCTTCCCTACTATCATAATAGTTCTTTATGGTGAGATTTTTGTCTTGATGGTCTTACTGCTGCTTTCTCCAAGTATTTCAGGAACTCCTACTTCAATCTTTCAGTGCTACCAAAGTGGTCTAAGTTAGGGTAAAGTCTGGTGCTGTCCCTATAGCTTGAGCTCTACAAATTCCTGACCTGAGTTTGGGTCTGAGCAAGAAAAGACTGCTGACAAACTCAGCTTCTTCTAGTCAGCTGGAAAACTGTTGTTGGATCAGAGTGGCAGAGGTATGGGTTCCTTTTTGGTCTAGGATTCTTACTCTTTTGGTAAGGCTAGGCAAAACATAGGAAATGAGTCCTGCCCTGAACCTGGAACATCAGTCACAGATACTACTGTTCATGTTGACTTTTGAACGTCATTCTTTCAGGTCACATCTCAGGAATACCACCTTCCCATTGGATCTGTGAGCTGGTTGGCAAAGCTGCCAGTTTCCACCTGTCCCCATCCCAGTGCCTAATATTGGTCTAGTAAAGCTTTTTTTTTTTTTTTGGTGGATCCTCTTTCTCTGGTGCCCAGCTTCTCTCTGGGTATTGGAATGCTTGATCTGTCTGTTCCTGGCCCAACTCTCTCCCCACTGTCCAAAGACCTGCTTGTCTTCCTGGGCTGAAGTGAGCCAGACAAATGACTCACTGTGACTTTTTCTGGATATACCCAACTAGATTTGCTTTGCAATCATTCTTGGGGGGAAAATGGAATCTATAAATAATCAGGCTGCTTCTTTTCTCAGCTTCTAATTTCCAATGTTCCTTCTTTGTGTCACTATTTTTCTTGGAACCTAATGATGACTAACCACTTCCAGCTGTTTCAGGGACCTCTATTTTGATTTCTGCCTCTTAATTTTTTTTTTTTGGGTTTTTGCAAGGCAAATAGGATTAAGTGGTTTGCCTAAGGCCACACAGCTAGGTCATTATTAAGTGTCTGAGACCGGATTTGAACCCAGGTACTCCTGACTCCAAGGCGGTACTTTATCCACTACGACACCTAGCCGCCCCCCTCTTAATCTTAAAATCAAAGTTGAATGATAGAACTAATTATAAACTTTAAAAAGCAACCAAAATTATAAAAAAAAGTTAAGTAAAAGAATTATATTGGATTTTATGGCAGTAGCTAATATTCTATAAACAAAGTTAAAGAAAATATTTGATTTCTATAACAGCATCAAGTAAATGGTGAAAACCTGTTAGACTGGTATGGGCTCAACCTCCCAGAACAAAAGTATGCCAAAGCTAGTAAACTCAGAGGCTAGGGCATTAAAGCTCTTTAACCATTCTTAGGAATAGCACCTTTAGTGAAAAGTTCCCAACTTTTCCACCCATCATTCCTCACCTCTATTAGGCAATTTAAAAAATACTCTCACTTTATGGTTTCTAGAGTTAATAAGGAAGTCTCTTATTGGTATCATGTGGCCCCTTTGTTCAGAATTCTATATATGTCTGAAACCTGAGGGATTCTGAATTTCAATGGGAAAATAAATATCTTCATCCCTATCCCCTTCTTCTGACTATATGCTGCTCACTATGAGCAGAGAAGCCACACACCAGTGGTGTGTTAGCAAATGTCTAACTGACTCTCTGAAAAAAAAATATGCAGGATGGGTTTTAAAATTTTAATACTCTTTCTTAACATTAACTTTCTAAAGTATAGATTATGAATAAATCAAGTTTTGATTGTAGCATTTGTCAATTTGAGAAGTAAATGCCCACAATGAAAATTTAATAATGGATTTTTTTGTGAATAATATGAACTGTCTTTGATGCTAGTAGCCGGTCTGCCATTGTGAGTAGTGGTAATGTTGGTTAAAGGTTATCTGTTTGGGGTGCAACTTTTCATATGCATTTTTCATATGCATTACAAACAGATGGCAGCTGAAATGAAAAGAATTTTTGGCAATTTGATGGCTTTTTGGAGAAAGGAAGGAAGTTGGAGGAAGGAAAGTGCAAGTGGATTGAAATCTTCTCAGTGGAGAGTAGTAGGAAAAAAAAAACTTGTTCTTCAAATCCACTGGGGTTTTGAGTGATTAAATTAACCCCAAAGGAGCCAAAGCTATTCCTCAAAGTGAAAGAAGCTCTCACTCAGGAGGGGGAGGAAGCAGCAGGGACAGACCAAGGAACAACACAAACAGAATCTGTTGGGTAACAGCCACTACCCAGTTAGAAAATGACAGGCTACATACAGAGCTGTGGATGTGTAGTGAGAAGGAGCTTGGTAGTGTTCAAGACAGGTCTGACCCCAATAGGGAGGGAGGATTTACCCACTGCTTACAGACAGGTGGTAGTCCACCTTACAAAAACAATTTCTACCATAAGAAAGAAGGCAGTCAGTTCTCTGGGTCTGAATGGCAATGCCTCCTTTGGTGATATGATACATTTGGTAGATGGTGGGCTACCCAGGTGAACTTCTGGTCCAGCAGGAAATCTTTACTTTAGTTAGCTCCCCCACCCCCCATGTCTAGATGAGGGCAGAGAAGCAGCAGTGTTTTGTTAATAGATGAGACTGAACAAGAGACTTTAAAAGTGAAAATCCATTTGACTGGTATGGCCTCAGCCTGCCTATGATGAAGGTATGCCAAGGCTAACAGACCAGAGACCAGAGCATTATACTTTTCAGTTGTGAAACTTCCTGGATGTAAAAAAGAGCACAAAAAAGGTCACCTAGGTGGCCCTCAACCTTTTAATGCATGGTGTGCTGCATTATAATCATATCAACAGAGATGAATTGATCCTAGTTTACACTCTCAAAGTTCCTTTAATAGTGGCTGCTAGGTCACAGAGTGTTTGGGAGGGGAAGATACAACAGATTTCCTCCCCTCCTGTGGCAGAAATAGAAAATATTAGTGGGGTGTTTTTGACCCAGGGAGAACCTAAGGAAATTGATTCAGGTGATTGGGTAGGAAAAGTGCTTTAAATCAGATCAAGAGGAAGAGGACCTAGGCCTGGGAAAGCATGTTACTTTTATAAAGGATTAAAGGGCAACCCCAAGAGCCTCAGAAGATGAGGACAGGAAGCTAGCTCTGAGGATTTGTGCTCCAGGAAACTAAAACCCCATTCCCACTTCCTTACAATATAGGGGCATAAGATACACTCCCAAATATCTGCCATCCTAACCTCATCTCTTTCAAATTGCTACAGGGGTAGGGTCCTGATCTGCAGGCCAGTCAGGGTCATCAGGCCATAAGCTTCAGGTACTAGGCCAAATTGGAGCGGGGGGGGGGGGGGGGGGGGGGGGGCTTGACATTTTCTTGGCATCCTACTCAGTGGAAGCCAAGTAACTTTAGTGCGGAGATGCCCAGTGGATTTGGTCAGATCCCACCTTGTGGCACATTCAAGTTATTGCCACAGTTGTAGTGTCATTGTTCCAACCTATTGGATTATAGTGGCAACCCCTATTGAAGAATGCATCATTGGCATAGACCTCCCAAGTTGCCCTGCTGGGGCAAATTGACACGTTGGCTGGCCATAGTTCATCACCACAATCTGTCTTATTCCAATAGGTGTGGGGTGGGTAGAAGATTATGACTTCTTCCCACTCCCCATGAATCTCTCTCATCAAGGTGGTCCAACTGAATTGGACCTAGAATTCCTGATGGGGAGAGAAAGACAACTGACACAAAAGCTGGGAGTTATACTCTGAGCCAGGGGTATCAAACCTATGCAAGTGTGGGCCAGAACTAGATTAAAACACAACTAGGCAATGTTTAACAACATAAGCAAAAACACAGTACAACACAGAGAATGCTAATTTGGGGTTTTCTAAGACAATATGCAGTCCACAGGGATCTGTTTCTATTTGATTGTTATCCCTTGTCCTGATCATCTCTGAGGTCCACAGCCCAGAGAAGCCAAGAAAGAAGGGTCAACAGTAAGAGGCAATGAGCTAGAGTTTAATGAGGGCTAAACTCTTCATTCACTTTTTGGGATGTAGAGATGGTAAATACCCGAATGGCCTTGCCCTCTTTTATATTGGGTCCACCAGTCATTGCACTTGATACCAGTTTGGATGCATTGCTCTCTGCTGGCCACGTCCAGCTGGCAGACAACATCCTCTACATTCACCCCCCCCTCAAGACCCCACTGATCTCCCCCAAGACCTGATAGGATCCCCAAGCTGGACACAGAAGCTGTGATTTCCCCATCCATACCCCCCCATCACTCAATAAGCCTCAGGGGTGGGTTCCCTATCACCTCCAGGGTCAAGGCCTTGGAGGCCCTTTTCTGCTTTGGGCATTTTCACCAGCTGGGCTTCTCTCCTCTCCATCTCCTCCTCCTGAGGAATGCAGAAATGACCATTCATTCACTTTGACTTTTACACTGTGCCCTGCCCCCTCTTTTTCAAGTTCTGTCTGTTAGAGATCTAGTTTTCCTATTTCCCTCTTACCTCTGTG
Source organism: Macrotis lagotis (assembly GCF_037893015.1). Taxonomy (NCBI): domain Eukaryota; kingdom Metazoa; phylum Chordata; class Mammalia; order Peramelemorphia; family Peramelidae; genus Macrotis; species Macrotis lagotis. The sequence goes on from NC_133660.1 coordinate 12,870,869, forward strand.
TCATAAACTAATCTTCTCCCTACCCAGGCAGGAAGTCATCCCTTGTAACTGAATTCAAAAGTGTGGGGCAAAAAGCAGTTAAGTAACCCGTCAGTCTGACAGCACATGCTCAACTCCGCGCCTGTGGTCCCCCACTGCTGCAAAAGGCCTTGGGTGGAGCTTTCTCCATTCTTTTCAGTATAAAGCCCCCTGCTGCCAATTAAGAGACAGACCCAGATACTATTACACTGTTGGTGGAGCTGTGAACTCAGCCAACCTTTCTGGAGAGCAATTTGGAACTATGCCCAAAGGGCAACAAAAATGTGCATACCCTTTGATCTACTGGGTCTGAAGAGATGATGGAAAAGGGTAAAGACATCACTTGTACAAAAATATTCATATCTGTTTGTGGTGGAAATCAAGTAAATGTCCTTCAATTGGGAAATGGCTTAGCATGTTGTGGTATATGTATGTCATGGAACACTATTGCTCTATTAGAAACCAAGGAGGGATGAGAATTCAGGGAAGCCTGGAGGGATTTGCATGAACTGATGCTGAGTGAGATGAGCAGAACCAGAAAAACACTGTACCCCCTAACAGCAACATGGGGGCGATGATCAGCCTTGATGGACTCTCTCATTCCATCAGTGCAACAATCAGGGACAATTTGGGGCTGTCTGCCATGGAGAATACCTTCTGTATTCAGAGAGAGAACTGTGGAATTTGAATAAAGACCAAGGACTATTTATTACCTTCAATGTAGGAAAAAACTGTTATCTTATTATGTAATTTTGCTATCTTTTATACTTTCTGTTTCTTCCTTAAGGATATAATTTCTCTCTCATCACACTCAATTTGGATCAATGAATACCATGGAAACCATGTAAAGACTGGCAAATTGCCTTCTGGGGGGTGGGGGGAGGGAAGTAAGATTAGGGGAAAACTGTAAAACTCAAAATAAATAAAATCTTTAAAAAAAGAAAAAAGAGACAGCCCCAGGCCCGCAGGGCCGGGCACCGCCGGGATCCGTTTCATTCGGAACAGCTCAAGGGGCAACAGGTGGCGCGGGGCCTGCTCAGCGGCCCGGGTACAGGCTGCTGCCCGCCCCACCCCCTCCACACGCGCACGCGCAGCGGAAGCTCCGGCTCGCAGGCCGCGGCCGCTCGGCCCTCTTCCGCGCCTGCGCGGGGGCGTGACGTCATGACGCTCCGGGGCCCGGGTCGGGGGTCAGGCCGGCGCTTCCCCGGCCGCGAGGCTGGGCCGCCCGAGCAGCGCCCCCCGGAGCCGGTCCTAGCGCCGCCCGCCGCCGCCCGCAGCCCGAGCCCGCGGCCCCAGCGGCCCAGCTTCCCGACGCGCCTCCGGGACGCCGATGGCTGCGCGCGGCCTGGCCCAGGCCCTAGCTTCCGTGTGTCTCGGCGCCAGCCTGTGGGGGCTGCCCGCCCGCGCCCCGCGGCTTCCGGCCCCAGGGCCGCCCTCCAGGTACTTCCGGCCGGGGGCGGAGGGCGCCGCGGGGAGGCCGGGGCGGGGAGGCCCGGGCGGGGAGGGGGCGGCGGGCCAGGGCGCGGGGGAGGGGCGGTGCCCCCGGGGAGGCGGGCGACGCCCCCTTCATCTGGTGTTTGGCTTGCCCGTCACGTGCGCATTTTAAACATTTTAAAAACTTTTAAGTTCCGAATTCCGAGCTTCCCCCCCCCCCCCCCAGAAGACCGGCAATGCCAGGGTACACATGTGACACCGTCTCCTTGATTGGGCAAATTCAGAAGCGGCACTTTTTAACCTTTGAATTTAAGGGTAAACACCAGAATGTATTAGTTGCCATGGATACTGTGCTTTAAGGAGACTGCTTTTCCGTGCTTGCTTTCAGGTGATGTTACTTTTTGTATTTATATGAAACATAAATGTGACCAGGGTGTGCATATTTGTGCATGTGATAGACACGTCATGTTTGTGTGTGCTATATACACCACGTACATGTGTATGCATGGGTAATACACATGTGTGCACCTAGGTGTCACACACATAGGGATGGAAGTATCCCCCTTCTTATCTGTTCAGAATGAAGCAGATCCCGAGAGTGCCCGGGCCTCGGGTTCTTAGGAAACACCTCACCTAACTAATCAAGACCCCCCAGTTTGCACCCTTAAAGGCTTAGGGATCCCTAGTGAAAGGAAACCGGGGCTTGGTGCCATCAGGAAAGTCAGCTCTGCCCTTAAAGACTAAGAAAATTTCTTATTTTATTGTCTTAGGTTTAGCTGTTTATTTCAGGAAGTGGTCTGCTTATAATAATAACTAATTATTGCACATGAGACACTAAGAGTTTTAGTATTAATTATCACCCTTGATCCTCACCACAACCCTGGAGATAGGTGCTGCGTTGTCTTCTTTATGCAGACGAGGAAGCAGGGAAATAGAAGTTAAATGATTGGACCTAAGGTAAGAATCTGAGGCAGGATTTGAACTTGGGTCTTCCTTACTCCAGGTCTAGTTCCCCATCACGATACCACCTAGCTGCCCTGTTTTTTCCCTGGAAATTCTGTATCTTTTCCTTGACTGCTGTTAACAAATCATCCAATTTGGTTCACCCAAGAGTCATGCATATCTGAATCTTTGTGTTTTTAACTGAGACGTCAGTTTTTAACAGAACCTGGAATGGACCTTGTTTCTAGGATAGATTTGCAGACGGATTTCTTATAATAGATTGACTTTCCAGGTTTTGAACCACTTTTGGAGGTTTCCTGCTTAAAACTGCAAAGTTTTAGTACAATTTGGTAAAGCCTGACAAAGCTCAAGTACATTGGCCTTGCAGCAATAAGCTCATGTGGTGGGAGCCAGTGCATTTCTTAGGAAGTTTCCCCTGTGAACAGATGGGCTTTAGGAAGAACATCAGATTAAGCCAATTGTAATTCATCAGAAAGTTTGGAGAGTTTCAGCTTTCTCACATGATTCCTTCTTTTTGTCTTTTCCTGAACCCCCGTTTATAGGTATTACTATCTTAAGCTAGAAGAAGAATCTTTTTAAAAAAATTCTTCAGGATCTGACTATAAAATAAGACTTTTTGTCTAAATATCATCAGAGAGATCTCAAATAGAAATTAAAAAAATCTTTTTACAGAGCTCCTCAAATAAAATGCAAATGTGTTTTTTTCTTTTTAAAAAAATCCATGTAACCTTCTTGGACATACTGAAATGCTTGACGTCCAAGCTTCCACAAATTGAGATCAATCTTTTCCTAAAGCTAAGCCCTTCAGGATTATGTGACAACCCCTCATGAATCAGTATCCAATTATTTTTGTATGAAGCATAGCCAGGAGGCCATGTGATCCTTAGTTATTTGTTTAGAGCAAGCAGCAACTTCTACAAAGTGATTAACAGAGTATTGGATTCTGGATTTATTGTTTTCCTTAGAAGGATAAGCCACTAGATTTTTTTGTTTTTATTTGTAAACCATAAAAATACATTGCTTATAGAGAATGATGGTATTTTATTGAGTGATGCTTTGTTTCTACATAGTGTCAAATTAATGCTTTAAAATTTCAGTGAACCCTTCCAGACCTATTGCATGGTTTGCCACGGGACTCTTCCTGATAATCCTGAGGATTGATACATATTCATTTAATGTACATACATTTCGATACAGCAGTTTAAGTTGTTTTGTGAAGCATTTATTTTTTTAATTCATTAAAAAGATCATGATTTAAACTTTTCTTGACAACTAAAGCAATTCTATATGTAAAGGGCTAATCCTACTTGATAACTTCAAACAACTTCTAAAACGTGTCTGTGTATAGAATTACTAAAACATAGTATTTGTTTAGGCATTTGTGTGGCTAGGTATCTGTGAAGATTCAATTAGACCTGAAAGAACGTTAGTAGTTCTTTATTATCTCCACAGTGGAATTTAAAATAGATCATTTATTACCATTATCTTTACTTGGCCTTTTCCATTGTTTTACACTGGCACAATAGGTGAAGTTTTAACCCCGAGTGGACTTCACTAGACATATTAACTCTTAAGAGGGAATATTCCACTCAAGTCTAATCTTGTTGCTTTTACAATCTTGAAGCTTACTGATCTGTTAAAAAGTAAAGTAAAACTTCTGTATCTTTTATATCACTTCTTTATCCAGTGCTCCCTTTGAGGATACATATTGTCATCATGTCACTTAGAAAAGATATGCTACTGTACAGGTCTAAACTTATACATAAATATATAACTATTAAACTCATGAGAAAAAGATGATTAAGTTTAAGAACTGATTTTCTCCAGTTTCTTAGAGTAAGAAGTTTAAACAAGTGATGGCCACAAAATGACAACAATAAAATCAAATCAATGAGCTCTTTGTACTTGTATTCCATTATAACAGTTCAGAAATGGTTGATAATTGTAATTCTGGAATGGTCAGAAAAATTAAGTGTGAAAAGATGCAGCATGTGTTTGTAAAAAGCAGGAAAATTTCTGTAGTTCTTGTTTAATTTCAGGTATCTGAACCCCCATATTAAGACCTTCCTCTCTCTCTTTTTAGGAAACACTCTATTTTCCATAGCTAAGGCCCAGCAAGCAAGCTGCCCTGAACCTGTCATAACAATACTTTGGTCTCACCTTCTTGATGCATTCCCCTGCAACAAAATCTTAGAATTGTTTCACAACAGCACCAGGACACAGATGCCTTTTGAAACAGCTAATCATGAAACAGATTCAGAATCAATGAGGTGGAAATAATTTTGGGCAGAATGTAAATAAACAAGGAACCTGCATTTGTTTTTTTTTTCCCAGAGTGTCAAATAAGGCAGTTATCTTAATAGGGGAAAACACATCTAACTTTAAATGAGACTGCATTACAATTTTGTTCAGGGTAAATTCAATGAAATTAAGTATGGATTTACAATTATAAATGGTCTCATAGAATCTCAGTTTTCCCAAGCACAAATCTTGAATTTTCAACTCCTGTTTTGGAGTCTATGTGAATCTTCTAAAGAATGGAAATTGAAAGCATTATAATGCAATATATATATATATATATATATATATATATATATATATATATATTGCAAACAATGAAATTATGAACATTCATTCCCCACTTAATGTTTAGAATATACCCTTTTATTCAGTCTTCAGAGGCAAAATTTTAGTATTTTTGTAGTTCAGCTGTATCTGACTGTTTTTGACCCAATTTGGGGTTTTCTTGGCAGAGAAACTGGAGTGGTTTGCCATTTCCTCCTCCAGCTTATTTTACAGGTTAAGGGGCAGCTTGTCTAGGGTCACATAGCTAGTAAGAGTCGGAGACTGGATTTGTGTTTAGGTCCTCCTGACTATAGGTCCAGCACTGTATTGTACTCCCTAGCCCCCTGATTTTAGTATAATATACTAATTTAAGAATACTAAAATAATATACTTATTACATATAATAGATGCAAATATTTTTATCAACTTGGTAAATTTCATAACTGGATGATTTTAAATACTGTTACATGATTACTTCATAATGATGATTTTCATGTTACATGATTATAGTTATTTTTCCACATCAAAAAGAATATCAAAATAGATGAAATAAAGCTTGGAGATCATGAGAAATTTCAAAATTAATTTTTAGCTAAGGAATAACTAACTGAATAATTTTATATGCATGAAATTCTTGTTACTCAATCCAAATGAGATACAAAACTGAACTTAAACTTTTCTGTAATACTTATTTTTTTGACCTTTACTGGACTTTTTGATAGCTGGAAAAGATGAGGACCTTGTTTTATGCCAATGTGGGTTAAGAAAATCACTAGTATTATATACCTGCTCTTTGGGAAATCCAAACTCTTACTTCTCATTGCCTTCTAATTAACCTCACATACAAACAATTTTTAATCCTCTTTGGTTAAAGCCCTCCAAAACTGCACCTCTCTTTCCACAATATTTTTTAACTTTTTACTTCCTTTATCCCTTATGTCTTTAATTCCCAGTCTGTCTACAAAAATTATACATATATTGGTGTAAATGGAAGGCATCCTCTGGGGAAAGGCACTGTGTGTAAAGAGTGGGAAAAGAGGAAGGAGTCACTAGCAAAGACTTCTTGAAGGTTTGAGGGGAGTTTTGAAGAAACTCATGGAAACTAAGAGGCAGGGGTGGCATCAGGAGATGGAATATTGTATGTGAGGAATAGTTGAATTGTAAAGTTACTTGGAGGAAGAGGATATATATATATATATATATATATACACACAAACACACACAAATATATATATATATATGTATGTGTGTGTGTGCATATATATATATATATATATATGAAAGATAGGAAGGTTCCAGATTGTGAGAAAGAGTATTTTATACCAAATGCAATGGGGAGCCATAGTACATTTAATTGTGGACAGTGGGGGAGCAAACATTGGCCTCTTTTGTTTCCTGATCTTTGTTCTTTAGGGAAATCATTTTGGCAGCTGAGTGGAGGATAGTTTGGAATTGAAGCAGTGAAACCAAGAAGATGACCTTTGGGATGGTCTCAAAGAGAAGTGGTGAGGGCCTGCATCAGTGTGCAGACTGTTAGTGGAGAGAAGGGAGATGTCAGAGACATTGTAAATGAAGGTAGCAGTGACAACACCTTAGATCTATTGGGCAAGTGCAGATGATGAGTTAAGGATGAGACCAAGGTTGTGAGCCTGTGTGACTTTGAGAATATTGGGAAGGAGGGAATTTGGAAGGGAGTGGGGTTTTGTTTTTGATGTGCTGGAGATGCTTGTGAGCCATCCAATGTGAGTTATTCAGATGTGGTGAAGTGAAGCTGAAGCTCAGGAGGGAAAACCAGTGCTGAAATCCAGTCCTGGAAATAATCTGCACAGAGTGGGTAAAAGTGTCCAGAAGAGACTGTTGGGGGACACCTACAGTGTGTGTGACCTGGATGAAGATTCAGCTGAGGAGGCTGAGGAAGGTGATCAGATGGGTGGGAGGAGAAGCAGGAGAGAGCAGTGTCAGGAAAACCTAGAGGAGAGTTACTGTGCCTAATGCTTGCATGTTGAGTGTGTGGGAAATAGGAGACACTGTTGTTGATTTCAGTATTTAAAGTGTTTGAAAAAATGATGGTTTCACTTCCTTCAAGGCAGGTTTGTTTTTTAAAACTTTAATTTTAAGGACAATCTGTGTAACACCTTTTTCTTTTTTTTTCTTTTAGTTGTTCCTTTTCATCACATTTGCTTCATCTAAGCCCAGTCATTATGTCAGGTTCAAAGGGTACCGATGAAAATTCCCACAACAAGGCTCGGACATCACCATATCCAGGTTCCAAGGTTGAACGTAGTCAGGTACCCAATGAGAAGGTAGGCTGGCTTGTTGAGTGGCAGGAGTATAATCCTGTGGAATACACTGCAGTCTCTGTCTTGGCTGGACCCATGTGGGCAGATCCACAGATCAGGTAAGTAAGAGGTGTAAAATGGAGCAATATGAACCCTGATTGGGGGTAATGAAATTATTAGTAAATTAAGACTTTAACACTTAATGTTTCAGGTTTGTTTTTAACTCTCTTGTCATATTTACATATAGTGATTGATTATTTTTTTCAATTTTTGTGATGAACAAGATATCTAGAATTAGCTATATAGCAGTTTGTCAGTACTTTTCAGATTTATTGATCTGTTGGTCCTCTAACTAGGCATTTATAATTTCTAACATATTCTAGTTTAATATTTGAGGAGCATATATACATATATGTGTGTGTGTGTGTGTGTGTGTACATATAATTCTCAAATTGTTGTTTTGGAGCCCTCAGGATGAAAAAAGAAGGAATTTTAAAAGGACTAAAAAAAAGCTTATCAGGAGAAAAACTTCAAGAGAAGAAGAGAAAATTTTGTTTAAATTTATAGCAGGACAGAACTTGTTCATATATGTATACCTTTTATAAACAATTTTGCAAATTTATCTGCATGGGGTTTAATGCAGATATATTCTCAAGTCAGTGTTCCAACTGACTTTTCTATTATTAGTCAGACTCAGTCTTAGAGAAATTCTAATTAGCACAGAGTACTGTGGGTTTTATCATTAGTAAATTATATTTATGTATCTTGATTTGAATTTCTTTTATTTTTCTCTCGGCCATTTATGATGGATATGCTTCAGATGATTTCAGGATCTAAGCAGTCCTGCCAACTCCAGCAATTCAGATCTAAGCCCATCTATGATTTCTTTTGTCTAACTCTGGGATTCTTATGATTAAGGACTATTCACTGTTTTTTTTTTAATTTCATTTTTTTTTGAAAATTTACTAATGAATCATTGAGAATTTATTAAGTACCTGCTTTTGTGTCAGGCATTGGGATTCCCAATATGAAGAATGAAATAATCCCAGCTCTTAAGGAGCTGTTGAGGACCAATCCATCTGTTTTTACATCAGCAGCAAACTGTCCAAGAGCATGTGATGATTGACCAGCTTGAAGTTAACATGTTCAATCCCTCTCCCCCAGCCTGCCTCTCCCAAGTTCCTCTGTTTCTTTTCTGAGTCTAGCGGCTAGAGCCACCTTTTCCCCAAATTGCTTTGTGTCTCTTTTACATACCCCTATCCACATGTTGGCTCCCCAGGCTACTTTGTAAACTCCATGAGGATAAAGGTGGTTTCATTTTTGGTGTCTAGCACAGTGCTTGTGAATCTCATTTAGGAATCCGTGAAGTATTATGGAGTTTATTTTAATGAGCAGAATATCATTTGAAACAGGGCTTTAGTATCTATAGGAAATTGTTCTCTTTGTTTTTTATTGCAGTGGATGCCCTCCATAACAATGGCAAACGCCTTTGGCAAGCAAGTGTATTTTTGTTTTATTCCTTGATATTAATAATCACAGCCATATTATTTTTGTTGTTTCTCTTAAGGAATCTCATTATCTTAATATGGATATAAAAGGTGCCTTTAAGTAGTATTGTGTCAAATAGTAAACACAATGGGATTTTAATTTTCTGTACCTTTTTTTTTTTTTTTTTTTTTTTTGGTTTTTGCCCAAGGTCACACAGCTAGGTAATTATTGTCTTGAGGTCCTCCTGACTCCTGGGTGGGTGCTCTATCCACAGCTCCACCTAGCTGTCCCACTCTGTACCTCTTAAGTCATTTGTGTGTCTAGCTCATTTGGGGTGTGCTTAGGTAGATTGCCTCAAAAAGCATCCTTGGTCTATTTCTGGGGACATGTTTGTTTGTACATAAATTGTAGAAATATGCTCACTTTGGGAACCAGCCTTTGCAGTTAAGATTGGTCACTTTCATTTTTTGTGTTGTTCCCAATTCTGATCCCTCCCTTTTTTTTAAGGTTTTTGGCAAGGCAAATAGAGTTAAGTGGCCTGCCCAAGGCCACACAGCTAGGCAATTATTAAGTGTCTGAGACCGGATTTGAACCCAGGCACTCCTGACTCCAGGGCCGGTGCTTTATCCACTATGCCACCTAGCTGCCCCTGTTTTTTTTTTATTTTTTTTTAGGTTCTGATTCCCTTCTCAAAGAAATTATTCATAATAAAGCATTTGTGAAGCTTTTGGAGAGGCTTCAAGTCTTTGGATGCTTTTGTTTCCTGGTTTTGAATCTCACTTTCCACTAAATTTTCCTGTCTTTCTCTTCTGTTGTATTAAAATTATCAAATATTAAGACATATGTTATCTTAATTTGAAGGTACTTATCAAGTTCTTCATAGATAGCATGTTAGCAGAGTACTAAAGTATATATAAAATTGACTTTCTAGTCAGGGTAACCAAGACTCAAGTCCTGTTTCTAGACAAGTCATTTAAATCTCTTAGTTTCCCGATTGAATCTCTTAAGATGTAGTTGCAGGGGGCGGCTAGGTGGCACAGTGGATAAAGCACCGGCCCTGGAGTCAGGAGTGCCTGGGTTCAAATCCGGCCTCAGACACTTAATAATTACCTAGCTGTGTGGCCTTGGGCAGGCCACTTAACCCCATTGCCTTGCAAAAACTTAAAAAAAAAAATGTAGTTGCAGAATAGTTGCTGATCTGCTGTAGTAGATAGAATTTCTTCATCAAGGAACTCTCTAAATTGAAGAAATCACATGCCTAAGCTGGGGTAAAAAAGATATTTGGACATACATTTAAGACAATCTAATAACTATATCTTTAAATTTGTTATAATTATTTATTAATAAGCTACACAAATGATCTGCGTGAAAATTGAAGAATAAATTAGTTTTATTCTTTACTATTTGGAAATGAGATAAAAATGTGCATATGGAAAGTGGAAGTCAACTTTTTAAAGCAAATAGAAATAAATCTGGATCATCTGTCTTTGAGGAATAACAGATTGAGTTTTAAATACAAATTATCATTGCTTATTTGACCCCGGTTTTTATTTTCATTGTAGTGAAAGAAATTTTTCTCCAAAATTCAATGAAAAAGATGGACATGTCGAACGAAAGAGCCAGAATGGCTTGTATGAGATTGAAAATGGACGACCTAGGTAGGTACTATGGCTGACCCATTAATTATTTCTGGAGGCATAATTAGTTTATTGAATAACTTTTCAGGTAATTGGTTTTAAAGTTGTAAATTTAGCATAATTGTTTGATGGAAATATATTTTGAAGTTAGGCAAAACAAAAAGTAAGAATGAAAATAATTTTATTACTATTTTGTATAACAATCATATTTTAAAATAGATTTAAAAGCAAGAATATTTAATATAAATAAGTGACTTTTCTTCAAAATAGTGTCATTAAATTTGTGGATTTATATCTGCTGCAGAATGAATTCTGTGCCTCTATAAAGAAAAAGGTGAATTAACTGCCACAAAGAAATAGATATTTGAAAGAGACACGGCCAGACAATGAAATATGAGAGAATCATGGGAATTAGTAGCATATTAGAAAGATTGTTAATAAGGTAATTTTATCACTATACCATGAAAGCTTGGGATTTCAAGGAACATTTTATCTGGAAGAAATTTACTGCGTCATTGGATTACTACTATTTGTTGAGTCTCGGTCAATTTTTTAAGTTCTATTTTGTTTCTTAAATTTTGTAAATTCATTATTTCTGAGATTTTGCTGTAAAAAAGCTATGATATCACTGCCATTGTTAATTAAATGTTTTACTTTGTATTGCTCAGTGCATGATGAGGAACAAAACACTTTCCAGCTGGAAACTGACATTTTGAAAAGTGAAACACATTGGGCTTATTTAATAAGCATTTTGGTTTGTGGTTATTTTTTGGGAGGCAGGGGAAGGAGAGTAAGCAAGAAAAGGGGTAGTCATCAGGGTTATTATAAATCATCTAGATAGAGCTTATTATCTCACCTGACCATTCTCAGGAGCCCAGTTTTGGTTATAATGCAGCCTACGTGGTTTGGGTTCAAAGTGGAATAATCACAGGATTTTCTGTAATGTATATATATTTTGTAATATATATATATATCCTCTTTAGAGTGAAGTCTCTCTTTTGGGTCAAATTCAAAGGGGAAGATAGAATAGAGCAAGATATGATTCAAAACCAAATGACTAATAGATATTAACGAGTCACAAAATTAGAGACATGATTTCCCTCTAGTTGTTGTTATTCTTTCTTTTGGATTATTGCTGATTGGGCTCCATTTGGAAATAAATAGAAGATGTAAAATTCAAATTACTGTCTTGTTTTTCTCTTCTAGAAATCCAGCAGGTCGAACAGGACTGATTGGGAGAGGACTTTTGGGGCGTTGGGGCCCAAACCATGCTGCAGATCCCATCATTACTAGGTAAAAATTCAAAAAGTTTAAAAGTAAAGAAATGAAAGGATGAGGAAAACCATAGACCTCATCCTTACTCTCACTTATAATTTTTTATCTCCTAATGCCCTGCATTATGTCTTTCACATGTATTGTTGTTCAGTCATTTTTTTTTCAGTCTTGCCCACCTCTTTGTGAATCTGTTTGGGATATCTTTGGCAAAGATACCAAAGTACTTTGCCATTTCTTTCTCCAGCTCATTTTGTAGTTTTTTACATCATTAATGCTAAATTAACATTTGTTTGAATTGAAAATGTATTCTAAATATGCTGTAGCTTTATTCTTTATAATTGTATTTGCCACCTCCCATTATGTACAGCATTGTGTAATGCAGAGGTTCATATACATGGCCCATGACACTCCCAAGTGTGGCCAGAACTAGATTAAGATGTTACTGTTAACAAAATAAATAAAACACAATAAAGCAGATAATAATGAATTTAAAAATTAAGTCAGTGTGTGTCCCACAAGCATCCTTTTGTATGGATTAGTGGCTCCCAATTTTTTTTGCATTTTGATATCACTTCTTTAGTAGATTGAGAATTAGCTGTAGAGTCAGGAAGTTAAAATCCTGCCTTGTGACATTTGCCGCTGAGTCATCCTGGTCAAGTTACTTAACTTCTTAGTACTCCAGGAAATTAAGACTCTAAGTTGTAGAGTATTTGCTATAAAGAATTTTTTAAGAGCCATTGGATTAGCTGAAAGCTGACCCCTCCCCCCCATTTAGATCCCAGACCTTAGACAACATATTTTAAGAAATCATAAAAGAAAACTGTCCAGATCACTTAGAATTAAAGGGCAAAGTAGAAATAGAAAGCATCTTCTGATCACCTGCTCTGTTCTTGGGGTTAGAGTCAAACAACTTCTTTTGGATGAACAGCAGATCTGTTCTTCAGTCTGCCCTGCTTCTTTGACCTGGAACTGGGGAAGTGAATGATAGTGCTTTAGGAATAATACTGTAATCTGCATAAGAGCAGACATCTGTGGGTCTGGCACTTTTCTAGAATTAATACCCAGCCTGTTTTTGTTCTTGCACAGGAATATTTCATGCAGTTGTTTTTAGCTTGACCTCATTCTAACATCTGTAGACCTCTCTTCTGTCTTATATAGATTTGGATTGGAAGAATGGCCCACTATGGTTTTTATCTTAGACTTCCTAATCAGGAATAGGTTGGTGCAGTTTTTAGATGTTTGTGGAAGAGTTGTGGGAGAGAGTATAGCTATACTTCTATTTTTTTTTTTTTGCAAGGCAGTGGGGTTAAGTGACTTGCCCAACGGCTAGGCAATTAATTATTACATGTCTGAGGTCAGTTTTGAACTCAGGTCCTGCTGACTCCAGGGCCAGTGCTCTATTTACTGCACCATCTAGCTGCCTCTTCAGCTATACTTTTTTGCTGTTCCAGCATCTTGTTTCTATTCATTTCCTTCATTTTCCACCTTGTGTTTCATTCTTTTATAATAATGTAAAGTTCTTGAGGGAAAGGGCTGCCTCACTTGTGCTTAGCACAGTTCCTGGGCCCATTCATTCTTCTGTTCATTTCATTCATTCATTCATTCATGGTAGTGCCCTCAATAGTAAGAGGGAAGTTCTGAAGAGGGAAGAGTTTGGGTGGAAAGAGAGTGAATGAGCCATGTTTTGGCTCATAGTAAGTTTGAATGTCACCCGGCACATTTATTTTGAAAGATCCTGGTTAGTGATGTGGGTGTGAAGATTTGAAGAGAGACTAGGGTTGATTAAAGAGATCTGGTCATAGTCTTTTGTCATCCCACGTTTTCCTCTGCCTTAAGACCCCAACCTTGTTAGGTGGCACAGTGGGCGGAGCTCAGGAAGACCTGAGTTCAGTTCTGGCTTCGACACTAGCTAGATGATCCAGGACAAATCAGTGTGCTTCAGTTTCCTCAGCTGTAAAATGAGAATAATTATAGCACTTTGCTCCCAGTTGTTGCGAGGAAAAAATGAGCTAATGTGTGCAAAGCACTTTGCAAATCTTAAAGTATTATATAAATGTTATTGTTCAGTTGTGTCCAGCTCTTTATGATCTCATTTCGGGTTTTCTTGGTGGAGATCCTGTAGTGATTTGCCATTTCCTTCTCCAGTTCATTTTACAGATGAGGAACTGAGGTAGCAGGGTGAAGTGATTTGCCTGGGGTCACACAGCTAAAAAGGGTCTGAGATGGAATTTGAACCTAGGAAGGGGAGTCTTCCCAACTCCAGACCCAGTGCTCTATGATGCGACCCTAGCAGTTATTGTTTCTCTTTACCATGACCTCCAATCTCTTCACCTCCTGGTTTTTTCCAAAGCACTGGGTACTCTCTTCCCTTCCCTTCCCTGTCTTCACCCTTTGATGATTGATTTCAGCTCTACACTGTCATCTACACTTGGGTCCTTTCCCAGTTGTTGATTATGCCATATGAGGCCTCTTAGGTTAATCCCACCATCTGTAGTCTGCTCCTATTCATGTGTGCTATTGAACAGCTGGGGAAAAAAAATCACAAATTTGTGTTTAAAAATCTCACTTGGGCTTTTTTTTATTGGAGAAAAGCCATCCTTTTACCCTTCCATAATTGATTAACTATTTTACTCACCACAGAGACTATTCTAGACTTTTTCAGATCTCTTCAGTCCTCCCATGACACTCCCTTCCCCACCTCCTCAGTTTAGGGCATAATTCACTCATTTAAAAAATTTCTGGTGACCTATTTTTTTTTTTTTTTATAGTTTTTGCAAGGCAATAGGGTTAGTGGCTTGCCCAAGGCCACACAGCTAGGTCATTATTAAGTGTCTGAGGCCACATTTGAACTCAGATACTCCTGACTCCAGGACTGGTGCTCTGTCCACTGCACCACCTAGCTGCCCCAGAAAAAGGTCATTTTCAAGAAAGGCCATTTCATTTCCCTTCTTCCTCCTCTTCTTCTCAGATCACTCATATGTCTTTCCCCACCATCTCCTCTTTTATCCCTACTACACTTGAAGAGGTGGACCTTCTTGGAAAGGCAAAACCTGTCTCCAGTCAGTCTTTATCTCATTCCATCCTATTGTCTACAGAAGATTGTCCCTGACCCCTCTGCAGCCTTGGACAATTTTGGTCACCTGCTGGATACTCTCTCCTGTTTGTCTGTCTGTCTCTCTTTCTCTGTCTCTTTTTGGTGACATGGTTAACCTACCAGTCCGATTACTTAGTTTCCTTTGCTGGTTTGGGGCCATGTCCCCCGGGGTGTCACTAAGACTTTGTCCTGAGAGTTCTTTTTTTCCCAGTGATCTCATCCACTCCCACAGGCTTAGGTATCATCTCTGTGCAGATGGTTCTCAGATCTGTTTGTTGAGCTTTGATTCTGTTTGCTGAACTGTAATTTCTCTTCTTATTTCTAGTTTAGCATCAGTGTCTGTCTGTTGGATATCTAGGTCTGGATGTCTGTAGAACTCTTTAACTCAGTATGTCCGAAAACAACTGTAGTTTTCCTCTCTGGGCCCTCCCTCTCTTGCCAGCTTTCTTATTCCTGTTGAGGGCTCTGCTCTGCTCCTAGTCAAGCATGTTCTCTATCTCAGTGTTTGACTCCTCGTTTTTCCTCATTCTCACATATTTATCACCAAGTCACATCTCTGCTTTGTGGTCTAGACTCATGCAATGATCAGCTGGTTGTCCATATAAGCACAAGGGTCTCCCCATCGTATCCATCTTAGTTTGAGCTGCATAGTAATCTTCCTAAAGCCTATATTTGACTATATCACCCCCTTATTCATTCAGCCTCCAGGAACTCACGTTAAATGCAATATCAAATCTAAAATTCTTTGACATTTAAAGTCTTTTACAACCTGGTACTTTCCTACCTGTATAGTCTTCTTTTATTTTCCTCTACATGCACACATTATCAGATTTGTGCTTTACAAGTCATAATTTGATAACATCTAGTGATGCTGGCTTTTCCTTGCATTTCCACAAACAAGACATTTCATCTTAAAACTCTGGGCATTTTCTCTGGTTGTCCCCTGAAATGTTCTCTTCCTCATCTCTGTCTCCTATCTTCTCTGACTTCCTTCTAGTTCCAGCAGAAATGGCATCTTCTAAAGAAAGGTTTCCCTAACTCCTCTTAATTCTAGTGCTTTCCCTCTAAATTATTTCCTCCTTAACCTGTGTATAGCTTGTTTGTCTGCTTGTTGTTTGCCCATTTGATTGTTAACCTCTTGAGGGAAGTGACTGTTTTTTGCCTTTTTTTTATCCCCAGCACTTAGCATAGTACCTAGCAGGTAAGAAATTCTTGATAAATAATTATTGCTTGACTGACTGTGAGGAGGATAGTTTGGAGAGAGGAGAGATGTGAGGCAAAAAAGACAAATTAGGAGACTATCATCTTTCTTCTAGACAGTAAAGGCCTGAGTTGAGGTAGTGATCCCATGGGTGGAAAGAAGGAAATGGGTGTAAGATATATTTTGGAGGTAGATTTGACGAGATTTAGGAGACTATGAGAGGGAAGAAAGGAGCATGACCCCCAAATTGAGAAATGAATAGTCAAACCCTCAACAAAAATGGGAATCGTTTGAATGAAAGTGAACTTTGCTTTTAGGGAGGATAATTGTGTTTGAGATTTGGGATTTTTAGAAACTGAGGGAAATTGCTATATTGATTTCAATCAAATAATATGCTGTGAATTCCTAAAATAAAAGAAAATGGTTCTCGATCTTAATTCACTCATTTAAAAAATTTCAGGTGACCTAGTGAACTATATAAGCTCACCATGAGTTACCAGTATGACAAGACAGAGACAAATGCTAATGTAATTTGGAGTATTATGTCCTGGCCTGGACACCACATTTTAGGAAGAATGTTGACCATGAAAGTTGTTCAGAAAATGATCATCAAGACCTTGCCATTTTAGATTCAATTGAAGGAATAGGAGATACTTGGCTTGGAGGAGAGACTTGAGACAAAGATGGGGTGGGGAACATAATAGAACTATAAGCTATGGTTATAAGTTGCTGCAAGGTAAATTTTGAGTTGGCTTATGGAATATGTCCAAACAGTGAGAATTATCCATTATTGAGCTGGTCATAGTATAGGTAGTTCAGTTCTTCTCTCCTTGTAAGTCTTTAAGAGAAATCTGGAAAACTATTTGATTAATATGTTGTCAAAAAAAAATCTTTTTTATAGATGCCAGTTAACCTAGATGACTTCTGAGGCCCTGTAATTCTCTGAAATGAAATTCTGTTGCTCAAGTCAATGTTTGTGTTATTAAATTGATTCCTTAAATAGTCTTTGTAGTGCTCTGGATGTTAAAAAAGCTACATTTATTCTACTCTGAATAATCAGAGAATTAATAATAAAGAGTACTACAGTATTTAGTATGATATATTTTTGGACTAGTTTTGCACTGGTGTGAAATTCAAATTATTTTACTACAGACAGTAATCATTGCTTATAATACTAATTCACAAATGGAAGCTAGTCAGCTTAAATGAAATTGGATTCATGCTTTGCCTTATAATAACTTAGGTGCTCTGTTTTCATTTATTCATAAGTTTACATAGATTCTAGTCTACTTTATTCTAAGTTAAAAGACTTTTATTATTATTTTCAGGTGGAAAAGGGATAGCAGTGGAAATAAAGTCATTCACCCTCATTCTGGGAAAAATATCTTACAGTTTGTAGCAATCAAAAGGAAAGACTGTGGAGAATGGGCAATCCCAGGGGTAAGAATTAAAAATGAGTTTAACATTTTTCAAGTTTATTTATATTTTGTTACTGATTTAATAACCACCAACAAAGCTAAATAATCAAATAAACTTACATAATAATAAATAAAAAGTCAAACTGTGCAAAACAGAACTCATTATCTTTATCCCTAAACCTGTGCCTCTTCTCATCTTCCCTGTCATTATCTAGGACACCACAACCTCCTACTCTTCCAGGCTTTCAGTCTGGCTGTTGTACTTCATTACACTCATATATTCAGTTAGTTGTAAAATCTTGTCCTTGCTCTTCTTTCAGCAATTCTTGTCATGTGTCTCCTTCTCTTTGCTTGTGTAGCCTCCGCCCTAGTTTAAGCTTTCTTCAGTTCTTACCTATACTGTTTAGACAGAATTCTTTCAAACCTGCCTCAAGTCTCTCCTAGTCCATTCTATCTTCCATGGATCTGCCAGAGTTGTTTTTCAAAGCCTAGGTCTAACCCTATCATTCTCTGGCTTAGTGAACCTATGTGGCTTTCTGTTAAATAACTTGCAGGTCAGTTGTAAGATTCTTTGCCATTTAAAGCTTTTCTCAACTAATCCCTTCCTGCCAGCTTACACTAGATGCATCTCCATACCCGTTACTATCTGTTTGTGCTATGTTATTTGCTGTTCTTTGCCCAGGATGCTTCATCTCCATTTCTTTGCAGGGGCTGTCTCCCCTGCCTGGGATGCTCTCCTCCAATCTCTCCAGACTCTCTGGTTTCCTTCAAGACTTAGCTCAAAATGCCACCTGCTGCAGAAGGCCTTTCCTGTCCCGCCCCCCCCCCCCCCCCCCCCCCCGCCTCATCCTTCTAGAGTCTTCCCCTCACAGATGACCTTCCATCCAGTCTGTGTTTATCTCAGGAATCTACTTGTAGACATCCTGTCTTCACTGTTAGAATGGAAGCACTTTTTAGGGTAAGGACTGTTCCTCTTTTGTCCTTGTTTGCCCAGTGCTCAACACATGACTCCCATATTAAGACATATTTGCTGAGAGTTG
This sequence comes from Macrotis lagotis, assembly GCF_037893015.1. Taxonomy (NCBI): domain Eukaryota; kingdom Metazoa; phylum Chordata; class Mammalia; order Peramelemorphia; family Peramelidae; genus Macrotis; species Macrotis lagotis. The sequence continues at coordinate 12,889,281 of NC_133660.1, forward strand.
TTCATCAGGTCACAGACTCTTATGATAATAATAGTTGAGTATAATGTACTATAACAGTTATAATAATTATATTGTTCATTTTTCAGTCATGTCTGACTTTAAATGATCCCATTTGGGAATTTTCATGCCATAAATACTGGAGTATTCTCCAGCTTATTTTTACAGATGAGGAAACTGAGGCAAACTGGGTTTAGTGACTTACCCAGGACTTGCCCAAGTCTAGAAGTGTTTGAGGCCAAAACTGAACTCAAGAAGATGAGTTTTCTTGTGGCTGCCCCAAATAATTACATTTATATAGCCTTTAAGGTTTACAAAGTACTCTATACCCATTTTCTCAATCAGAATTGCAGGAGATCATAAGAGGTCTTCTATTCCTATACTTAAACTTTTCAGATGAAGAAGGCTCTAGGTACAGTCTTGCCTCAGTTTTATACAGAAATGGCAGTGCCAGGATTTGACCTTGTGCTCTTTTAAGTGTTTGCATTTCATGATTGAAACTCCTTTAATCTTTCTCCAATTTGCCTTTTAAATTTCTAGGAACCCTTTCACATTGGCCTTACTTATTTAGTCACACATTTTGATTATTCCGCTTCTGTACTTTTGCTTATGTCATCGCCTAGCCTTGATACCCTTCATTTATCCAACTCCATTCTATTTCTTGTGGCCCTGTTAAATACTCCAGCCTATTCTGATCTCTCCCCCTCTTTATTTTTTAATTCATTTAGGATATAAGTAAGTCATATACTTAATCATATATTATCTGAGTTGCCAGATTTTAAGGAACTATCTTAATTGCCATCCTTTTGTACTCTGTGGAGGTATTTTCATGTATTATATCTTTTCTCCTTTTAAAGATAGATTTCCTTCATATACCTTAAAGCCCCTAATATAATGCAATGTGTGTGTGTGTATATATATATATATATATATATATATATATATATATAATATTTAATAAATACTGGATGAATAACTAAATCTTAAAGATTAAAAGATTCTGGTACTGGGATGGACCTGTTTAAGGATTAAACATTTTCTTCCTATTAATCGTTTTTAATTCAAGCAATTGTTTTGTGCTCTCAATCAAATAAAACTACACCAATAATCACCATAAAAGTATAGGAATATTTCATTGGGATCCAGGCTTAAGCAAGGTAGTTTATCACTTCAGTAATAGATTTTCTCCACTTGGATTAAGATAGGAGATGGTGTTAAACTAAAGAGAATAAAAAAGGATTTCTGGTATGTATGTTTTAACTTCCTTAGTTGATAGGATGGCTGTGGACTAAACTGATGTTGGTTTCACTTCCTCTTCATGTTAGGATGAATATGTTGCTATGCCAGAACTGAGCTCTGTCTTCTAAGCTAACTCTTCTCTCTCTCTCTCTCTCTCTCTCTCTCTCTCTCTCTCTCTCTCCCCCCCCCCCCCCCAGTCAGTTCTCTACACATCAATCCAGAATTTAATGTTCTAAGGACAGAAAGAGGAATGTGGTTATATCTGTACCCATACATCTTGAAATGTATAAACATACATGTTAGCTGGATAGAAATATATATATTCAGATACACTTTTTGTATGTGTTTCTTAGGGGATGGTGGATCCAGGAGAGAAAATAAGTGCGACCTTGAAACGAGAGTTTGGTGAAGAAGCTATGAACTCCTTACAGAAATCTAGTGCTGAGAAGCAAGAGATGGAGGAGCAGTTACACAAGCTTTTCAGCCAAGAACATTTAGTGGTAAGAAATTGCTTCCCAGGGGTGGCTAGGTGTTGCAGTGGATAGAGCACTGGCCCTGGAGTCAGGAGTACCTGACTTCAAATCCAGCCTCACACACTTAATAGCTGTGTGGCCTTGGGCAAACTGCTTAACTCCATTTGTCTTGCAAAAACCTTAAAAAAAAAAAAAAAGAAATTGCTTCCCAGCAATTAGTCAAGAGTCAGCATCTGCTTTACCTCAGACACTGCTGAGCAGACATCAGGGATCTGCTCTGGATGACCCAAAGCAGCTCCTGTACTTGCAGTTCTCCAAACAGATGAAATTTAAATTTGCTTCAGGTGACTAAAATGTTGAGGAATTTCCATTTCCAAGGAAAGTTTGCCCAAGTTCTTTAGGAAATAAGGTCATGTTTAAACATTCACTGGGGCGGCTAGGTGGTGTAGTGGATAAAGCACCGGCCCTGGAGTCAGGAGGACCTGGGTTCAAATCTGGTCTCAGACACTTAATAATTACCTAGCTGTGTGGCCTTGGGCAAGCCACTTAACCCTGTTTGCCTTGCAAAAACCTAAAAAAAAAAAATGATTCACTGACTCTGGTTCACAACACAACTGTTGTGAATCTATGCAAGTTCCTCTACCATTCCCAAATCAAATCCCAAGCCCTTAATCTCTAAAGCTAGTTTTTTCTCTGGCCTCTGGCTTAATCCAGTAGCTTTTGTCCTGGTTGCCACTGCCTTCTGGGATCTGTTGCTTTTTCCATCCTTTACTGTTTCTTGATGTCTCTTCTGTAGTATCCTTCCATTGTCTGGGTCACTGTTTTTCATTCTCATATCTTTCTCCCAGTCAGAATGTTTTACCAGATGGCTTTACATAGAAGACATATAAAATGAGGAACTTTTTAGTTACACAGCTTCTGTATTTTGTAATTGCTGAATTAGGTCAATTGCAAAAATTAGTAGAGGCTGAATTACGAAAATTTTCCTTTTCCATATTGTTAAACTACCAAGAGGTATTGAGAAATAACTGAATGTCCGTTCATTTATCTTAAGCTACTGTACTCATAAGTTATTTTGGATTTTAAAAATTTAAAACTTGAAAAAATTCCTAAATGACATTTTTTCTTGAATTTGAACTGATCTGATAGATATTCATTTTTCTTGCCATGCTTAATGTACTGTTTCCTTATGTTTGACAAATTATGTTACCTATCTCATTTCTTACCAGGTGTATAAGGGATATGTGGATGATCCTCGAAACACTGATAATGCATGGATGGAGACAGAAGCTGTGAACTACCATGATGAAACAGGTAGAGAATCTGATTAGCCTGCAGTGAATGCCTTCTTATAGCTGTTGTAGTAACAACACATTGACCTTTGTCTTATTGTCCTAGGGAGGGATAAAATTTCCTCATGTAACCCAGGGGGATGGGTGTCTGTGTCTGTGTGTGTGTGTGTGTGTGTATCTATATGTGAGTTTGTGAAATAGCTAACCAAGATTAGAAGTTCACCCAAAGGCCATGGAAAGACCAGGGCCACATGGGAAATAAACATGTAACCTGGACTTTATCCTAAATGTGCTCAAAATTATAGTTTGTACTTTATTACTTCAGTTGATTAAAATGTTATAGGGCAATCCAATCAAAATCCTTCTGATAGAATAAACTTCAAGATATTAATATTAGGTGTTGAATCTATGCCGTAAATACCATAAGAAAATTAAAATTGAAATTTAGATGTTAATAAATTCTAACTTTTTTGTGGACCTCTGATTAAATCTGTTAAAGAAAATGATGTGAGGTAAATTTCCAGCCACTAGTGAATAACTTCAGTGACAACAATTTGTATTTTAATGATGACATTGGGTAAAATTTATCTGGGTAAATTATTCTGGAAAGTATATAGGATTAGGCATTAGATGTTTTGGTTTTAAGTACCAAATTGTTTTTGTTTTTGTTTTTGCCCAAGGTTATGCAGCTAGGTAATTGTTAAGTGTCTGGGGCTGGATTTGAACTCAGGTCCTCCTGACTCCAGGGCTAGTGCTCTATCCACTGTGTGACCTTACTGCTCCCTTAAGTACAAATTTTGATACTATATCATCACACAAAAAATAAATTTACCTTTTTAAGCCTCTGTTATTTTCTATTTAGAGACAATAATACCTGTCCTATCCCACTGAACTGAGTCATGAGCTCACATGAGGTAGTACATATAAAAGTGCTTTGAAAAGTGAAGTTTTCTATGTAAAAATGTAAGATATTATTACTCTTAATAATTTCCTTTTCCTAGTGAATATCAAGCATCATTGTCATTAATCCACAAACATTATTTATGCATCATTATGTTGCAAGCACCATTCTAAGCATTAGATACAAAACCAAAAATGAAATAGTTCCTTGTTGCCCTCCAGAAGCTTACTGCCTATCAGAATGACTTTTTATCAGACTTAACAATAAACGTGTTGCTAGAGCAAATATTTGACACTGAATTACACAAATAAATAATGTAATTTTTAAAAATTGATTGAAGGAGCAAATTCATTGTTCTCAGTCTGTGAGGATTTATCATGTTAAAATGTAAATAGTTTGTTTGTAAAACTTAACTTGATTTTTTTTCAGACTCCTATCTTTCACATCTCTCTTTTTTTTAACTTACCTTTGAAAATTTCAATTAGAAAATTACAGGGGAGAAAGAAAGCTTTAATCATAAATCCTTTGTTATCAGTATTGTAGGCCCTGGGAATACAAGAACTGTATACAATAAGAAGTTTACATTCTGTTGTGGGAAACAGTACTCAGAAAGATAATAAATACAAAATTATACAAAGCAAATGTGAAGTTATATTGGTAGATGAAATGGATACACATAACTATATATGGGAAATATACCTACAGAAATGAATATGATAAAAGTTAGACTGCGATAGAAATTTTTAGGCATTACTTAAAGCAAATTAAATTAATGAATATGTGCCTTATGACCATCTTCTCCAGAAGTCAGGGGGCAGAGAAAAAAATTGAGATAAATTCCCTTTGGAATAAGACCTCTTCTCCAAGGAGTTTATAGATAAATTTCAAGCAGTCTGTGAACTTGTTTTGGGGAAAAAAATATATATATCTTTATTTTCACTAACCTCTAACTATAATTTAACATTTTCTTCAATTAATAATATAGGCAACACATCACAGTGGTATTACGCTTCAACATACTACCAAATGAGTCCATAGCACAAAAAGTATAAGAATGAGTGCTTTAGAAACATTTAGAAGGGGAGATCATGTTTAAATGATCTGTTTGAATTTTTTGAATATTTCAGTTTATCTTTTTTCTTTGACTCCTAAGAATAATTAAGGGCTGTAATATGCAGATAACCTAAATAGAAACTTCTTTTTTGAAGATAATTTTTCAAACAGGTTTATCTCTATTTAGGAACTTAGTTGAAAATGATCATAGATTTATTTGCATGTAAGGCCCAATGAAGTGAAGTGAAATTTCTTGCCCAGGGTCCCATAAGTATTGGAACTGAGATTGAACTGAAGTCTTGACCCCAAATCTACCACTCTTCCCATTGTGCTCTGCTGTTTTTGAGGTAGTTGGGAGCTAACTAATCTATAGAAAGTTGGGTGTCGGTCCCTTACTACTTAGGATTAAAATTCAGTTCTGAGAATAATACTTGAAAAAAGGTGTGGAAATGGTTTAAAAAAAAAGAAATCCTTAGCTTTTTTTAATGATAGTTTTTGTTTTGTATTCAGGTGAGACAATGGATAATCTGGCTCTGGAAGCAGGAGATGATGCTGGGAAAGTGAGATGGGTGGACATCAGTGACAAGCTCAAGCTTTATGCCAGTCATTCCCAATTCATCAAACTTGTGGCTGAGAAGCGAGGAGCTCATTGGAGTGAGGACTCAGTTCCCGGCTGCCACGGATGATGAGAGCATCAGAACCACATGCATTTCAGGTCTTCAAATGAACAGTTGTGGAGGGCACAGAACAAACATTAGAAAGGGAAGGTCGCTTATTTTGATGGTTGTTTTATTCATTTCTGAAATTGTATTTGAATATTTTTTGCGTCATGAGTATGATAGAAAATCGAGTGGAATGCTTAAAGTGAAGAAAAGCTTTCTAGCTAGAAGAGGAATATAAAAGTTGGCCTCTGTACTTGTTATATTTAGACATTGCTTAAACCAAATTAAATTAGTGCTGCTTTTGAAGAATTGCAGAACTAAATAAAGAAATGATTGATAATGACATGTGCCTGATGACCGTCTTCTCCACTCTGTTCCCAGCTGGGTTGATTGGTTCTTTCTCACCATTCCTCTGCACTCAAAGCTTGGAGTGGGGCTGCCTCTTTTAGGACACCGTGAGCTCCAGAAGGAGCGACATCATTGGAGAGTCTCTAAAGCCCAATTCCGTTTGTATCACCTACTTCAGATTTAGCTTTGGGTGGCCTTGTGGAATTTGCTTTTAAGAACTGAACCTTTCTTGGCATTCTTGATTTTAATAGGATCAATTTTATGAAAAAAAATTTCATGAATGGTGAGAACCAGAGCTCATATTGTTTCCATTTTAGAAAACTCTTCTCAATAAAAACTTGTCTAGGAATTGAATAATTTAGAATGATGTCATGTTTTATTTTATCTTAATTTTATATGATGAATCAACCTTAAGATTATTAAATGGTTTCATAATTATAATAGTTTATATGTTTAGCATTTTGGTTTTCAAAATGCTTTTCGCACTATCCCATTTAATCCTTCTGAGCCTATGAGATTGCTTTCTTCCTTATTACTACCATTTTATAAAGGAGTAAATTTGGACTCAGAGTGAACAAGAGACTTGGTAGAGCCACATAGCAGTATCTTTCAGATATGAAATTCAAACACTGACCTTTCTAACCCTCCAAATCCAGGACTTTATCCACTACACCAAGTTGCCTCATTAGTACGGAACTGAAGACAATTAAGGACTAATGGCAGGTCTTTCAGTTTTTGAGGGGAATAAGGCTTAATAATGTTACTAAAGTGAAATGAAAATTTGAGTGCTAGATGAATATATCTCTAAAATCAAGACTAAAGTGGGTTGTGATGAATCCATGAGGGGTTGCTTTTTTAATGCTATGTGAGGGCAAGTAGATTATGCTATTGACAATATAAGTAGCCCCTCAACTTATAAATGAGCTATTTGTCAAAGATAAAGTTGTAATTTGTTGTTCTGTTCTATAAATACTGTTCTTTGTGCCTATAAAATATTGTTTAGCTCATTATCTACGTGAATACCAACGAAATCACAGATCCATCTCTAGCCCTATAGCAAACTTATTACCACGTTTTAAAATATTGTTTGGGAATTGTAATCCTAGTTCTAAATTAGGATAATAACACATCATTGTTTACCTCTGTTCCATGGACAATTTGTTCATCCTCTCTTCATGCTAGTTCAGTTCACATGGGAAAATGTTGGGGAAGAGGAGGCTAGAATAGAATTTAGGACTTGGGTGAAAGAATTTTTGATAATTTTTTAAGGAAGAGGGAAAATCTTCTCCAGTGGGTCTAATTTGGTGTAGACTTTGTGCATTGTGGTTACCACAAAAAAGATCTAAAAAATCTTGGAAACCACCGTTGATGGAGCAAGGAGACTGCTTATAATTTTTGAAGAGGAAACATTGCTTCTTCATAGTGGTTTTGGATAGAAATTTCTTAAAGATACTCTTAAGAGAACTTTGGAATTACTTATAGCTTATATTTACTTATTTAGGTAAATTTTGGCAAGCATGGAAAATAATGAGTAACAATTTATTAAGAAATAGGTATTTGTTAAGGAATTTATATTCTGCTGTTTTCATGAGATTACAAAACAGTTTGTTTTTTATATACTGATTTCATAAGATTACAAAACAATTTGATTTTATTTTCTTGCAGAGAAGAAATTCTTTATACTTTGCGAATTATAGAATTTTTACTTGAGTTCTTAAAGACTACAAAATGGTATTTTTTCCTACTGTGAGCCACATTCAGATTAGGAGTGTAAATTTGAATTTCCAGATCCATTTGTAAAACAGAAAAATAGCATAAACTATTTTAAGAAGAAACTACTGTTGGGGGTGGCTAGGTGGCATAGTGGATAGAGCTCCGGCCCTGGAGTCAGGAGAACCTGAGTTCAAATTCGACTTCAGACACTTAATAATGACCTAGCTGTGTGGCCTTGGGCAAGTCACTTAACCGCATTGCCTTGCAGAAACCTTAAAAAAAAAAAGAAGAAACTACTGTTAAAGCCTCACTGCCTCCTTATCAGTTGACAGTTGTTCTTAAAATCAGTAATGAAATAGCTTTCATTATCTACTGTGGTATCGCACTAGAAGTCAATGCTATGAATCTCTTAGAATTTATGGGTAGAAAGGAAAGAGTATTTGAAAGATAATACTCATTTATTGTTAATGTAATATTCTAAGTTAACTATAATGATGCAGTTAGAGTTTCTTTAAATGTAACTGCCCCATTTTCACCAATAAGCTTTTTTTTTAATGAATTGATACAGCAATATGTTTGTCTTTATGGTGTTTTCATACACTTTTAAGAACTTCTTAATTTTTTCCTTGCAAACATAACTGCCTTAACAGCATATGCTACTTTGCTTAAGTTGTTATTAAATGCTAATCATTTTCATAGGATAAATGTTTCATTTTATGCTAAGAAGCTCTTTTTCAGGACTCTCAGGACAACAGTGTATAATTTTTAATAAATAAATTGAATTAAAACATTGTCTTTGCAAAAATACATTCTTTATATAGTTGGAAAATCATTTATGAGCTTACAGGCTCATTTTTATTCCTCCCTTCAACAAGTATTCCAATGTAGATACAATCTGATGCTGAGTTACTTTAAAATGATCAAGAACAAAGATTTTCTGCAAAACTGCAGATAGAATATAACTTTTACCTATCCTGTGTAAAGAATAGTTATTGTATATTTTGTATTTCATAAGCTTTGTTATTTATGTCAAAAGAAATAGTACAAGTTAAATTTATTACATTTTTTTTAATTGACTTAAATGTTTTTAGCCTTCCCACTTCTCTCTAAAAATATTTTACTACTAATGTGAGATAGGAATTATGTGAGCAAATTGTTTCTGGCTGCTAATGTGTTCAGAGCAGAACTGCTGCTCATTACAATAAATACAAAATTTTTCTCCCAGAAGGTATAATTCCTGATAGCTTAATGGTTTAATAAGATCAGTTTGGGAAATGTGAACAATGTTTAAAGGTTTTTGGGGATGTAAATAGTTTTTATTTACTGATTTTCAGCTTATTAAATCTTTATAGAAGGTCAGACTAGTGCAAGTAATAAAAAATTTTTTTTTAAATTATGATAAAGAATGGTGTGGAGATATACTGACCACATGACAACTGTATGTATTTATATTTCTCAACTTTGCTTATTATTATAATGATTTTCCCCCAAATGGTCAGGAGAGAGGTAGAGGGTTGAAGATGGGAATCAACAGTAACTAAACCAAAAAGAGAAAGTGGATTTTTAAAACATCTTAAAAAATTAACATGGGGGTAGCTAGATAACACAGTGGATAGAGCACCGGCCCTGGAATCAGGAGTACCTGAGTTCAAATCCGGTCTCAGACACTTAATAATTACCTAGCTATGTGACCTTGGGCAAGCCACTTAACCCCGTTTGGCTTGCAAAAACCTAAAAAAAAAAATTTAACAAAAGAGAAGGTATAGAGAAGCAAGATAACTAATGAACCTAATTTGTTGAATTTATTTATTTATTTTTAAAAACAAGCTATACATAATTAAAATTCATAGATTCACATGTAATTCTCTGTCATTGATATATTTTTATATGTCCTTTGCTGTTTTTCAAGTTTAGAATGCAAAAAAAATTTTAAGAACTACAAAACTAAAACATTTTGGGATCCAGTCATATTAAATGAGTTCACCTAGGTCCTCGAAAAAAGCTCCCCATAATAAAAAAAAAAACCTATGAATTTCATTGCTAGCTTTGTGCAGGCTTCTATTAGAAAGAAAACAATGAGAGAAAAATCTAAATGTCCAAGGCAAGACAGAGCTTCTCTCCCCAAGCAAATTAGAAAGGATATTTTTCTACTTAAACTTGTGTTAAAAATAAATTTCCTTAATTTAACAGAAATCCTTATAAGATCTAAATTATTATAAAATATACAAATAGTTGATTGTTATATTGAAAATTCAGAACTTGCTTTTAACATCTGACTCAAAGACCCAGATTAGAATCATACCCCTTGTTTACCCAAATCTACTCTGAAATTCATGCCTGAAAATGGGTTAATGTGCTCAGTATTTTTCACATACCTTTCTTACCATAATTTTGAAAAAGACATGATTTTCATTTCTTGTTAACACAAGAAAACCTCTTAGCAAGTGGGGCTGTCTAAAAGTGGAATGGCCTACCTTGGGCATTTCTCCCTCACCAGAGGTCTTCAAGCAGAAGATAGATTTGGGAATGTTGTACAGAGGCTTCTTAGTCACTGTCTGCCTAGATAAATTGCTATTGAGGCTCCTTTCAGCTCTGAAATCCCATAGTCCTTTTTTTCTCATCTGGATGCCAATTCACTTCTTGCAGGAGATGTTTGCTATTTCAACCAAATCAATACCAAAGTGTGGGTTTATTCCCAGGTGAGCACTGTGTCTACACAGGTAGATTCTTTGGAAAGTTGTACACAAGTACCTTAGCTTTGTCCCTCTTTGTCTCACTTTGTGCTTCCAAAGCTTTTTCTGTTCTCCTGGAAGGACAAAGAGATCGGACTTTGATTCAAAGTGGAGGGGATAACACCCCTCCAAAGAGGAAAACAGATGCTCAATTCTGACTTGGGTCGTTTTCTCTGCCAAAGAGAATTAATTACCTTTACCCTGGAAATGACAGCACAAAACTGACTATTGATTCCCAATATAAGTGAGGAGATAATGAGAGAACAAAGACCCTTGACCCAGAGGAACCACATCCTAGGGTCCTGAAAGAATAGACAGTTTTGATTGGTGAGCCAGTGTTAGTGATATTTGAAAGATAAGAGTGAAGGGCCAATGTCCCAATTTTCCAAAAGGAAAAATAACCAAGTCTGCACATTATATTCCCTGTGAACTTAACTTTGATTCCTGGAAAGATCTTGAAAGTTTTCTTATGATAGATGACTATTTAGGAAGGGGAAGTCAAGAAATCATTTTCAGACTAACTTGATTTCCTTTTTTGACAGGATTGCTAAGGAGAATGCTATGGATATATATATTTTTTTTAGTAAAACTTTGATTCTCACATCTATATATTGAGACCCGATATCTGTACAACTATAAAATACTCTTTAAAGAAAATGATAGACATAATTTGAAAAACATTCATTTCTCAGGCTGCTAATGTGTACCATTAATAAAAATGATATCACTATCTCAGTTAATGCCATATCAATCAGATTGCCAAAAGATTACTTTATAGAGCCAGAAAAAAATATCAAAATCTGTTTGGAGTAGGTAAAGGACAAGAAGCTTGAGAGAAATAATGAAAAAAGGTTGGAAAGCAAGGAGTATTAGCTGCATTAGGTTTCAGCTATAATACAAAGTAATGATCATAGAAGCATTGGGTAGGAAAACTGATCAGTAGGATCTATAAAGTATATAACACATGGCAGCAAACACACATAGTAATCAAGTTCACTGACCCTGTAGATTGCCCAACTACTGATAAAAAGACCGACTGTTCAACAAAAAATGCAAAACAGAAATTCAGTTTAGTTACATTCCAAGGGAAACTTCAATGCAGAACTTAGAAATCAAAGATCATGTCCTAAATCAACTGGAAGAAAAAGAGGAAATAATTGGCATTGGAGCTAAATCTTGAAACAAGCCCATTTTCTAAAGGGAAAATGAGGGAGAGCGTTCTAAACATGGTGGTGGGGACAACCAGTGCAAAATCACGTATGACAAAGATACAGTGTCATTGTGAGAAACAAGCATGCAAATATGACTGGATTATGGTGTGCATTGAAAGATGTCTATGGGGCGGCTAGGTGGCGCAGTGAATAGAGCACCGGCCTTGGAGTCAGGAGTACCTGGGTTCAAACCCGACCTCAGACACTTGATAATTACCTAGCCGTGTGGCCTTGGACAAGCCACTTAACCCCATTGCCTTGAAAAATCTAAAAAAAAAAATAAGAAAGAAGTCTATGAATAGTGTTAAATGACCTCAAAAAAAAAAAGGATTTTGTATTTGATCTTTGGAGAAATAGTGGGACACTGGTGTTTATGAAGTAGTCAAAGATTTGTGAGATTTTAAATCGAGGGTGAGGAAGAAAATTGGTGGTACCCTTGAGAGTAAAGCTGATACATTTAAATAAAATATATATACCTATGCATTCCTGGATGGTTTAAAAATGAGTATTATGTTTTATCAAAATTCATAAGTTCTTTTATTTAGATTGATAAAACTATTCTTATAAAGCTCTTTGTGTGAACCAACTCCCAAGTGAGTCAAGAAGGAGGAAGATGTTCAATCACACCTTGGGGTCCAATGTCATAGTGAACTGTGGCAATGATGACAGAAACTTGTTCTGGGAACATCCGCCTTTTCAGGGACTTTAAGAGAAGTGACTCCATTCTTATCTCACATTCTTCTTTTGTCTGGACTCCTGTGAAGGAAGTGATCTTGATCATCTCTTGATCATGACCTCAACTCTGACTGCCTCTTCTTTGGGCCTCTTTAAGAAGAGGATGATCCTGAGATGGATATTTTTAGTGTAATATCTGGTAATGTTTAGCTTCTTTTAAGCTTGGTGACATTATAGGTCGATTTACATAGTTCTTTTCTCTAAGTTTAAGGAATTTATTTTAGATTAAAGGTTAGGAGTTCTGTTACAATTGCTCTGAGTCACTTAGTAGGAAAATTCCTAAGATTTAATTTAGGTGGAAGTGGGGTCTTTGCCTAACTTCACATGCATCTTTATCCACTACTTAACTGATGTTTCCTTGAAGCAAAATTCAATTTACTGAAACATTTGGATAATATGCCAACAAATTATATTGTAATGTCTGTGGATAAATGGGCAATGGAAGAGGTAGGTGGGAAAATAGTTGACCTTTTCTTAGAGTTTCCCTCAGCTTGATTCTTCTGTTAACTTCCAGTTAACTTCCTCAGTAGCTCTCTTCTCTGCCACAGTATTTTTGCTCCTCAGAGGTGTGCTAGAAAGGCACTTTACAGTTTTTCCTCCCCCTTTTAACTTTGTTGATACTTTATAGACAATTCATGAAAATATAACCAAATCTTAGTTTATTGGCATACGTTTCCCAACATCATTTCACTTTATCCAATGTTTTTCAAAGACATTTCACATCTAATATATGATCTTTTGATTGACTGAGATGTGTTTTCACCTAATTAAAGTTGTGGAACTATAATGGAGTGAAGCTTTCAAACCTATTTTTATTTAGATTTCTTTTCCAATATAGAAAAAAATAGCTATGGATTTTGGTGAAATAGTGAGAAGTGCTAACAGAGAGCACCAGGACCTTATGAGAATCATCTCTTTCTAACTCTTGTAGTTGTTCAATCATGACCAACTTTTCATAACCCATATTTTCTTAGAAAAAAAACTGGAATGGTTTGACATTTTTTTCTACTTCATTTTACAGCTGGGTTAAGTGACTTGCTCAGGGTCACACAGCCAGTAAGGGTCTAAAACTAGATTTGAACTCAGGAAAATGAGTCTTTCAGACTCCAGGCCCAACATTCTCTCCATTACACCACCTAGCTACCTATTTTCTATTGTATTTTTTTTTAAAAAAGCAAAAAATATTTTCTCTGATTCTTTTTTTTGTTGTTGTTTTTTGTTTTTTGCAAGGCAATGGGGTTAAGTGGCTTGCCCAAGGCCACACAGCTAGGTAATTATTAAGTGTCTGAGGCTGGATTTGAATTCAGGTCCTTCTGACTCCAGGGCTGGTGCTCTATCCACTGCACCACCTAGCCACCCCCTGATTATCTCTTTTAATAAGTTTATTTGGGTTTTTGTTTTATGTGCGACCATGATATTGCCCTGACTTTTTTTTTTTTACTTTAACTGAAACTGAAGCTACTTCAGCTCTTTAACTCTGTGTGTATCTTTTTCAAGTGTGTTTCTAGTAAACAAAATATTGCTGAATTCTGGTTTCTGTTCCATTCTGCCATCCTCTTTCATTTTATGAGTGAGTTCATCCTATTCACTTTTAGTTCTGATTGTTGTGTATTTCCTCCATCCTAATCCATTATATTTAGCCTTCTCTTTCTTACCATGTTTTCTTATTAAGAGTCTATTTTCCCTCTGGCTACTTCCTCATTTTACTTTTATTAATCTATTTGATTTTTTCAAAATTTTCATTTAAAATTCAAATAGGGATTTTTAATTGTTTTTTAGTTTTTTTTAACATGCCCAATTTATTAGTCTGCTCTTTCTTTTATTGATTAAAGTGTTTAAAGGAATAAAATTCCCCTCAAGCACTGCTTGGCTGCATCTCACAAATTTTGGTATGTTGTCTCATTGTTATCTTTATTGTATTATTGATTGTTTCTATGATTTAGTGTTTGATCCACTCATTCTTAAGTATTATTTAGTTTCATATTAACCTTTAATCTATGCTTCTAAGCTTTTATATTGAATTTAATTATTATTTCCATTAGGTAAGAAAAAGATTGTACGTTTATGTATTTCTGCATTTATTTGTGAGAGTTTTATGCCCTAATCATGTGCCAGCAGAGGATATCTATTTATCACTTTTAAACCTCTCCCTCACTCTGTAAAGGGATTGGAAAAAATGGGAAACCAGCTTAAGATGAGTTCTTACTGCCTCTTTTTGGACACCATAGTCAAGGGCCTATCTTATCAAGGCCTATAGTACTCCTCTGACAGTGCTCTCAGGTCAGGTGTCTGGTTCATTTCCAGTATCTCATAGCAAATCATGAGTGTTTACATTGTGTATGATCAGAAAATTAATTATTCTTGTAACTATACTGACAGATTCTTCCCTAAGCTCTTTGCCCTACCCCCACTTATGGCATGTTAGCTTGTCTACCATTGGCTCCGGGAGCAGAGGGTCAGAGACAGAGAGGGCAAATTGAATCTATTCTTCCCATGTAGCCTCAGGAAAGAGGATCATGTAAGCATCAGTGCTGCAGGACAGGGAAAGGAAGTAGATCCATGATTTCCTTGACATTCCTCAGCTGAGAAGCTCCATCCACCAGAGCAGGTTGATGACTTCTAGGACACAAAGAGTGGCCTAGAGCAGTGATGCCAAACTCAACCAGAAAAGGATCCCTTTGGTGGCTTAGAAAATGAACATTATCTCTGTGGTATTTTTAAAAATTTTTATTTATTTTAGACAATGAGGTTAAGTGACTTACTCAAGGTCACATACCTAGGCAATTATTATTAAGTGTCTGAGGCCAAATTTAAACTCAGGTCCTCCTGACTCCAGGGCTTGTGCTCTATCTACCATGCCACCTAGTTGCCCTGGAATTATGTTTTTGTATTTTTGTTAAACATATCCCATGTTTCTTAATTATGTCAGCACTCTAAAGAGTCCGGAGACTAATATGTATCAGATGGAGACTTGAACTTGTATCTTCCTGGCTTGAAAGCCTGCTGTTATTTTGTTTAGTATGCAGTGTCTTATTTTAGGGTCTGCATAATCAATGAATCCCCCCTGACTCAACCTATTCTTTGAGAAGCTTTAATCTCCTTGTGAGAATTATTTGATTGTTTATTTGTTTAAAATATGCTTTTAGAAATTGACATTTGAAGATTTAATAAATAAAAAGTCAGTCTCACTGACTTGAGGAAATTTTCCGTATTGCTTGCTTTATCTCTGGATATACAGAGGAATATGCTCCCTAAATGACCACAAGAGGGAGATATGAACCATTTAAACATGTTAACTTAAAAAACAGAAGTTGACAGAATCCTTTCCTGTCAACTTTCCCTTTTCCATTTTATGAACAAAGATCCTTTACAATTTTTAGCACTTTTTTTTTGTTTATAAGCAGTTTTTGTTTGGAATAAAATAAAACAAAAAATAGATTTGACACAAATGCTAGTGGTGACATCTCTTGTCTACTTCATTCAAATGCAATCCTATGCACATTCCTTATTCTTAACTATTCTTTCCTTGTTACATCATTTGAATGTTCGGATTTTACAATATATAAATAATTAAAATGACCTCTAAAAAGATAATAATAATAATAATAGGTGGCATTCATATTGTGCTTTAAAGATTGCAAAGTGCTTTCCAAACACTATTTCATTTGGTCCTCATACCTGGGAGCCTGGGACTATTGTCTCTATTTTACAGAAGAGGAAATAGAGACTGAGAGAGATTGAAATGACTTGCCTTGGGGGCGGCTAGGTGGCGCAGTGAATAGAGCACCAGCCCCGGAGTCAGGAGGACCTGAGTTCAAATTCGGACTCAGACACTTAATAATTGCCTAGCTGTGTGACCTTGGGCAAGTCACTTAACCCTGTTTGCCTTGCAAAAAAAAACCCTAAAAAAAATGTAGGGAAAAAAATAAAATGACTTGCCTTGGGTCACATAGCTTATTCCAAAGAATGATCTGAACTTGGGTCTTCCTGATTTTAGGTCCAGTAATCTATTCACTAGGCACCTCCTACTGCCTCTAGAAAGACTGAATGACTCATTAAAGGTAATAAAGGTAGCAAGTAGCATAAATCACATTTCAAGTGCAGATAATTTTATTCCACATCTAGCGCTCTTTACATCACATAAAACATCTCCCATGTTAACTGTCTTCTTGGGTTAGTAATATGACAGTTTATGGCTAAACTATTTCACAGGAGATTTTCATATAATATAGTACAGTACAGCATAATACAATGCGATATAGCACAATGCAATATAATACAACATCTTAATATTGTATAATTTCTATTCATCTAATTCGTGATTCTTAAGAGATATGTAACTGAAATCTGATAAATTTTGAGACCTCAACTAAGTTTTCACATCTGCATATGAATTCTGTAATGGATCACTGTTGATTTTGGAAATAGACATCACCAATACACAACTGGGATGCTCAGTTTAAGTTATAGTTTCATTTATCTCCAATGTTCTACTCCCTTTCTGAATTTAAGAAGACTGCCTTTTCCCATTTCGAGCATGGATATTTCCATCAATGTGACAGTACAGTCAATGCAGAATTGTAATTCATTGTTTATGAAGTCAAAACCTTCCCATCTTTACAGCCCTATGGTTTACTCCAATCCTTGGTACACAAGTGGATTTGTGTTCTCATCAATTCATCTATTCTCTACAACACGGCAATTCTTATTCTTATCTTCCCATTAGTCCCCATAAAACGGTCGGGACCTTTAATACTTTTTCCTGATTAAAATGAGGTCACCAGAGAATACATGGCTTGTCCATTTTTCACTCTCCCTTCTTTTTGGCTTCGTTTTGTTTTCCTTCATGCATTTCCTTTATAATATCATTTACAACACTTTTCTTGTATAATTACTTGTGTGTATTGCATTTCAGTTTGTTTACATTTACTGTGAACTTTCCCACTGCCTCTGGGTGACCCTGAAATTCAATTCTTTGAAAACTAGTGTTCAGTGAATACAACCATACAGCACCCCAGTGGAATAGTGGCATTCAAAAAATGAGCATTTGCTTTAGGGTGCAACCTGAAGTCATTATTTATATATATTTATAATATACATTTATAATATACCCAAACCATTTTTTCCTTCTTTATTCTGTGTGTATATAAATATCTATCCATCTTTCTTTCTCTATGTATATACACACACATATATTATAAAATCTATGATTTTTTATGCATATTTATACATAATTTGTATATTTGTATGTTTTCAAACAACACAATGTTGGATGTGTTCTCTAGCTTGTTTATCTCACTATATATATAAACTGTCTGAATATTACTCATTCTTTTCCTAGTTGGTTTTTCCTGTGTACATAGTTAAACCAAACCTTTTGAGCAATTATGATTATGAATTTTAATTAGTAGGCCTAATAATATTCCAGATCTGGATAACATCAGCACTGTGTTGCCTAGAAATCAGAATATCTGGAAGCCTTCATCATCATTCTCCAACTTGGACTGAACATTAAATCTCCTCCTTGAAAATAATGAATCCCTTTGGTGAGGATGCATTTTTCCATTTTTTGGAGAGATATTTATATTAATGATCAAAGGGTTATCAAAGAATGCTATTCTGTTGTTTTATCCATAATAATAATAAGCATAGATACTGCTAGACCCTGAGGGCTAAGAAACTCAGTCTTTTTCTCTAATCAAGTACCTGAATTATTAATTAATTTATAGAATTATGAAATGGGAGCTGGCTCTCCTGGTTCTTTGAGTACTCACCAGAAAAGACCATGGTGGCAGCACAGAGTAAGGCTTCAATCACACTTTAATAAATCACATAGGATGCAAGGATGAACAGGCACGGAAGTATAGAGAAAAGTGGCAAAAAATGGGGACAGGAGTTCAGGGGCATGGGGACAGAGATGATGGGGTGGGTGAGGAAGGCAGTCAACATGGGACAGAGAGTCACATAACTGTGGATTAGAGTTGGAAACATTTGACATCAAAGACCTAGAGGGTGGGAGCAGGAGTTTGCAGCCTCATTTTTATAGGGTTTTGGTTGGGGACACAATAACTATTATCCATACCACCTTGGGGTTGGCACCATTTGGTGTTTGGTCTTAATGCAGGTATCTGGAACTCATTTGACCCCTACCCATTTTAGCCATAGTTTTAAGATGTTATTTTTTTTGATAATGTATGATAATTTGAAAATTATGCCCTTTTGGTCTTTGGGACAGACTATACAATTTGTAATCTTATTTCCTCCTATTCTTTATAAAATTATAAACTATCTATTAACTTACCATGCTAACTAGAAGGGGATGGGGGAGATTAGAAGTCAGCAGAATCAAAGAATCAGGTAGTTCTTGACCTATGATTTAGTTCAATCATACTTCTCAGAAGATAAGTCATCTTCTTTTTCTCTTACCCTCTGGTTTTTTTACACTGTCTCTCCCCAAACCTCAAGGAGCTTTATTTTAAAAAATTTGAATTCCAAATCTTCCCATCCCTGCAGTTCCTTTCCTACCCATTGAAAAAACAAGGAATGTAATATCAATTTTTTATACATGTGAAGATATGTAAAACATTTCCAAATTAGCTATATTATAAAGAAAGGGAAATAAAAAAGATGAGAAAAAATAAAATAAAATATATTTCAGTCTGCAGTCAGAATTCATCAGTTCTCTCTCTCTGGAAGTTAATTTGGAATTTTCATATTGTATTTAACAGAATATTAAGTAATTCACAAATGATCATCATCATTGAAATATTCTCCTATTGCTACTCACTTCATTTGAGTTAGGTCATATAAGTCTTCTCAGGTTTTTCTGAAACCTCCCTCTGTAATTTCTTTTTCTTTTTTTTTTAACATTTTTTTATTCAGTTGCTTCAATTTAATTTTTTTAAATTAATTTTTTATTCTAATTTTGTACAAATGTTTTTTTACATTAATAAAATATTCTTGTTTACAAGTAAACAAAATACCCCTCCTCCCCCATGAATATAGATAGACTTGTTTGGGCGAAAAAAGTAAAGGGGAGAGAAAAAAATTAAAATAAAAAAATAATAGTAATAATTGTAGGTATGGCCAAGTGGCACAATGGACGAGGCACCAGCCCTGGAGCCACGAGCACCCGAGTCCATATCCAGCCTCGTAAACCCAACAATCACCCAGCCGTGTGACATGCAAGCCACCTGATCCCCACTGCCCTGCAAAAACCAAAAAAAAGAAAGAAAAGAAAGACCCCAAATAAAAAAAATAGTAATAATAGTAGGGGTGGCTGGGTGGCAGACAGAGCATTGGCCCTTGAGCCAGGAGCACCTGGGTCCAAATTCGGCCCCAGACACCCAAAGATCACCCTGCTATGTGGCCCCAGGCAGGCCACCCAGCCCCACTTGCCCTGCACCCTCCCCCAAATAATAATAATAAAAAATGTGCTTGAGTCTTTGTTCCAACACCAACAACTCTGTCATGGGTGGATCTCATTATGATAAGTCCATCACAAAAGTTATTTCCATATTTTTCCACCGCTGCCATTGCTGATCGCAACTCCCTCCTTTCTTATTTCTCCACTACCATGTACTCTATTTTCTCTCTCCTTTCACTCTGACTCTGCTGTAGGGTTGCTGAGTGGCACAGCAGACAGATCCCTGGTCCTGGGGCCAAGAGGCCCTGAGCCTCCATACCACCCCTTAGGCCCAGAATCCACCTGGCCCTATGGTCCTGGGCAGGCCTTCCAATCCCAGCCCCTTGCAAGAAGTAAGAAAGAAAATGTGTTATATCTGGCCACTGTCCCCCCATGGTCCATCCTCTCCTCCTTTATTCACATCCCCACCCCTTCCCCCTGCTCCCCCCTCCTTCTTACTCCAGATGTCTATACCCCATTGAGTATATTTGCTGTTTCCTCTCCTAGCCATCTCTGATGAGAGCAAAGGTTCCCTCATTCCCCCTTGCCTCCCCCCTTCCATATCATTGCAATAGCTCATTGTAATAAAAAAAAATCTTATGTGAAATATCTTGGACTACTCCCCCCCTCCTTTTTCTTTCTCCCATTCCATTTCCCTTTTTTTCTATTGACTCCATTTTTACACCATATTTTATCTTCGAATTCAGCTTTCTCCTGTGCTTCAACTATAAAAGCTCTCTCTACCTGCTCTATTAACTGAGAAGGTTCATATGAGTATTATCAGTGTCATTTTTCTATGCAGGAATACATGCAGTTCAGCCTCATTAAGTCCATCATATTCCCCCCCCCCCCCCCTTCTCCTCCTATCTCCATGCTTCACCTGAGTCCTGTATCTGAAGATCAAGCCTTCTGTTCAGCTCTGGCCATTCCAAAAGGAACATTTGAAATTCCCCTGGTTCATTGAAAGTCCATCTTTTTCCCTGGAAGAGGACATTCAGCCTTGCTGGGTAGTTCATTCTTGGCTGCATTCTAAGCTCTTTTGCCTTCCAGTATATTGTATTCCAAGCCCTACGAACTTCCAATGTAGCTGCTGCTAAGTCCTGTGTGATCTTGATTGCAGCTCCATGATATTTGAACTATGTCCTTCTGGCTGCTTGTAATATTTTCTCTTTGACTTGGGAGTTCTGGAACTTGGCTATAATATTCCTAGGGGTTGGTGGATTCTCTCCATTTCTATTTTGCCCTCTACTTCTAGAATATCAGGGCAATTTTCCTGTAGTAATTCTTTGAAAATGATGTCAAGGCTTTTTTCCTGATCATGACTTTCAGGTATTCCAATAATTTTTAAATTATCTTTCCTAAGTCTGTTTTCCCTATCAGTTGTTTTTTCAATGAGATATTTCACGTTTTCTTCTAACTTTTCATTTTTTTTTGTTTTGAAGTATTGATTCCTGATTTCTGTTAAATTCATCAGTCTCCCTGAATTCTATTCTTTGTCTGAAGGATTTGTTCTCCTCAGAGAGTTTTCTTATGTCTTTATCCATCTGGCCAACTTTGCTTTTTAAAGCATTCTTCTCCTCAATAACTTTTTGAACTGTTTTATCCATTTGACCTAAGCTGATTTTTAGCATGCTATTTTCTTCAGCATTTTTTTGGATTTCCTTGACTAAGTTGCTGACTTCATTTTCATGTTTTTCCTGCATCTCTCTCCTTTCTTTTCCCAGTTTTTCTTCCAACTCCCTCATTTGATTTTCAAAGTCTTTTTTGAGCTCTATCACAGCCTGAGCCCAATTTCTGTTTTTCTTGGAGTCTTTAGATGCAGGAGCTTGTGCTTCCTCATCTTCAGACTGAGTATTTTGATCCTTCTTGGGCTCATTTGCAAAATATTTCTCAATAGTCTTCCTTTTGTTTCTCTGCTTGCTCATTTTCCCAGCCTGGGCCTGGTTTGGGGGTGCTTCCTGAGCTTTTGGGACACTCCCACAAGGGTCTCAGTGTGTGAGGCTCTGTCCTCCCTCCTGGTCTGTGAATGACCATAAGCGCTCCCCTCTGCCACGGGGCCGAGGTGGGGGGGGCCCTGTTGTTCTATGGGGGGGGGGGCCTAGACTGCAATCAGGATCTGAATGTGGTCAGAGCCCCAGAGTCCTGTTTCAGAGGCAGAGGACAGAGCTTGGCAGTCTCTCTCTCTTCACTCTCCTCCCTAGGTTCAATGGGCTCATGCCCTGGGGGCTCCTGCTTACTGGCTCCACCTGCTTCTGTTTCCTGGATCAGGGCTGGGGAAAGAGCAAGCTGCTGGCTGTGTGCCCTGAGGGCTGGGCTCCACGTGCTCGCTCTGGCAGAGGTCCCCCGCTGTTCCCCCACTTTGTGCCTGGTGCTCCCTGGGGTGCAGCTCAGGAGACTCCCCCGCTGCTGTGAGCTGGGGCTCCCAATGCCCTGGGGCTGCCTCTGGAAGGCTGAAGTCCGCCCCTCCGACCCCCGGGGGAGCAGAGCCTTTCTGCTCTTTTCCAGGTTACCTTGAGTAGGAGAACTCCCTCTGTAATTTCTTATAGCTCGATAGTATTTCACCACAATTATATACTATAATTGATTCATCCATTGATAGACATTCTCTTGGTTTCCAAATTTTGCCACCACAAACAATCACTCTAAATATTTTTTTATATTTGGATTCTTTTCCTTTTTCTTTGGGATATGTATCTAGTAATTCTTGTTACTGATCAAAGGGTCTGCCCTTTGGACATAGTTCAAATTGTCCTCAGGATAGTTGAAATAGTTCACAACTTCATCCACAGTGCATTAGTGAGCCTATTTTCCCAGATTCCTCCAGAATTTATCATTTTCCTTTTCTGTCATTTTAACCAATCTGATGGATTTTAAGTGGTACCTAAGAATTTTTTAAATTTTCATTTCTCTAATTATTAATTATCTAGAGAATTTTTTATCTGAGTATTAGTAGTTTTGATTTCTTCTTCAAATTCTTTGGGCATTTATCAATTGAGGAATAGCTATTATTTTTATATATATTTGATTTAGTTTCCTATATATTTGGGAAGTGAGACCTTTTTCAGAGAAACATGCTAGATAAATTTTCTCCCCAGTTTCCTTCTAATTTTAGCTGCATTGGTTTTGTTTCTGTAAAAGCTCTTAAAATTTTAATATAATCAAAATTATATATTTTACCTCCTGGGTTCCTATCACTTTTTTGCTCAATAACTCTCTGGGGTTTTTTTTTTGTTTTTTTTTGCAAGGCAATGGCAGTGACTTGGCTAAGGCCACACAACTAGGCAATTATTTAATGTCTGAGGTCACATTTGAACTCAGGTTCTCCTGACTCCTGACTTCAGAGCCTGTGCTCTGTTCACTGCATCACCTCTCTGCCCCTTCAAGAATTCTATCTTTAACCATGGATCTGACAGATGATTTTTCCATGCACCCATAATTTACTTATAATAAAACCCTTTATGCCTAAATTGTGTAACCATTTTGAGCTTATCTTGGTATCTGTTGTGAGATGTTTGTCTATGTCAAGTTTCTACCAGACCACTTTCTGATTTTCCCAGCAACTTTTGTCAAATAGTGAGTTTTTATCCCAATAGCTGGGGATCTTATCTTATGGTTTCATTTCATCCTTACAACAAGCCTAGGAAGCAGGTGCTAATATTTTACATTGAAGAAGCATTTTACAGATGAGGAAACTGGGGTAGAGATTATGACTTGCATGGTATTATGCAAGTAGTATGTATCTATGGGAGTATTTTAATCAAATCTTCCTGTCTCCAGTACCCTAAAACTCTCTTGTATTGTATCATCTAGCTGCCACTCCCCAGTTGATTAATAGTCTAAACACACGAACAGGCACTTCTCAAGGAAAGAAATCAAGCTGTTTATCGTCATATGAAAAAGCGCTTCAAATCTCTTACAACTGGAGAAATGCAAATCAAGGCCAGTCTGAGATTTAACCGCAAGTCATCAGATTGGCAAAGATAACACAAAAGAAAATAACTATTGTTGAATGGATTGTTAACAGGCACAGTGATGCACTAATGGTAGATCTGCGAATGCATCCAACCATTCTGGAAAGCAATTTAAATTTATTCATAAAAAGAAACTAAACCCTTTGACCCAAATATACCACTGGTAGAGCCATGTCCCAAAGACATCAAAGAAAGAAGAAATGTTTCTATATGTTCAGAAATATTTGTAGCAACTCTGCTGGCAAAAGATTGAAAATTAAGATGTCCATCAACTGGGGAACAGTTGAATGAATTATAAATATAATAGAGTACTAATGCGATATAAAAATGAGGAACTAGATGCTTTCAAAGTCACATGGGAAGACTTCTGTGAACTGATACAGAGTAAAGTGACCATGACCAAAAGAACAATTTATACTATGATATTTATAGTACAAAAAGAAATAACTTTTGAAGACATTTAAACCGATGCAAATCGGAGTAGAGCCAAAAGAGCAATTATGTGATAATACCAACCTTCTAAAAATAATTTTGAAAGCTAATCAACTCAATAATCTTCCAGGATTTCAGAGCACAGATGTTACCATAAATATGATAAACATTTATTAAGTGTCTACTATGTGTAAGAAATCTACTAAGTTCTGGGAATGCAAATAAGAAAAATACAGTCCTTGCCTTCAAGTGCTTTAAAATCTAGTGGAGAAAGATAATACACAAACCAGAGGGTACTAGCTGGGGGGGCATGAGAAAGATGATGATGGAATTGAAACTGAGCAGAGAAAATGGTGACAAATGAAGAGAGAGCTGTCATTTTGAGCACTCTGTAAAGGGAGGCTTTGGGAGGAATCTTTTGTTCAGCCCTTCAAACAGAGAGACAGAGGAACTGAAGATTCTGATGAGATGAGACTAGCAAAACTGAAGCAATCTCTAGAATAATGAGTTTTCTAGTGGAACTGAGTTCATCTAGTGAATAAAGAAACATGCTGTACATTTGACAGAAAGGTGATAGACTTGGTGCAGAATGAGACAGATTTTTTTTGAACATGATCAATGAGGGAATTTAGGGTTTTTTTGCTATACTATTGTTATAAGAAATATGTTTTTCTTTTCTTTTTTCCCCAATGGGTTATGGGATAGGTGAGAGGAGAGAAAATAGATTTCTGTTAATTAAAAAATTAAATTTATCTTAAAAAAAAAAGAAACAGAAGTCAATAGCCAAAGACCTAGGCTCAGCTCACCTAGCCATGCCCCTGCCTTAGTTACAGTGTCTTCAATGTCATTTCCAGGGTGGGGAGAATAGGCACTACCCTTCTTTCATCTTCTAATAAGAAAGTTAGCAAGGGAAGACTATTTGCTATGTGAATGAATTGAAGGAAGACAACGATCTGGAAGCTTTCTCCTTTTTTAATCAACCATGTAGTGAGATGCTACCTTTTGGACCCTGAAAACTAATTCTAAGCTTCAATTTCCCCCGTCTGTAAAACAAGAGATTAGGTGGTCTCTAAAGTCCTTTTGGGGATAGTGAGATGGTGTAGTGAAATAGAATGCTGAACTTGGAGTCAGGAAGACCTGAGTTCTAATGTGACCCAAGACACTCTGTAACCCTGGTCAAGCTACTTATCTCCTATTGGTCTCAGTTCTTCATTTGTAAAAATAGAGACACACTGGAGAAGGAAATGGCAAAGCTCTCTAGTGTGTTTGCCAAGAAGATAGGGTCTCACAGAACCATACAAAACTGAATAACAGTATCAGCAAAGTTCTTTTCGGTCTATGATCCTGAAATCCTATGATCGTATTTTCTCTGTTCTATACTTTTAAGTCAATTGTATAATAGATGTAAAGATTGTATTAGAGAATATCACCTGGAAATCTCTTCTAATACCCTAAAAAGATGCCTTCAATATGTATCTAGATAATTCTTATAAACATTGATATATATATATATATATATATATATATATATATATATATATATATATATTGGAAACTAGACAAATTGAAGATGAAGATTGTTTAAACATCTTTGAGTTCTTCCCCTCAGATTCATTAAAAATCAGTTTGGGGCGGCTAGGTGTAGTGGATAAAGCACTGGCCTTGGAGTCAGGAGTACCTGGGTTCAAATGCTGTCTCAGACACTTAATAATTACTAGCTGTGTGGCCTTGGGCAAGCCACTTAACCCCATTTGCCTTGCAAAAACCTAAAAAAAAAAAAATCAGCCAGTTTTACCTAACCGTGTGACCTTGGGCAAGTCACTTAACCCCATTGCCTTAAATAAATAAAATGAAAAAAAAAACCCAATCACTTAATGTTTTTATAATTGTGTAACAGTACAGCATAATTCTGTTCAACAGTTCATGTCCAGCAGGTAAATTCTAGTTGGATTTCCCATGCTTATTTATGTCATCACCATTTCTATCTTCTCTGTAAGCAAATCTGGAGCTCTGGTTTGAGTTCGAGGGTTGTGCCTCACTATGATGGTTTTAAAAAGTTTATTAATTTTCAACTATTTTTCATATAATTGAGGTCATATTTTCAACATTTTCCTTTATTTAAGTATTTAAAATTTTTTTAGGTTTTTTTTTTTTTTTGCAAGGCAATGGGGTTAAGTGGCTTGCCCAAAGCCACACAGCCAGGTAATTATTAAGTGTCTGAGGCTGGATTTGAACTCAGGTACTCCTGACTCCAGCGCCGGTGCTTTATCCACTGCACCACCTAGCCACCCAAGTATTTTAAATTTTATTTAACACTTGTTTTAAATTTTGAATTCCAAATTCTCTTCCTCACTCCAAATTCTCACCCACCCATTGAGGAAGCAAGCAATATTATATAAGTGAAATCAAACAAAATGTATTTCCATTATTAACTGTGCCACAAAAAGAAAAGAAAAATAAAATGAAAAAAAGTGCTTTGATCTGCACTCAAAAATCCATCAGTCCTTTCTCTAGAGGTGGATAGCATTTTTCATCATTAGCTTTTTGGAATTGCCTTGGATTATTATATTGGGGATACCCATCAGTGGGAGAATGGCTAAACAAACTGTAATATATGATCGGAATGGAATATTACTGCTATAAGAAATGACAAGAAGGACGATTTCAGAAAAACCTGGAAAGACTTACATGAACTGATACAAAGGGAAGTGAAGATAAATTATTTCTTTTATACAGTGATTTTCCATAAGACCCTTTAAAGCAAATTCTCTTATTGGATATTAAATAGAAGCTAGCTTATAAAAATCAATTTATGAGCAAATTTCCAGTAATCTTTTAAAGTATAAAGTGAGGTATATTAGAACATTAACCTGCTAAAAAATAACAATGAATTCTTGAAATTTCTGGCAGAAACTTAAAAATACCTAACCACTGAAGGAAATCTGGTTCTTTTTGACTTGTAGGTATACAACCTATGCAAAAGGTTTTTTTTTTTTCCCAAGTGATCACCTTCCTCTATGGTAGCACCTACACAATACCAAAATAAACACCAGAAGGAGAATTTAAAAGAAAACAAACATCCATCACAGACCTCAAACCTCTTTACTGTTGTCGAGGCAATGCTATTTTAGTGTTCAGACACAGCTTATTTTGGAACTCCAGCCAGACGAGACTTAACTACAGTTCAAATGAGCATGTATGTTTTCAAACCAGTCTTTTGTTTCAGTTAAGGAGAGAGGAGGGGGAGTAGAGAAAGAGAGATAGGAGAGAAGAGAGGGAGGGAAGAGAAGAGACAAGAGAGACATAGAGAGAAAAGTGACAGAGAAGCAAAGAAATGGAGACTAAGAGAACTTTTCTCCCTGTTGAGGCTTAGTTTTTTCACTGGATTCTTACATTGATTGTACCAACAAAGAGATTGTAGAAGTGACAGTTGGGAGACACCAACTGGCCCATGATCTGTTTCAGTTTAAAATGCTGTGTAATTAGTTATGGGTACTATGTTAATGAAATTAGAGATTTATCCAACATATATGCATATATATACATGTATGTTTATGTATGTAGATATGAGTGTGTATATGTGTGGTGATGATGATGTTTGGTCTTTTTTTGTTTGGCAAGGTAGTGGGGTTAAGTGACTTGCCCAAGGTCACACAAGCAGGTAATTATTAAGGGTTGATTCCAAGGCCAGTGCTCTATCCACTGCACCACCTAGCTGCCCCGGTCTTCATTCTTGAAGAGGACCAGGACTGGATGGGAGTGAGGGGGCTGTGCTCGGTCACTTTCTTCTCCAGAGCTGTCTGGGCTCACTGGTCCAGTTATGGATCAGGATGACTGAAGATGAGCCTGGATATATGTATACGCGCGCGTGTGCACGTGTGTGTGTGTGTGTGTGTGTGTGATTGTATGTATGTGTGTTTATATGAACATTTTCTGAAACCAAGGCATAGGGGTTGGAATATTTTTTCTGCCTTTAGTGGTTTGCCCTATGAAAAAGTTGTGCGATGCCTCCAAAGTCATTTGCCCTCTTGTCACTCTCCCTTCTACCATAGCGACAATGATACCTGCCCACATATTTTGGCTCCTCTCAGGGATGGGCTGAGAAGAGTGAGATCATGTCTGTAAAGGAGAACTAATACTAGGGAGCTGAAAAAGGAGATGGGGGCACCAAAGACAAACTTTCCTCACTCCAGAACCTTGCCTAGGCCTGGCTTAGCTGCCAGGGTAAGTAGTGGAAATCACTATAAATGGGTTGTTGGAGTGGTCATTTCCCTTGGATTGCTGGAAACCTGGTAAGAAGGGTGGGCAGGGAACCTGGGTAGAATGAATCTTAGTACAGGTGACCTGTGGCGTCTCAACCTACTCAACCCCGGCCCTTTATGCCTCAAATGTACAGGATACCATCTGTTTTTATTTTTAAGCTCCCACAAAAATGACAAACAAGATTCCTCTAGAGGGGACTTTAAATAACTCTCAGGACTGCAGCGAGACAAAACAACTTCAGTTTTAACAGACACAAAACAAAGATGACTCATTGCACAAAATAAATGTAGCTTTACAAGGATACCTGTTTAACATGCTGAAGCTGTATTTCTGTGAAAGAAAAATCAGGAACTTCAGGGTCATGAGAGATTAGAAAATTTATGTGGAAGAATATACATTTTTTCCTCAGGGCAAATGATGATTCAATCAATGCAAAATAACATATGTTAAAAGTAAACTATCTAATGGTTGAATAGCGATAAGTAGACTAGGGAGAAAAAATAATGAAATATGGACCCTGCTCTCCAGAACACCATATCTTTGCTATATGTCATACAAAATATCTTGTCCTGGCTTCTGTGCTTTTACAAGGCTGAATTAAATCTCTCTACCTCAGGTTCTTGGAATCCTTAAAATCTGGCTAGGAGAATTAGGAGAAATTCTTCCTTTTATTAGTTGTCCCCTTAGTGAGTACCATCTCTCTCTCTCTCTCTCTCTCTCTCTCTCTCTTTCTTTCTCTACCTATCTCTATAAATAAATATATATCTATACTTGTATCTCATATTTATACACATATACCAGACATATATACATACATGAATTAATGGAATTATAATGTAGTATATACATATATAAATATATTTACATATGTCTCTCTCTCTCTCTCTCTCTCTCTCTCTGAGAGAGAGAGAAAGAGATGAACCAGGAAGAATTGTTCAATAGGACAGGCAGTACCTCTCTTACTTCTTACCTAGGAGGTGATTAGCCTCAGAACTGAGACTAAGGAATAAAGAAGAGAATCTTTTGCCATTCCTAGAGGTCTCAGCCTTTTTGGAAAGAGCATTCCAACTGGCAAGATTACCATAATGGTAATATATGGATTGGGATGACTGGAGATGAGCCTGGGAATATGTATAGGGAGGGGTTTGTGTCTGTGTGTGTGTGTGTGTGTGTGTGTGTGTGTGTGTGATTGT
This sequence comes from Macrotis lagotis, assembly GCF_037893015.1. Classification (NCBI taxonomy): domain Eukaryota; kingdom Metazoa; phylum Chordata; class Mammalia; order Peramelemorphia; family Peramelidae; genus Macrotis; species Macrotis lagotis. The sequence goes on from NC_133660.1 coordinate 12,918,901, forward strand.
ATGTATGTATGTTTATATGAACATTTTCTGAACCCAAGGCATAGGTGTAGGAACACTTTGTTGCCTTTAGTGGTTCAGCCTATGAAAAAGTTGTATAATACCACCTAAGTATGAACAGAGAGATATATAGCAGGATCAGAAGTTAGAGGTGGTGAAGACTGCAGTTGCTCATCCATTAGTGAACTGGAGGAGTCTGGGGGATTGATCCTTTTGAAAGAGACATCATGTCTTCCGAAGAGCCAACTCAATTTTAGAACAACCTGTCTGATTTTGTGATGATGTCTAGTGAGAAGTCATTTCATTGACTTGAGTGATATACCTGGTCCAGACTTGCAACATCCATGCCATGCCAGATAATGCCACCCTGGTAGGCAATCTATCTGTCCAGGCCAGCAGCAGACCACCTAAGTAGTCAAGATCAGCCCAACTCAGAAGTGGATCAACCCATTCAAGAGAGAGAGATGCTGTGCTCTTTGAGAAAAGTACAGATGAACTACTTCTCTGTGTGGAAATAGTCTAGCTGAGCTATGGAGATCCTTAATGAGTTCAAAGAAGACTCTGAGGAAAGAATGTACACTGAGGCCCCCCAGTTTCCAAGCTGAGCGTTGTTTTTACCTACATCCTTTTACATACTTGAACCTGGAGCTGTATTCAACATTTCTGGTTCTTGCAACTGCTCCATATGTGATACTGTCCTCTTTCCCTCTCTTTTATCATTTAAAGTTGTACTTCTTACATGTGTACCTCATTACCATTTCTATATTATATAACATCACAATATATAAAACTTATATAAAATATATAAAATTATATAACATCACAATTATAAAACATTAAACATCACATATAATAGAATTCTGTCTTACTATACATCACTTCATGTCCACTGTCAAACCCAAAAAATAAAGGACCCTTTAAAGAATTACAGAAGTTCTGAAACAACTGTTAACTCTGAAAATATCAGAGCTCACAGAAATTAGAATAAAATAAAACCAAAGAGCTAACACTGATTATAAAGAATAAGTCTTTTTTTTATTCTTTTGAAGGAGAGAAACTATCTACTTGTATCAGTGTCTGTTCTAGAACCCACAGCACTGAGTCTAAGCCTTGAGACATACAGTATAGCTAGACAAAGAACCAAGCGGTGAGGTGTAGCTTTGGCAAGGAGGGCTAAGAGCAACAATGGGACAAGTTTGATTTATATCAGGATTTCATGACCAGAACATGGTTCCTATAGATGCTTGTCCAAGCTCAGGGACCATTGGGATTAATGTGAACCAATTCTGTGATTTAACTGCAGCAGAGTTCACCCAGAAGGTAAGCCCAAAGGATTGGACTTGGCTTACTTGTTGGGCTTTACCTCTGGAAAAAAAGTATGTCTACTGATATTAAAAAAGAGAGGAGCAAAAAGAGAGTTTTCTTTTTTTGTGGGATTGTCTTATTGATGACAGAAAATTGATGAAGAAATTATGGTTTTTTTCCCCCACACTGACATTTATTATTTAGGACTAAATTTAGTTGCCATTTTAAATTTGAATTCTTTCTTCAAGTATTCTCAATTGACTATAAAATTTATGGTGTTGTGCTTAATAAATTATATAATTAACATTTCCGACTTTCTAAGTTTGTTCATGAAATTTTTTTTATCCTAGAATATTCCACTCATATGCAGAATACAACATCTGAAATGCCAGGCTGGATGAATCAAGAGCCAGAATTAAGGTTGCAGGAGAAATATAAACAATCTCAGATATGCAGATGATATCTTTCTGAAGGCAAAAAGGGAAGAAAAAATAAGAAGTACCTTGATGTGAAAGAGGAGAGTGTAAAAAGCGGACTGAAGCTTAACATTAAAAATACTGAGATCATAGCAATTAGTTCCATCACATCCTGGCAAATAGAGAGAAAAGAAATGAAAGCTGTGGCAGATTTTATATTCTTGGGCTCAAAAAATCACTGCAGATGGCAATTGCAGTCATCAAATTAAAATACACTTGCTCCTTGGAAAGAAACCTATGACAAATTTTGACAGCATATGAAAAAGTAGATATATCACCTTACCGGCAAAGATCCATATAGTCAGAGTTATGGTCTTTCGAATATTGAATTCCTTAGAATATTTTCAAGAATCCCTTGGTCAGTAAGGAGATCAAATCAGTCAATACCTAAAGAAATTAATTCAGACTCTTCAATGGAAGAACAAATATGAAAGCTGAAATTGAAATTTGGTCATGTAATGAAAAGACAGGATTCCTGGAAAAGACTCTGATGTTAGGGAAGATTGAAGGCAAAAACTAGAAAGGCAATGATTGAGGATGACATGGATAGATATTATCATGGAAGCAATGAAGATGAGCTTGGTTGGCCTTCAGGAGATAGTGGAGAGTAGAAGGCATGGTGTGCTATAATCTATGGGGTCATAAAGAGTCATATGTAATTGACTGAACAACAATAAGAGGATATGATCAATTCTGATAATGTGACATGCACTACCAAAAAAATGTAAACTCTGTTTTGTTTCATTATTTACTAGGGAGTTTTGCTATCTAACTTTTGTTAAATCCTATCCAGATTCTTAACTTTTTTCTTTTTTTGTTAGATTTTTCTGGATCTGAAAAGGTTATATTGAAGTCTCCATTTATGATATTTTTATTATTTCTCCCTTAAATGTAATTAACTTCCGAAAAGGTTATATTGAAGTCTCCATTTATGATATTTTTATTATTTCTCCCTTAAATGTAATTAACTTCCGAAAAGGTTATATTGAAGTCTCCATTTATGATATTTTTATTATTTCTCCCTTAAATGTAATTAACTTCCTTTAAGCATTTAGATACTTCATTTAAGCATTTAGATCAATAAATAGATACTTTCTTTATCTTGTTTAATGGTTTAGTGGCTCCAAGCATCATGTAATTTTCCTGTTTTTCCTCTTAGACCTATTTTTCTCTTTTAATTTATTTTTAGTTGCTGTAATTTCTGAGATCAGATTGCTACCCATGCTTTTTAAAAAAAAGTTTATATATATATGTATATATATACATATATATACATATATATATATACTTTTTCTTTTTCTTTGTCCTTTACTCCTCTTTATAAAAAGAAAAAGATGTCCTCCCTAAGTCCTGTTTTATCTACTTTATCTCCTTTATCATCTTCAATTGTGAAAATTAGTAACTTCCATCCTTTTTTTCCCCTGTTTTCTTTTGCTCTGTTCTTTTCTTCTCTTAAGATCATCAGAAAAGAACAAAAACATGCTTATCGCCTTTCTTTATCTTGTTTAGCTCCCCGTGTCCCTTGAAGTCATAATGATTCTGAATGGATGCATGCTTTCTTTTCCTTTTAGAATGTAAACTCTTCATCATCATTTAGTCCCTTTCTAGTTGTGCAATGATAGTATATTTATCTTAGTAGTTTCCTTTTAACTCCTATGTTGCATTTCAGACTCTTTTTTATTCTATTCTGGTATTTTCATCAGGGATGTTTGAAAGTCTTTTATTTCATTAAAACTTAATCTACACCCCCCCCATACCCCAATCAAATGATACTCAGTGTTGCAGCTAAGTCTTTTGGTTCTGTGGATTATCAAATTCTAAAATTTTCTCTTTTGTAGTTGATGATAAGTTTTGTGTGGTCCCTATATGAAGTTCTTTCATGCTTGAACCCTTTATTTATGACTGCTTGCAATATTTTTTTACATGATCGTACTAAATATTGTTTATGCTATTCTTTTACATTTTTATTTTGAGGTATATTTCAGGAGGCAATCTGTGGATTCTTTCTATTTTTTGCTTTGTCTTTTGGTTCTAATGAATCTGTGCAAGTTGGTTTCATTTATGATTTCTTGAAATATATCATCCATTTTCTTTTCTTTTTTTAATTTTTAAAATAAATTTACTTATTTATTTTTGAATTTTACAATTTTCCCCCAAATATCACTTCCCTCACCCTACCCCCCCACAGAAGGCAGTCTGTTAGTCTTTACATTGTTTCCAGGCTACACATTGATCTAAATTGAATGTGTTGAGAGAGAAATCATATCCTTAAGAAATAAAATAAAATATAAGAGATAACAAGATTATATAATAAGATAATGGTTTTTAAAAAAAATAAATGTAATAGTCTTTGATCTTTGTTCAAACTCCACAATTCTTTCTCTGGATACAGATGATATTCTCCATCGCAGATACCCCCAAATTGTCCGTGATCATTGCACTTTATGAAATGAGCAAGTCCATTAAAGTTGATCATCAACCCATGTTGTTGTTAGGGTGTACAATGTACTTCTGATCCTGCTCATCTCATATAGCATCCATTTTCAAGGAATTCAATAATTTTGATTTTTTCCTATTTATACTATTTTTAAAATTGAGTTATGAATTTTCCTGATTAAGAATCATTTGTTTTCTCTCTTACCATCTCCTCCCATCAGTTCCACAGAAGGAAGCAAACCCTTGCAACAAATATAGTTAAGCAAAAAAAAAACTGAGTATATTGAACATATCCAAAAAACATTTGTCTCAGTCTGCATATTTAATTGATTATCTTTCTATTAATAGGTAAGTAGCATTCTTTACCATTGATCTTCTGGGGAAAATGGTTGATTTTTATAAGGTTGTGGTAAAATATTCCACTTCTTTTCATTTCACTAAACACCAGTTAACAAAAGTGTTCCCAGGTTTTTCTGAAACCATACCCTTCATAATTTCCTACAACAAAATAGTATTCCCTTATTTCAGAGGCAGCTAGGTGGTACAGTTGGACCAGAGTCAAGAGGACCGAAGTTTAAATTTATTCCCAGACACTAAATTAGCTATGAGGATAATATCTTGTGGGGTTGTGAGGATCAAATGAGACAGTATTTATAAAAATGTTTAATATAGTCTGGCCCATTGTAGGTTCTATGTGCTCATGCACTTTATATTTATATATCTTGAATATATAAATATTCAAAATATAAAATTTTGTTTAGTCATTCCCTAAATAATAGACACCTCCTTAGTTTTCACTTCTTTGCAACCTCAGAAAGAATTGCTACAAATAGTTTTGTGTAGCTAGGACCCTTCCCTTTTTTTGCTCTCTTTGGGATTTAGATCAAGTAGTAGGTATCACTAGATTAAAGGGTTTACCCAGTTTAGGAACATTTCCAAACTTCTTTCCAGAATAGAATTTCACATCAACCTGCCTATTCTCCCACAGGTCTTCCAAAATTTTTAATTTCCCTTTTTTTCCCCTCCTCAATTTTACCAGTTAAATGTGTATGAATTTTAATTTACATTTTTTCTAAATATTAAGGATCTGTAACATTATTTCATGCAGTTATAAATAGCTTGAATTTCTTCCCTTTCTCTCATCTATTAGTAAGGAAATGGTTCCTATTTTTATAAATTTGAATACATTTCCTTATATATCCAGAGAACTTATTTTTGACTATGTAATATGAGTGTATGCATTACAATGATTCATGGAAAAACACAAACTTTCTCAAAAATATAATAGGAGTTGTGATGTGGTGACATGATGCAACGTGATAACACCAGCAATGGCACACTATCAAGTTGTAGCCCTCTTTCATGGACCATATGATCATCAACTATAATCAAACCTGTCTTTCACCTAGTTCAGAGATAAACAACCACCACACAGTAGGTGCTCTGTTGTTTGCCTTCCAAGATATTTCCTTTCTTCTAAATTCTGTGTCACAAACTCTAGATGAACATGCTCACTCATGGTCCACGCTACCCCACTTTTCTAGAATAGAATTTCTCCTATCTTTTCTATTTTTTTGAAAAATGAAATTATCATTAAGACAAGTCAAGTAGCTATGTTTTTGTCAAAGAAAGAATTCACTATTGTATCAGGCTTCTATATCAGGTCTGTGATCTATTTCTCAAACTCCTCGTCTTTTTTTCTTTATATTTAGGATCTATAGTAATATTTCAATGACAAAAACATTTCTATTTCTTCCTCCACTGATCTTCATTCAGATACTTTCTACCATGCTTCTTTCTTCTGGTCCCTGAATTTCCTACACACACACACACACACACACACACACACACACACACACACACACACACACAAACAAACAACCATATACTTTTTGTAAAAATAGCTTTTTAAAAAAAATTTAAGGTAATGGGGTTAAGTGACTTGCCCAAGGTCACACAGCCAGGCAATTATTTAGTGTCTGAGGCTGGATTTGAACTCAGGTCCTCCTGACTCCAGGGCCAGTGCTCTATCCACTGTGCCACCTAGCTGCCCCCAAATAGTTTTTTATTGGCATATTTTGTGTCTATATCATTAACCTTTCCTTTTATATTTTTAGAATTTATTTTGTCATTCATCACCATTTCCTACCTGATGGGCACCTTTTTTGTTTCTTTACCTGACAATGCTTTCCCACTCCCTTATAACTATATCTATCCTTTTTCTTTTGAATTAAAGTATTTCCATCCAGATGCAGATTATAAATTTTGTCCCTACAAGCTTTTGTCAGAACCCTTAGCTGCTTTTGCTTGTTGACAAAATTTGGGTTATTTTTATATGGACATTTGAGACCTTGGCTTTTATTATTGTCTCTTTTCTTGTATTTTGCCTTCTGTCAACATCTGGGGAACTCAGCTGCCAGTCCTCTTCCTTCATTGTAATTATTCTCTATGACATCCAACTAAGGGTGATATACACAGTCAGTTTCTTACTTTCTCATATTTTTTAATTTGAAATTCTTTTTTGATCAGACTTGCAAAATACCTGGCAAATCCAATCTTATCAATCTTTGTTAAGTATATTGCACCACTGGCCAGGAATCAGTCTTCCCTATATTTTAAGGTCCAGAAATCCAAGCCCAATTCTCAGATCATACTTCTTAGTCATCTCTTTATTTCCCTAATTAATTATGTTTCACCTCCTGCCCAATGGATAATAATAAGGATAACAAAAAACTTGTCTCTCCATCACCTTTAATTTCTTGGCCAAGATTCCTTCTGGCAAGAAATACCATAGTCCTTGCCTACAAGTGCTTTACATTTCTCCTAGGAGAAAGGTGCTCCGTTTATTACCTCCGATTTACAGATGAGGAAATGAGACTGATGGCGATTAAGTGATATGCTGAAGGTCATATAACTTGGCTCAGAGATAATATTTAAATCCATCTCCAAGTTCTTGGTGTATACCACAATGTTTTTCACCAATAGATCATACGCTCCTTGAGTTTCATTCGAGGAAAGAGTTCTTTTTTCCCTTTGTACTTCCAATATCTAACACATAATAATAAATTCTTGTAAATTTATTGATAGCCAAGTCACTGATGCTAAGCTACTTTAAATAATCTGAAGTATGTAGCTAAAAATTCAAGAATTTGTTGACATCAATATTCTCTCTTCTTCTCAGATAGCATGAATTTCTGATCATATGTAAGCTAAGGTATTCATTTTCCCTGCTCCTTTTCTCAGAACTACTTTGGAATTTTCTCTGGTTGGTTGCTCCATGCTGAAGCTTGCATCCCAGAATGACCTCAGGTGATTACAAAGTGTGCTCTGTGGTTACCTTTCAGGAAATTACTCAAGTTCCACTTTGCCTAGCTTCTTCTGATATGCATTGACTCAGGGAACAACGAGAGACAAACTGCTAAATAAAAACATCTGGCCACAGTCTCTGTTCCCCTGAGACCAAGAGATGCTCTTTTTACCCTCAGTTTTATAAAAATATACCTGTTGGTTTACAAACACAGCTGACTGTTAATAAAGAGGCATGTACAAAAAGTCCCCATGCTCCAACCAACGTGGTCTGTGTCTTTTTCTTATTTTCCTGTTCGGAGCTTTTGGTTGCTGCCTCTCATAACTTTTTACTTGTGTGACATTGGGCAAGTGACTTAACCCTTGTAGGTCTCATTTGTCCTTAGCTGAAGATTGCCTGATTTATCCTTTGACAGCTAAATCCTACAATATCTTATGTTTGTTTAATTCAGCTGGAGAAGTTGTTCTGAACATTTTTTATTTGGCATCTTCAGTGCCACTTTATTGCTAAACATCTGAAAAAAATTCTCTAAAAAGTTTCTTTGATTCCCAATCTACTTAAAAGAAAAGGGAAACGAATAGTGGTTTTGATAATAGGTTATTAAACACAGAGAAAGAAAAATATTAACTTGTTTCTCAAATGAAAAATTTTCAAGTTGAGCTGTTTCTGAGTTGTTCTACATAGACATGAAATGTGAATGGTGAGGAAGAGGAATGGAAGAAGGTTGCTGTCACTGCTGAGCTAAGAGAAGACTGAAGAGAGAGAAAAAGAAGCTCTTCAGTGCCTTTCCTGAATGGTAATGTTAAAAGGGAAATTCTACATTTGGGCTTTCACCCTCATTCAACAAGGCAAACTTAGGATGAAGAGAATTAAAGGAAGTTTATTCTAAGTACATCACAGCAGCAGTAGGTTTTGATGGACTAATCACTGGAGATCAGAGATTCCTTCAAGGTGGGACTAATTTTTACTGGTAACTTTTTAAAAAGATAAAGACAATTTAAATAGGTCCATGTCAATAAAAGAAGTTGGGTCCTTGAGTCTCAGTTCTTCCCCAAGGGAGAGATAAACAGGGGGTGACTTGACTATGTGATAAATATCAGGTAACTGGATTCCCTGAACGCTGATGGATAAGCAGATCTGGGAACAATGGATCACTGAGTCAACATAGCTCATAATAATTCTCTCACTTGGTGATACATACATAAACCATACATATCCATATATCCATATATATATGTATATATATACACACACACATATATATTATATATATATATGAAAATGAATTAACAACAAATCAAAATTTATATGGTTCAGCAACACATTCAGTCTTAGGTCAAATCTTTATTCTCAAATACATCAATCTGATCTCTGTACTCTGGTCAAATCAATTTGAGCAGGCATCAGTGGCTATAAACTAGGGGATTTAAACTCAAAACAGGAAATAAGTGTACTGTGGATGACTAATTATAGCCCCAAGTTTCTATCAGTGTTATAAAGTTGAATAAACTAAGAAATAGAGTCATAATCTCATGTAACCTGTGTGAAGTAGGTCTTGTATGTAAACTAAGGCATGGTACAGATCAAACCAGTTAGAGGGCATATCATGAACAAATTTTAGAGAGGAGATGTACATAAACCTCTGCTCTCAGAAGTGCTTTGAAAAATAGGAACATCTCTAAGTTTGCGTGCATTTTAGGACATACTATATACACAGATTTTGATCCCAGATTAAATAAAACCCAGATTACTCAGATTTCTCATTAAGGTAATATAAGATAACTCATAAATTACTCTCCAATAAGCTAACTGATTGCACTCAACATCTGTTCTTTAAAGCAAAACCAGAAAAGATTCCTGACTTTAATCTCACAAATCAATAAATTTATATTTTTCTTTCATAGGTTCCTTCATCTTTGCCTAATTATACTCCTATCATTTTTTTTTAGTTTTTTTTGCAAGGCAAATGGGGTTAAGTGGCTTGCCTAAGCCACACAGCTAGGTAATTATTAAGTGTCTGAGGCTGGATTTGAACTCAGGTCCACCTGACTCCAGGGCCAGTGCTCTATCCACTGTGGCACCTAGCCACCCCCAAGAATGAGATACTTTAGGAATTTAATTTTATCCTTGTTTAAGTCACAGAATGACAACATCTTCAGATTGAAAACTGAAAGAGCAATCTTTCACTATTGCAATGACAAACTTTCACTGTTCACCTTCTCTGATAATAGAAATTTGAGATGAGAGGAAGAAGCAGGGAAATGATTATAATAGCATTAAGACTGGTTCCATCCTAAGGGTTCAGAATGACTAAACACAGCTATACCAGCATAAACATCCTTAGTTCTGTTTTAATTCAAGTAAAAGTCATAGTTAAGGTTCTGGCAAGGTTCCACTTCATTTATAGGGTGCCAAAATTAGGCTTAAGGTTTTAGCAGGTGGGAAAAATTCCTGTTCAAACAACAGGGAAACCGAGTCAAGAGGCTCTTACCTTAGAGCATTCCAAGGTCATCTTTTCAACTTTCCCAGGCAAATATATCTCACCTGTAATAGTTCCCACATTTTACTCTGTCTGGGAGCGAATGGCATCCCCCACCTTGAATACCAGATTAAAGTCCCTATCTATTTCTCTCATGGTGTCGCAATGACAAAAGTTTACCACACCTTTAACGATTTACTCAATAGTCTTTTCTTCCTTTTCTTTTTCTTCTTCTCTTAGAGTCTAAACTTATACTGGTATAAACATCTACCAATAGAAATGAAGAATATAATGATGTTTTGGAATGCCACATAGATAATGAATATATAACAGTTTACTCAAAACCCTAGAAAAAGAACACTGACCAATTGCTGCAAACCTCCAGACTAACAGATATCCCTCTTTAAAGTTATTGCATCTTCACCCTTTAAAACAAAACTAAATTTTTAAGATTGGAATGTGTTAAAAGCTAAGTTGGTTTAAGATTTAAGTGAAATATATACTATTCCAGGTTTATCTTCATAACCTTTATAAGTGATAACAAATAAACCTTAGGTGAAACTATAAGCAAGTTTGAAAATTTCACCATTTTATGTAAAGTGTTTGTATCTTATTTATTTAATAGGAAATTTGCAACACAGCAAGCTGTTGCACAACTTAGGACCAGATGTAAGATAAGACTGATAAGCTCTTGCCGTGCGACCGGCAGGTCGTGCTTCTGGAAAAGACGCAGAGGCCCAGAGGGTTAAAGTGATGTGGCCAAACACAGCCATTAAGTAGTCCCCGACCCTACCTGCAGTCGAGTAAATTTCGTGTATTATCCCAGATTTAGTGTAGCCATGGTTCGTGGTCCCAAGAAACATCTGAAACGTGTAGCAGCTCCAAAGCACTGGATGCTGGATAAGTTAACAGGAGTATTTGCTCCAAGACCATCTACAGGTCCCCCCCAAGTTGAGAGAATGTCTCCCCCTCATCATCTTCCTGAGAAACAGGCTCAAGTATGCCCTTACTGGAGATGAAGCAAAGAAGATCTGCATGCAGCGATTCATCAAGATCGATGGCAAGGTCCGCAATGATATCACATGTCCTGCGGGTTTTACGGATGTCATTAGCATTGAGAAGACAGGAGAACATTTCCATTTGGTATGTGACACAAAGGGACGCTTTGCTGTTCATCGTATCACAGCTGAGGAGGCTAAATATGAGTTATGCAAAGTGAGAAAAATCTTTGTGGGTACAAAGGGTATTCCCCATCTGGTGACCCATGATGCCCATACTATCCGTTATCCAGATCCCCTCATCAAAGTGAATGATACAGTTCAGATTGATTTAGAAGCTGGCAAAAATCACTGATTTCATCAAGTTTGATACTGGAAAGCTATGTATGGTGACCGGTGGAGCCAACTTGGGTCGAATTGGTGTGATTACAAATAGGGAGAAACATCCTGGCTCTTTTGATGTTGTTCATGTAAAAGATGCCAATGGCAATAGTTTTGCTACTAGGCTTTCAAACGTTTTTGTTATTGGCAAAGGTAATAAGCCTTGGATCTCTCTTCCCAGAGGAAAGGGTATCCATCTTACAATTGCTGAGGAGAGAGATAAGAGATTGGCAGCTAAGCAGAGCAGTGGCTAAATGACTAAATCATGAGAGAATTTGTAGGTTTTCAATCAAAGTAAGATTTTAAATTCAGTTTTTAAAATGATTATCCTACGAATATATAAATTACACCAAAAAAATAAGAATCTTAAACAGCTCATTTTTATGAAGCAAAATTGAACAAGCCATAATGCTTTTCTCTTCTTTCCTTGAATTACAGTACTTTGCGTATGACTGTTGCATAAAATGGCGTGGAAGATGTACCTCTATTGGTTTTGCTTAACTTCTTTGTTACATGGGAAGTCTCACTGTGATTGGAGGATGGGGAGAGGAATATTGCAAAATGGCTGATGTTAAAACAAAAGATATTAATAAAACTTAAAGAAAAAAAAACATAGAGTTTACGATGGTGCCAAGCAACCTTGTAAGTTTACAAATAATGAGATTTTACAAGGTCTTTGTACCTTTTCCTGCAGAATAATCAATGATCAATTTTCCCTTTTAAAATATGCTTATGGAAATACATGATAAGTCTTTAACATTATGATAATTGCCTCAAATAACTTAATCAACAATTTCATAATTCTCTTAAGCGATAGTCAAATAGTTTTAGGTGAAACTTCCTCTTACTGGCAAACCTGGAAATTTCTACTTTCTTAACGATATTGTGAATTTGAAACAAAACCAAACCAATTAGTAGTCAAATAGCCTCAATTCAGTTGAATGTATTTCCAAATTTCCTTACACAGAAGATCATTCATTTTATCACTATTGTTACTGATCACATAGAAAACCGTGAATTAAGCCAGCAAGTATGTAGCAATTCCATATAATTAATAAATAATAATAAAAACAGTTTACATTTATAGAGTACTTGTCATATGCCAGATCCTGTGAAAAATACTTTACAATTCTCTGGTCCTCACAGAAGTTCCCCCTTGAAATGCAGGTGTACTCACATAGCTATTACATTTCCATTACTGTTTTTTATTTTATTTCCTTGATTTTTTTTTTTGTTGCAAGACAATGGGTTTAAGGGACTTGCCCAAGGCCACACAGCTAGGTAATTATTAAGTGTCTGAGACCTGATTTGAGCTCAGGTCCTCCTGACTTCATGGTGGTTCTCTATCCACTGCACCACCTAGCTACTCCTAACACTATATTTCAATTTGGTTTCTCTGATCTATGTATTTTCCAGCAGTTTCATGCTTTAATTCCAAAGAGCAAATGTATTTCTGCATTGCATTCTACTTTATCACAATTATCCTAATAGAGAAGTACTCTTCCCCCCCCCCCCCGACTTTGACAATTTCTTTATTACATAAATATTTTATTTTCTTTCCAATTATATACATTAGTTGTTTCTATCTATCATTTTTTGGTAAGGTTTTGAATTTTACACATTTCCCCTCCCCTCCTTTCCCTCCCCACCAGAAGGCAGTCTGATAATCTTTACATTGTTTCCATGCTATACATTGATCAAAATTGAATGTGTTGAGAGAAAAATTATATCTTTGAGCAAAAATAAAATATCAGGGATAGCAAAATTATGTAGTACACAAGACAACTTTTTTTTTTTTTTAAGATTGAAGGTCTTTGATCTTTGTTTAAACTCCACAGTTGTTTCTCTGGATACGGATAGTATTCTCCATTGCAGTTACCCTAAAATTACCACTGATCGCTGCACTGATGGAATGAGCAAGTCCATTAAGGCTGATCATCGCCCCCATGTTGCTGTTAAGGGTGTACAATGTTCTTGTGGTTCTGCACATTAGAGGAGCACTCAGCATTTTGATTTAGTTCAGGACAGATTTCAATGAAATCAAATCAGGATTTATAATCATTAAAGGTTAACATTTATCTATGGACCATTTACTATTAGCACTTCAAAAAAGAGCACATTTTTATCTGGAAACTCATTAAAAAAGACTCAAGGTAGTAGCATTCCCAGTTTCCTATAATCTTTTTCCCAATTTCCTCCAAGAACTGGATCAGGATAGTGATCAGCCTCATTTATATCTCTCTAGTTTTCCAGCTAAGGATAAGCAGCAGCTTCCCATTCCCATCTCCCAGCATAGGAGTCTAGGAATTTCAAGCTGCATATCACAAAGAATAATCATATAAAATTTCCCCTATCCAAATTTACCAAAACCATTTACTCAGATTATACAACTTTCTTTAAAATATTCATTTCCCCTTTTTTCTGACCCCCTTAAATAGTTCTTGCTTTCTTTGAGACAGCTAATTCTTTACCCTACCCACTCAAAGAAAATAGTTAACTATATCCATCTTGTTTCTTTAACATCCTGATTGGATAGTTCCCTTCCCAGTCACATGCTAGATTATTCCTTACTGCATGCACTGAATTCCTCAGTTCTTAGTTACCTCCCCTCCCTCCTCATTATTCACAAAGGGGTTAGGCAATGGTGGGGGTGGGATGGGTTGGATCCCCTAGGAAATTTCAAATTTTCCTTTTCATTCCTTCTGTTTTCACCCTGTGTAATACTGAAGAACACTGGGGAATGAGTGAAATGGAACATAAATGACCATTAGGCAAATGAGGGGGGGGCAAGGTAGTCACTGTTATATTTGTATTTCCAGACCTTAGTAAATGAATAGCTCATTGTTGCTGTTCAGTTTGACTCTGCATGACCCCATTGACATAGCAAACCAGTAGGCCTTTCTATCCTCCACTCTTTTGAAATCTGTCCAAGTTCATGTTTATTGTTTCCATGACACTATCTTTCCATTTCTTCCTCTACCACTTCTTTTCCTTCTACCATCAATTTTTTCCCAGCATCAGGGCCTTTTCAATAGTTCTGTCTTCTCATTAAATCGCCATAGTATTTAAGCTTTGGCTTCAATATTTGACCCTTCAGTGAATAACTTGAATTAACTTTTTTTAACCTTTAAATTTATTTATTTTGAATTTTACAATTTTTCACCTAATCTCACTTCCCTCCCCCCCATCTACCACCCCCACAGAAGTCAGTCTGTTAGTCTTTACATTGTTTCCATGGTATACATTGATCCCAGTTGAATGTGATGAGAGAGAAATTATATTTTTTTATAGGGTTTTTTTTGGGTGAGGCAATGGGGTTAAGTGACTTGCCCAAGGCCACACAGCTAGGTAATTATTAAATGTCTGAGGCTGGATTTGAACTCAGGTACTCCTGACTCCACGGCCGGTGCTCTATCCACTGTACCACCTAGCCACCCTGAGAAATATTCTTTTTTTAAAAAGAGTTTTAACAGTTTATTTACGCTTTGATGAAAAATTCAAATCATCTTCACAGATAAACATCCACAGTGTCTTTTAGTCCTTTTTACCAGCACCAACATTTGCCTTTGCAGTGCCCCTCACTTTCTTCATTCTGTTCTTGCGTCCCTTTCGCTGCTTTCTTGATGTCTTTTTCTTCTCGTGAAGATTATGCCTTGCAAATCTGTACTTTGGCTCATTTTTCTTTGCATAGTCAAGGGAATCATAAATCATGCCAAAGCCTGTTGTTTTGCCACCACCAAAATGGGTTCTGAATCCAAAGACAAAAATGACATCTGGAGTTGTCTTATACATCTTGGCCAGTTTTTCTCGAATTTCAGTCTTAGGTACGGTGGCCTTGCCAGGATGAAGGACATCTACAATCACCTGTTTTTGCTGAAGTCTGTTTGTCATGAACTTCCTTGTTCTGATGATTACTGTGTCATTCATGGTAGTGGCCAGCTCCTCGAGCAGCAGGAGAAGGCCCTGAGAAATATTTTTAAGGAAGAAAAATAAAGTATAAGAGATAGCAAAATTACATAATAAGATAATGGTTTTTTTTTTAAATTAAAGGTAAGGGGCCGCTTGGTGGTGTAGTGGATAGAGCACCGGCCTTGGATTCAGGAGTACCTGGGTTCAAATCCAGTCTCAGACACTTAATAATTACCTAGCTGTGTGGCCTTGGGCAAGCCACTTAACCCCATTTGCCTTGCAAAAAAAACCCTAAAAAAAATTAAAGGTAATAGTCTTTGGTCTTTGTTCAAACTCCACAATTCTTTCTCTGGATACAGATGATATTCTCCATCGCAGATACCCCCAAATTGTGCCTGATTGTTGCTCTGATGTAATGAGTGAGTCCATGATCATCGCCCCCATGTTGTTGTTAGGGTGTACTTGAATTAACTGTTTAAAGTTATTTGTCCTTTGTTCTTGAAGAGGAGCAATGACATCAGGAGGGTGATGTCTTGACTAGCAAGTGAATTGGATTTAAGTGAAACAGAGTTGTGTAAGGTGACCAGTCCCATTCTCACCTCCAGAATTAGGAGAGTCCAGTGGCAAGACCCAAGTCAAGATGACTGGTGATG
Organism: Macrotis lagotis; assembly: GCF_037893015.1. NCBI lineage: Eukaryota > Metazoa > Chordata > Mammalia > Peramelemorphia > Peramelidae > Macrotis > Macrotis lagotis. Next base: position 12,934,842 of record NC_133660.1, read on the forward strand.
GCCCCAATTTCTCGATCTCCTTGCTTTCCAAAGAGCTCTCAAAACTCTTCTCTAAAACCACAATTCAAAAGTGTCGATTCCGTAGTTCTGTTTTTCTTATAGTCCAACTCTCCCAAGTAGGCATTGCTATTGGAAAACCATAGTTTTGATTGGGTGGATATTTGCTGGTAAGATGTTTCTGCTCTTTAGCATGCTGTCTGGGTTTGCCAAAACTTTACTTCCAAGGATTAATTGTTGTTTATTCATTAAAAGTAAATTATTCAGTCTTGTCTTACTCTTCTCGGCCCTGTGAACCTTACTGATCATGGGATTTTCTTGCCAAAGATAGTGGAGTAGTTTTCCATTTCCTTCTCCAGTGGTTAAGACAAACAGAAGTAAAGTGATTTGCCCAGGCCCACACAGCTAATAAGGGTCTGAGGCCTACTTTGAATTCAAGTCTTCCTGACTCCAAGTCTAATACTCTATCCATTGAGCATCTAGCTACTCCTGTATACTACTTTAGCAAGTATTTAATAAACACCTTTGGACTTTGTGACAATGGACTAAGTTGTTAATTTTCTTTTCAAGTTTCTCTTCCATAGCTCTTATTTATTTTCCAATTCTTTCTTCTAGCACTATCATTTATTATATAGTAGCACCTACATAAAAAAAATCTTCTTGGAACTCTAATGTTTGTTATGACTAAGCTATGATTTTCTTGCAGACTTTGCTTGTATGTGTTTTGGAATTATTTTCATCTTCTGGGTTTGTGTTTTGGGAATCCCTGGCACTATAATAGAAAATGTTTTGTCTATCCATTCTTCCAGTCTAAGTGGAAGATTGTGATTTTGTGTTAGGGCAGGCTCTGAACATTTGTGTAAACTCTAAGTGATCTTATATGTCCTGGTCTGCTTTACCTGGTTTCCTGCTGCTGGGATTAGGATGATAATGCCTGTTCTGTTTCCAAAACACCTTCTACTAAAATATCTTTGAGATGGTGATTGGGGGATTTTTTTTTTCCTAATTCTGTTTGGCCTTCTTGTTCTAGAACTTCAGAGCAATTTTCCTTGATAATTTCTTGTAATATTCTATCAAGAGTCTTTTTAAAAATTTATTGTAATTTTCAGATAGTTCAAATATTATCATATTATTTTTCCTCAATCTGTTCTCAAGATCAGTTGTTTTTCTGATGAGATGTTTCACTCTTTTTATCTTTTCTTTTTGATTTTGTTTTTTATGATTTCTTGATATCTTAGAATATCACTAGCCTTCCATCGCCTAATTCTAGTTTTCAAAGAATTATTTTCTCCCCTAAGTTTTTGATTCTCTAATTCAAGTTGGTTGACTCTTTTCATAATTTTCTTGCTCTTATTTTTTTCTAATTTTCCCTCAATCTCTCTTATTTGATTTTTAAAGTCCTTTTAAAGTTCTTCTAAAAACTCTTTTTGTACTTGGGATCATTTGACATATCTCACCAAAATTGGAGGCTAGGGACCCTAGTCACCTTGTCCCACAAATGATTTTGCTACTTTCAGTCTCTTTGGTGGCTGCACACTACAGCTGTTCTCTTTGCTCTGGAACTAAAACTAAATACTCTGTTCTACCACAAGTGTCCAATGCCAATAGGGTCCCTGAGCTTCTGACTTATGGACTTTGCCACTGTAACTCAGCTGCTCAATAACCTTGGAACTTCCCTTAGGGCTTGGGCCCTTTCCACCCTGCAATGCCCTTCTGCCATGCTGACCCCCTCCTCCCACTGGTGAGTTCTTTTGGGAACCTCCATTTTTGGAGTGAGCCCCTGGATGGCCATATTTTATTCCCCTCTTGGCTATACTTCTGACTTTAAGGACTTTGACATCATCCCCCAGCACCCCAGAGGTGCTCCATATTCCATTCTTCTCTTCCCCCACTAAGGTAGGTGATAGGGAGTCACTGTATTTTTATGACTAGGGGCATGATATGGTCACTCTTGGAAGACCACTTTGACATCTAAATGAAGAATGAAGTGGAGTGGGAAGAGATTTGTGGCATGGACCCTAATCATTGGGCTATGCAATAGCGTAGGTATGACATGGCAATAGCCTACACCAGGGCATCAGAGGAGAATTGTCATCCAACTCACCTATGGCTCCAAGAAGATATAGCATGTGCAGCAGCCAGACTCAGTAAAACCTTTTCAGCAGAACTCACCAGTGGGAGGAGGGAGTCAACCTAGCAGAAGGGCATTGCAGGGTGAAAAGGCCCCAGACACTGAGAGAATTTCCAAGGACACTGAGCAGCTGAATCATGGTGGTGAAGTCCATAGAGTCAGAAGCTCATCCTGAAAGATAATGAAAAATGGATTACCTAAAAAGTTCTAGCCCCGCCCCCCCCAAATTCTTGCTTGGGTAGTAGATGACAATTTCTCTTTTAAAATTTTAAATATTTTATTTTATTTTCCCTATCACATATATCACACATACATTAATTTTTAAAACTTTGAGGACTAAATTCTCTCCTCTTCCCACCCCCATTGAGAAAGCAAGTTATTTGATGTAACATATATAATGATAAATATATATATATATGATATATAAGTTAAAAAATGTGTAGTCATGCAAAACTTTACTATACTAGTCATACAATGAAAGTAAATATAGCACTCCCTCCCAAAAGAAACCTCAAGAAAAATAAAACTTAAAAAAGGATGCTTCAATCTGTATTCAGACATCATTAGTTGTCTTTGGAATGTGTAGTATTCTCTATCATAAGTCATTCAGAGTTGTCTTGAATCACAGAATTGCTGAGAAAAGGCAAGTCAATCCCAGTCAATCAGTCTACAATATTGCTGTTACTTTGTATATGGTATATTTTCCATTGGATCTTCTCATGTTGTCTTTCCAGGTTTTACTGAGAGCATCCCGCTCATCATTTCTTATAGCAGAATAGCATTCTATCATAACCATATAACACAATTTGTTCAATCATTCCCCAACTGATGGATATCCCCTTAATTTCCAGTTTCTTGTCACCACAAAAGAAATATCCTTATACATATAGATCCTGTTTCTTCCATCTCATCTGGAATATAGATCTGGTAGAGTCATGGATGAGTATTTCTAAGTAATTATTATTGTTGCAATATCAATAGGACTTATGATCTATAATTAATGAATTCCTATATATGCAATGCTGTGTTTATAAGTTATTTAATTAAATGATTGCATAAACTTTCACAAAATCATAAAATGATATACCATGAATAGTATATATATAATGATCTCTTTATAGCTTAGTCTCTTTCAGATGGACAGCAAAATGACTTTTCTATGAATAACAAAGTCCTTTGACCTGTTTTGCTTCCTTTTTAATGATTTGACTGCCACAACAAAAAAACTTTATATTTTGAAGTTATTTCTTTTATATTTTTCTGAAGACCATCAACATCAACAGTTGGTTTTTGGGTAGACGGTTTTGTTTTTTATTTTTTGGTGTATGGTTCATGCCTTATTGTTCCTTTAGAACAGAAAGACTTCTCTACACAACTATTTATAGCTTTTCTAAGGTCCCTCAGGCAGAGTCAGTGCCACTGATTGAATTATAGCACAGTAACTTAAATATCCACCTCAGGAATGATAGGGGTCTTAAATAGACAGTCATATTTACTTCAGAAACCTAGAGTTTTCTTAGATTGCCATCCCTAACAGGAAAAGAAATGTTGGGGTGATAGAGCTTAAGTGGTGCTCTGGGTGCTGTGCCGTGCTGATTCTCTATACTTAAGATACTAAACCGGCCTGGTAGGAGCTATTTAATTAAGTAAAAGTTAGTCTAGTCACTTTGTAACCAAGGATTTCAGGGAGCAAATATATAGCAGTATGTGGGAAGTTAATAGGAGCCTCATGGTCACAGCCACACCTCACAACTTTATAACAGGTGGGCTTCCAGATGGTGATTGGTGGACATAATTGTCAAACAGAGTTTAAATTTCAGTAGCTACACAACAGTCATACAAAAATACAGTACAACACCTCATTACCACTGTTCTTCAAAGAAAAAGATCAATTCTGGATTTTCAAAGTTCCTTTGAAGACTGTCAAGGTAAGACCAGAAATGTTCCTAATATTGAACAATAGCATTTCAAAGATAATTTGCATTTCAGTCAAAGAGCAAATTTGAAGTTTAGACATGTTTTAAACTTTGGGGTATTCTTCCCCTAGTATAAAATAACTTATCAAATAAGAGAACATAATGGAAAAATCATGCAAAACTCTTGGAGAATGAATGCTAAATTTATCTAGGTACCTTAAAAAACTCTAGTGTCTTGATTAAGCATAGTTAGAGATGAATTTGTGACGAATCAATAAAGATGACTGGTGCTTCCAGAAATCTGAGAAAATAATCCTTCTCTGTTCAATAGATTGGTATTCTCATGTAGATGAAGCTAGGATAGTAAATAGATTTTCTATCACATCTACCATCTTTTATGTCATTAGAATTTAAGAGTTCAATAAAGTTGAAAAGCCCTTTTAGTGTTAATAACAAAACGATGAGGTAAATACCTAACTCTATTGATTTTATCAGTATTTGATACAACTAAACTCATAGAGGAATCATGACTAAGATATAATTGGATTTCATGATTTTGGAGGTACAGATAGGATGGGGTGAGGGAATTCAGAATCTTTTCTTTCTTCTGTTCATAGTAATTTTTGTGGGACCTTGTTCTCTACACATCACACCGGAAATGTGCTGCAGGGTAATACAATACAAAGAACATTGTGAGCTCCTTTTGCCTTTTTTGGGGGGGTATTCCCAGTGTCTGGCACACAGAAGGGTTTAATAAAGATTACCTGATCAACTTACTGACAGACTGGAAATGGATATCAGAAAAACTGGGTTCAAATACAACTTCTGTCACTTAACCACATGTGGGACTTCAGGAAAACCATGAATTCCTTTAGCCTATTTCCACATCTTTTAAATCTTAGATTAGATGATCTTTAATCAGCTAACATACATTTACATACATACTGTGTTTCATAATCACATTAGTATCTAGACTTTTCTAGAAATCTGTTTTACAAATTTCAGTGAGGCCAATTTCTCTCTTAGTATAAGCAAACAGATAGGTATTTTGGTTCTAAGTTTGGTGGATATGTCACAATCTTCCCTTGACTTCCTGACCATTTTTCCTGCCATGTTTAAAAAGCAACCAGATTAATATGAAGTTGGTTTTGTGCCCAATGAAAGTACCAAATTCTGATCAGGGTTTATGCTGCTTTATAATTAAAATTGTACTATGCTCTTTTTTTTTTTTTTTTAAACAGTCTACTGCTGCCAACAAAGAATATGAAGACTATCTTATTTTTCTTCATCTTGGCAACAACAGAGGCCATTCCTGTAAGTATTTTGGCCCCTCCCCAACCCTATCCCTATCAGGAAACTTCATAATAAGGTTCTTTACGTTAAAGGTTTCCTTAAAATATTCAACTCCTTTTATAGGGAAAAATAAAATCTAAACCTTTACAACTGTAAAATATTTAGTGTAGTGTTTGGCATATGTGGATCTCATTATTACCATTCAAGATATTGTAAAATATCTTGAACTACCTTTTTAATAATTGAGGATTCAAAATCATGCAATCATAGAAGTCAGAAGCTATATCTGAATATGTAGTAATCCACTTTGCACATATTTATTATATCAGGTCTTGGTGACGATCTAATGAACCCCTCATTGCATTTCTCTTTCTGAACAGATGATCTATAAAATGCCCAAAAGACAATATGCTGTTTCTGTCTCCACTAAGTCCTTTGTTATCAAATCTTTGGTCAAATTTACCATTTTGTGTTAGGGCCTCTAGTTCATTTTAATTCTTAGCCTTAAATTGGATCCTTTGTGTATGAACACCTAGGCCATCTTCTGCAAACTGATGTGGATGGACCTAGTAGTGGAATTGCTTGGTCAAAGGGTTTGCCCTTAAGACTCAACATTCATTTTTAAAAATGTTGATTTCTTGATTCTTGTTTTGCCACACCCATTGAAAGGCATGCAATATGCTGTCATTTATAGGTATGGAGTTATTAGAAGTGCTTTCTAAGTTTTCTCAGGAAGTAATATTTATGCCTTTGTGAATTTCCAGAAGTGAGTTGCAATTATTCATTTTGACAAGTCTTGGAAAGTTTTCTGTCACACTTTAGATAAATGATCTGAGAAGAGTCAAATTATCCTTTATTGTTTTCATGTGAACAAAAGAATGTCTTAACATTTTTCATCTGGAAGTCACCAATATCATTATTTGTTTCTTCTTCTTCTGACTTTTACTGGATGACTTTTCACCTGGAATCTCCTATGAAAGTATTTGATCATTTCTGGGAGTTCAAGAAAATATTTCTGTTAGTGTTAAATATCCTCTTTGGGAAGAGGCTCATTTCTTAGTTCAAAGTATTCTATAATTTTTATTTCCCCTTTTCCTCTTTGTGACATCATTCTAGCCTCCACTCTCCTGACACAGGTCAGGATTCTCCTTTCCCTCTAGATCATGTGTGTGTGTGTGTGTGTGTGTGTGTGTGTGTGTTTTAAGGAATATTATCAATTTTTCTTGATAATCTAGTGTAAAGAGATGGTTCATAAACCTCTTTCAGCAGGGTGATCAACCAACTTTTTAAGCCAATTGATATTTAATTGTGGCAAAAACATAAATACTGCACATTCTAAGGAGGGAATAATGGTAAACTTCTTTTAGTTGCTCCCCTAAACTTAAACTAGATTCTCTCTTTTCTGCCCTTTGTATTTGTTAGAAGGTCCATCAAAATGATTCATTCCTAATCATTTGTTTGCTACTCTTGTGCCCATCCTTTGCTTTTTTACTAGATAATTCAGATTGTAAAATCTGATTAAGATTCTTAACATTTATGGCAAATACAGGAAATAATAATAGTGACAGCTGTATTTTATTCATCATCTCTTATGAAAGAAAAAAAATGATTGCTTTAGCTAGTGAGGAGGAAAAACCCAGAGAATCTTGAAGTAGTTGACTCACAGGATTATAGGAATATAGGTTTAGACCAAGGTCCACATTTTATAGATGAAAAAACTGAAGTAAGGTGAAGTGTCCCACAGGGACATATGAGGGGAAAAGACATTTGAGCTATTTTCAGATATCTGAATATTTGAATACAGGTCCTGGGATTCCAAAGCACTCTAAGATATTTTGAATCATATCTTATTCTATCCCTGGCTACACCTTTGTGAGTCAGTATGCTTTGCTCCTATGGTGTATCATGAGGCTCAGTTGGTAACCAATGTCTTCTTCATGCTTTTATGAAACATTAAAAATTTTTTTTTTATTTAAGGCAATGGGGTTAAGTGACTTGCCCAAGGTCACACAGCCAGGCAATTATTAAATGTCTGAGACCAGATTTGAACTCAGTTACTCCTGATTCCAGGACCAGTGCTCTATCCAATGTGCCACCTAGCTGCCCTTATGAAACATTTTGTACCTCTTAACCACCATGTCCCAATGAAAACACTTTTGTAACCTGTAGTGTTTTTGGGGGGAGGGACTTTGTTTCTTGTGGATGATCTAAATTTGATTGATATGCCTTAAGGCAGTGAAATGAGGACCGCTATGTGGACTGGCAATCCCTGCCAAAATATTATGTAGGTTCATTTTAGAAGAATATGGTAAATCTTTCTCTTACTGTGTTGGTCTGCTCATCTGAAAACAATCAAAGTATCCTTGGGGGCCTCAGGGTGTACTCAGAATCTCGCCTAGATTCTATTCAACCAAAGCAATGGAATGAAGAATTCTAAACTAAATAGTGGCATTAAAAAGGAAGGTGGCTTGGTAGATAGAACACTAGGTTTGGTGTCAGGAAAATCCAAGTTCAAATTTGACCTCAGACACTTACTAAGGGATCTTGGGCAAATCACTTCATCAGTATTTGTCTTAATTTCCTCAATTGTAAAATGTGGATTAATAATAGCATCTAACAGCCAGGGACCAAATGAAATAAGATTGTAAAGAATTTAGCACAATGACTGAATGTAAGTATTATATAAATCCCAACTACTATTATTCTTATCCCTTACTAAGACTGGAGAAGATTCTAAAGATGAAGAGAATAGCAAAGGGGAGCAGTGACATTGGAGAATACAGATAATAATAAAAAATATTTTTTTCCTCAACTACCCATTCACTCTTCTCCACCCTGGACTATCATCAGGAAAAGACAAGGGTATGCTCTACAGAAAATAGTGTCAAAAATAGAAACAGGGACCACTAATCCTTACATAAGGATCCATTCAAAAATGTATGTTTTGCTGCATTTTTACTTATTTTGTTAAATATTTCTCAATTATATTTGAATCCAGTTTTAGCAGCACTCTGGAGAATTAGGAACCACATGGTCAAAGACCACAAATTTATCACCTCTACTTTAGAGAGCAGCTTTAGAAGAGATGGTGGTTGCATTTTTGAAGGAAGACACCATAGGGCTTCTCCTTTCTGTAGGCTTCTGCATGTCTAGGCACTATGTGGGTTTGAAAATAGAAGATCATAATGAGAAGACAATGGATGATAACATGCAGAAGACTAGGAGGGAGAGTCTTGTGAAAAATAGGGAGGAAACTTGGGTATTGAATGTCACTTTACCCAAGAATATCAGAGGAAGACAATACAACAAAGGCAAACCATGGGCTATGATAAAGTGTTATGATAGAAGGGAAGTAGAACATTGGGAAAGTGCCAGTAAACAGAGGTAAATAATGCTAAGAGTACATTCTCATTATGAGAAGATTATCACAAAAATGGGCACCAACTGTGTTTTAGATTATTGAATGACTACACTTATCTCTGGAGATGAGTAGTGAAAATACTTCCTTCTTTGTGGATGCAGGGATGAGTGTGGACTATAACGTACATGATTAATTTGTTGTTTGATCTTGGTGAAATGCTTTAAATTTTTTTTTTTGTAGTAAAGGATAACTCACTGGGTAGGGAAAGGGGAAGGGATATAGTCAGAAATGAAGGCTGTATTAAAAATGTATCAATAATATACTATTAAAATTATCTGTTGGGGTGGCTAGGTGGCGTAGTGGATAAAGCACCGGCCTTGGAGTCAGGAGTACCTAGGTTCTAATGCGGTCTCAGACATTTAATAATTACCTAGCTGTGTGGCCTTGGGCAAGCCACTTAACCCCATTTGCCTTGCAAAAAAAAAACCCTAAAAAATTATCTGTCAATGATTTTTGGATATTTGCAAATTTGGATAACCTGAAGAGGATATTTTCCAAGGATTGTGTGTGTGTGTGTGTGTGTGTGTGTGTGTGTGTGTGTGTACTGTCCAAGAGAGATGATAAGTTCCCAGAAAACATCCCAGACCCTTTTTGTCACAGGCATTCCCAACACAAGGATTTTACTTAGGTTGAACACTATATCAATACAATTTGGAACTGTATAATTTTTTTCTGAAGTTTATACCTGGTTTAAACTTTTTGTATTTGCTAATCTAAGAGAAAAATAATATGCTTGTCTTCTATGTGTTTAACTATTGTTTTAATGTTTTTCACAAAATCATTTGAGAAAATTAAGAATATTTCAAACATAAATATTTTAATATTCTCTTTTTAATTTTACAGATTTCTCAGATCAGACCCCAAGAAAGATATGTTTTTAATAGATCAGTGGATTTAAATTGTCCAGGAAAACCAGAAGTGACCCAACAGGTATCATATCTTTAGAAAGTATTTTCTTTTTCTTTTTTAGTTCTGTGTGTATTCCACTTGAAAATGATTATTTGAAGAAGCTGAAGTTGACTCACTTTGGCCTCTCCCAAATTCCTTTTCCTACTTCCTATTTCCACCATCATCATCAATGACAGACCAGAACTATAACTAGCTATTGTACCTGGGGTAAGAAGTATCATATGAATAGATCATTGGTCCTATAGTCAGGAGGACCTGAGTTCAAATGCGACCTCAGACACTTATGAATTGCCTAGCTGTGTAATCTCGGGCAAGTCACTTAACCCCATTGCCTTAAGTAAGTAAGTAAATAAATAAATAAATAAGTCCAACAGAAAAAAAAAATAATCCAGACAGAGTAGTGTGAGCAAAGATAAAGAGGTAGGAATGTACAGAGCACATTGTGGGTTCCACATGCGTGGCTCCACATAAGGGGGCAAGATCATGTGGGTTTTGCCTTTTTTGAGAGAGGAAGTACACTTTGGGAAACCATTAGGTTTTTAAACTGATGAAAAGGACATGCTCTGAGGTGAGAGTAGCAAGGAAGGAACTGAATCCTGGGACAGGGTTATCCACATCCTCTAATTTTCCCCCTTTTTGCAAAGCTCCATCGAACCTGTCCTATTTATGGTTGTTGTTTATGTTCTCACTAATACCCATCTAGACTATATAAATAGACTCTTAATAGGCATTCTCACCTCTAATTTCCTCCCTTTCTAATACATACTTTATGTCACTGCCAGAATAATCTTTCTTTTGCATAAATGTTGTCTTTAGTGACTTTCTTTTGCTTCTGAAGTAAAATTTTAAATGCTCCTTTATCTCCTATTCAAGACCTCCACAATCTGGCAACAAATCAACGGTATTTGATATTGCTCTGCACATTCCTACCTCTTTACCTTTGCTCACATCACTCTGCCTGGATTATTTTTTTTTTTCTGTTGGATTTATTTATTTACTTAAGGCAAGGGGGTTAAGTGACTTGCCCAAGGTTCCACAGCTAGGTAATTCATAAGTGTTTGAAGTGGGATTTGAACTCAGGTCCTCCTGACTATAGGACCAATGCTCTATCCACTGCATCACCTATGTGCCCCTTCTGTTGAACTTCTACCAATCATTTAAAGTTCAGATCCCATGAAGTCTTGCCGAGTCTTTGTATTGGAAGCAGCCCTCTGTCATATAATTTTTTTTATATTTCCTTTGAGTTCTTGTGTATTATTGTCCATTAGAGTTTTTATTTGTGACAATACTTTACCTCCAAAGACGAGTATAATGCTTTTTTATTCAGTAGGCTCTTAATATAAGCTTTTTAAATTCAGTTCAATTGAATTGTGGTGAAATTATCATCTATATTTTGAACTTATGCTTCTAGGTATTTGAAATACCTTTTCCACAATGAGGCACTTTTCTCCCTTGATATCTAAATAACAGTAAAAGGAAGGAAATAGGGTTTAGTTGATACCATTAACATTTCCCCTCAACTAGCTTTTTGCAAATGAATATGATCAACCATATCTACTCTGCTTCCACTGAGGTATGAGTTTTGGATAGCCAATCTGTTTCTTAGCCAAGCATAGTGATTAAATATAATACAACCAAAATGCATTTTTTGCAACTGGTTGCTTGAGTTTGTCTTTGTTTAACAGACAATGAGTTGGTGGCAGTCATGAACAGATTATTTTTTATTCATAAAATCTTAAAAGCTAATAGAAAAGTTACACGGAATCTTAAAATACATTTGGCAGTGAGAAAATTTCATTTGCTTAATTATCAAAAACCAACATGATTGTAAGTGTTATTCTAAATGAGGGAGTCAGAGGACTCAGTTTGAATTTTGACTTGACCTCTAACAACCTATGTGACCTTGGGGCTTCACTTCTCTGGAATTCACTTTCATCATTCATAAAATGAGAGATGACTTCTAAGGTGTCTTCTAGACTTACAATCCTATCACCTTGGTCAAATCATCCCTTCACTCTGGATTTCATTTTCCTCATCAATAAAGTCCAAACTATGATGGAAATTTCTTTTATTCCACATAGCCAGAAACATATAGCATGAGCACACTTTCCAAAGGAGCATATAATACACTGGCCTTCTAAAAGGAAACTTTCTAAAACTTCTCTTAGAGCATATATACATACTAAGTATATTGCTATAAATACTTTGTATATATAAAGTATCTTTAAATGTTATTATATATTTTATAGACAATATAGCCATAATATTTGTTACCATAAAACATTCTTTAACTATTAATAGTTGCAGTAATTCAATAAGAACATATCTGTTGGGGACATTTGAATGATCTTTTAAAAGTAATTTTTTATTCCTTTAAGAAATATACTCTTTTAAAATTTTTTTATAGCTGATTTGTCTACTTTAAAACCTATTTTCACATTCCCTGTAACTAATGATAGCTTTTGATATTTTGGATAGCTTTTGATTTTAAATTAAATTTATAAAAAAGACCAAAAAACTATAAATGTGTCTATATGGGTATGTACACACACATATGGATATGCATACACACATACTCACAACAGATGATAACCCTCTTCCTCTATCATGTTAGAAAGCAAATGTTTTGAGAAGTGTATTCACTTACATATTTCTGATAACTTAGAATATAGAAATTTAACATAGATGTAACCTTAGAGATAATTTCAATCAGAGTTCTAATTTTGCAGATGAGGAAAATGAGGTTAAGCTAGAAGAAGTGATTTGACTAAAATAATAGGGTCATAGAATCTAGAGCTAGGAGGAAGCTTAGCATTCATTTAGTCCAATTTTATTTTATCACTCTAGTGTTTTATAGCTCCCATAACCTTCAGGATCAAATTCAAAATCCTCTCTTTGATCCTCACAGTCCATCTAAGCCTAGCTCTCTCCTTTTCAGTATTCTTATACCTTACTACCCAACATAAACTCTTTGATTCAATGACACTGGTCTCCTGGCTGTTCTATGAATAAAACATTCCATTTTTTTGGCTCCAGGCATTTTCTTTGGCATTTTTCATGCTTAGAATGCTCTCCTTTCTTAGATCTTCCAATTGCATTCTCTGATTTCCTTTAAGTCCCAAATAAAATCCAGTTCTCTACAGAACACTTTTTCTTATCTCCTCCTAATTGTAGTGCCTCCCCTCTTTTCCTATTTTATTACCTCTAAAAGAATGCAGATTTGAATAGGATGTTTACAATTTAACTCCCTTTTGGGGGCTAATAGCCCCTAGAGAGTGGCTATTACTATTACAAGAAGAAGTACTTTATAAGCACAGTCCTGGCTGTGTTTCTCCCTTCTCCCATTGCATTCAGGGCCATCTCCTGTCATCTTGACCCATATCTGGCCACTAGACTCAGATAGCTTCAGAGGAAAAAGTGAGAATCAAGACTTTGCCTAGCCCTTTCTCACTTCTTGCATGTCATGGCATTATCTGCTTTGTGTCATAGTCCTCTTCTAGAACAAAGGATAAATAACAACAACGTTTCTACATATATGTTTGGTTATTTTCTCCCCCATTGTGAGTTTCTTGAGGGACGGAACTATCTTTTACTTCTTTTTTTTGTATCCTTCCTGATTGTTATAGTGTCTAGCAAATATTAAGTGTGGGGTTTTTTTTGTTTTTTGTTTTTTGCAAGCCAATGGGGTTAAGTGACTTGCCCACACAGCTAGGCAATTATTAAGTGTCTGAGGCCACATTTGAACTCAGATCCCTCCATACTCCAGGGCCAGTGCTCTATCTACTGAGACACCTAGCTACCCCAAGTGTTTAGAAATGTTTATCAACTAACAGATGAAGAAACTGAAGCCTAAGGAAATTAAGTAACTCGCCAGTATAGCAGGTAGTAAGTGAAAGAGTCAGTATTAGAACCAAGACTCCTCTCACTTTGAAATCAATTCTCCTTCCAATACTGTGCATTGTTTCCTTCATATAGATAAATCACTGACCAAAAAAAATATTAGATTTAGAATTATTAATTACTACCTAGGATGGTAGTTGGCATAGCTCTTATTTAAATATAATCAAATGATCAAGATATTAAAATTTTTCTTATTTATTGCCCCCCCCCTTTAGGATCAGATAACTGTTGATGGCACAATCAAAGAAAAAAATGAAACAAATGAAGGCCTCACATATCAAGACCAGAAGGGTGTACAACTATATAATGACAGTAGCAAAGGAGAAGAGAATGCTGTTGAGAATGCAAAAATAGGAGATAAGGGGTCTTATACCAGTCTTAGATTAGCTAAAGGAGAGAGAGATTTTGGAGATAAGAATGGGCAAATAATATATCCAGAAATATTAGCAAGAGATGGGAATGGAGAAAATGACACAACAAATGGTTTTGAAGTCATCATTTACAAGGCAGGAAATGTAACAAATAATAATAATAATAATGAAACCACTAGCGGAAATGTCAAAGAAGGGAATGTTACCCACAGAAACCAAACTGAAATTATCAATGTTCAGCTAGGGAGTATAAATAAGAATAGAAGCAATGAAGATGAAGGAAATGGAAATACTGATAAAAATGAGGATGGTCTAAATGAAGAAATTCCTTTCAGAGGAGATGGAAACAGGATCAATCAAACTGAAGTTCCAACAGAAAAAAGAGAAGCTAAAAATGGCACTGGAGAAAATGAAAGTTGGAATGATATTGAAGGTGGTGCTAGTGGAAATGGGGCTGGTACTTTTGAAGACGATGGTTCGGGTGATGAAGGGGGAGAAAAAGCAGAGGAGAAAAATGAAAGCACTGTTGATAATAGGGATTCAAGCTTTCCTAGTGATGAGGTTCAGGAAAATGGAAATGAAGATGATAGTGATAACAACTCAAGCAAAAATTCAAGTAATGCCAATGAAGATGATGACAGTGGAGACAAAGATGATGTCCTCAATGGAGAAAATACTTCAAAGAGTGATGAAGATCATGATAATACAGCAGGAGCTACTATGGAGTTGCTTTCACCCCTTCAAGGTGTCCAAAATGGATTCAATGAAAAATCAGGTCTCAATGACATTAATGGAGACCAAGAAAAGGTAAGTTTTAGAAGTTTTTTTCTCTGTCTAATCAGCTTAAATAGAAACTTTTTTTCTCCATTTTTTTCAAACAAATTTAAAAACCACATTCTTCTACATTAATTTTCTATACTACTTAAATAAAAAGACATAGAATCCTTGATGCATTGGTATGATGCCACTTTGGGAATTAAGACTTATACAAGTTTACTGACAATCTCTTTAAAGCTTACCTCAAACATTAACAAGGTAGGAAATGTAACAAATAATAATAATGAAAGCACTAGTGGAAATGTCAAAGAAGGGAATATGACCAACAGAAACCAAATTGAAATTATCAATGTTCAGCAAGAGAATATAAACAAGAATAGAAGCAATGAATTTAGACAATCCATTTACCAAGGCATTGCTTGCAGAATTTCATAGAATTTAGAATTGAAGGGAGCTTAGAGTAATCCTGTCCAATGACATCAGATTTTACGAATGAAGAAAATGCAGGCAGATGAATAGCAGGTAGATCAAGTGACTTGCCCACAATTACTGAAGTCATGGCCTTAGATTTCACATCCAACTACTGTTAATCACAATTTGACTCTCTCTTTTGTTTCTGCCAAACTCCCTCAGAGTTCCTCTGGGGGCACAAAATTTGAAAGGCCTATTGAGGAATCCTAAGAGTGAAGATCCTTCAGGTTTAAACAAAGTAAAAATGTCACAAATAGCAACTTTTAAAACATAAGCTGACATTGTATCAGATTAATCGATGCATTCCAATTTTCATAATTTTATGATAGTGTTGCTGCTTTATTTACACTTTTTTCCCCTTTGCCATTTCATAGCAGGTAGAAAACAATGGGAGCAACAACAGCAATGATATGGAAACCACTAAAGAAGCTGAGAAAATAAAGAATGCTCTTAGAAGTAAAGGAGATGACATTATTTCTGACAAAGGATCTCATGATGCAACAGGAAAGGTTGACAATGAACCTCTTGGAAACAACCTGAAAACAAAACTTGGAGGCAAAGTTGGACCCAGCAACACTGGCAGTGAAAGCAGTAGCGATGGATATGATGAGAGCTATGATTTTGACAATGAATCTATGCAAGGAGATGACCCCAATAACGGTAATGATGATGCCAAGTCTGAAAGTGAGGATATCAGTAATAGTGAGGGCAATGATTCTAATGAACCTGATGAATCAACAAGTGATAGCAATGGTAGTGACTCACCAGAAGGAGGAGATGAGGATAGTGATAGTGTTTCAGACACTGAAGATGATGATAGTGACAGTACTCAGAATGGCAGCGATAGTGGTGATGACAGTGAGGGAAACATTTCAAATGGCAATGACAGTGACAGTAAATCTGAGAGTGATAGTGGTGATAGTGATAGCAAATCTGAAAGCAGTGATAGTAGTGACAGTAGTGATAGCAGTGATAGTAGTGACAGTGATAGCAAATCTGATAGTAGTGGCAGTAGTGACAGCAGTGATAGTAGTGACAGTAGTGATAGTAGTGACAGTGATAGCAAATCTGATAGCAGTGACAGCAGTGACAGTAGTGACAGTAGTGACAGCAGTGATAGTAGCGACAGCAGTGATAGTAGTGATAGCAGTGACAGTAGTGACAGTGATAGCAAATCTGATAGCAGTGACAGCAGTGATAGTAGTGACAGTAGTGACAGCAGTGATAGTAGTGACAGTAGTGACAGCAGTGATAGTAGTGACAGTGATAGAAAATCTGATAGTAATAACAGTAGTGACAGCAGTGATAGCAGTGATAGTGATAGCAAATCTGATAGTAGTGACAGTAGTGACAGCAGTGATAGCAGTGACAGTGATAGCAAATCTGATAGTAGTGACAGCAGTGATAGTAGTGACAGTAGTGACAGCAGTGATAGTGATAACAAATCTGATAGCAGTGACAATAGTGACAGCAGTGATAGTGATAGTAAATCTGATAGTAGTGACAGTAGTGACAGTAGTGATAGTGATAGCAAATCTGATAACAGTGACAGTAGTGACAGCAGTGATAGTGATAGCAAATCTGATAACAGTGACAGTAGTGACAGCAGTGATAGTGATAGCAAATCTGACAGTAGTGACAGCAGTGACAGTAACGATAGCAGTGATAGCAGTGATAGTAGTGACAGCAGTGACAGTAGTGACAGCAGTGACAGTAGTGACAGCAGTGATAGTAGTGACAGTAGTGACAGCAGTGATAGTAGTGAAAGTGATAGCAAATCTGACAGCAGTGACAGCAGTGATGGTGATAGCAAATCTGAGAGCAGTGACAGCAGTGATAGTAGTGACAGCAGTGACAGCAGTGAAAGTGATAGCAAATCTGATAGCAGTGACAGCAGTGAAAGTCACAGTAATGAAAACAACCATCAAGGCAAATCTAAAAATAATAGAAATCATGGAAAGGACAGTGACAGTGACAGTGACAGTGACAGTGATAGTGAAGGCAGTGATAGTAACCATCTAACAAGTGATGATTAATTAGAACACAGGTCAGGAAGTGGAAAGTTCTTCCTGTGAGAAGTTCAAGTAATGTCTAAGAAGAAAGAATTTCTGTAACCAATGTGAAAATGAAATGAAAGTCAAGCATCTCCTCAGACACAACTGTAGACATTGGCAAGCTGTCAGATTTGGAGCCAAAGAAAAGCTCATCCAGCTATATTCTGATATATATCAGATACATTGATCTGTATGCATTTTAAGTTAGTAGGTGAAAATGTTACATAAATATAGATGTGTTTAACTGTATTGACATTTCTTTGTGCTTTAAACTTAAGTTCAAATGAAAAGTAAAATGTGAAACAACAGTGGAACAATACTGGTTAGGTTGACCATGCCTAAAAGGTTGAATCTTCACTGACTTGCCAAAAGGCAAGCTTGACTTCATGAATTAAATGCTCTAAAAGTTTTATAGAATGCTTTCCATAAGCAATAGCAAAGAGTTACTAACAAGTATGTGGCATTGTCATAGAAAACATGGATTCTGGGGGGCTGCACTCAGAGTTAATGAAGAATTGTTTGATGATCTTTAGCTCTGATAGTGACACCATTATTTGATATAATAAGAGCCTTCATTATTAAAGGAAAATGGAGCAAGGATTAATATCTATAAAGGATATATACAATGTGGATTATAGAGAATTACTTTGACAGGTGCTTTTGATTCTAAATATTGACAAAATTGAAGAAATCTGTTGAAAAAGAAAATTATAGCTGCAAACCACCATAAATTTAGCCTAATGTCCCTAAAGTAGACTTGATCAAGTATCTTCTATGATGCCTTGCTCATGGAGCTCAGTACTGGATTGGACTCAGGGAGACTCACATTCTAAATCTAGTGCTGTGATCTCCATGTATGACTTTTAAAATTAGTCACACTATATTATATGGACTTGAATGTTATAATGGTAACTGGTTGTGTGGATAAACATGGGATGATTTAGGATAAACTCATCTTTTAAGGTCTAAAACTCACTCAAGAATTGCATCTACTTCTTAGAAGTTTCCTTGGTCTTTAACTAAACCATTAGCAGTTTAAAAATTACCTGAAGAGTTTCTTTTTTACTTTGGGTCATTTTGCAATCAAAGGTCTCCTCTCTTTAACTGTAATTTTCAGTAATTTCAGAGTCAAGGATGTATCTACCCCCAAACCCATTCAAATTAGAGAAACACTACAGCCTCAAAAGCTCTTTAGAAGAGATAAAACCAACAGATACAATTAAAGATTTAATTATGCACTATAAAATAAAATATGGGGGGGGCATCTTTTCCTTTATTTTATTTTAGATTTGGACTTGAGAATTCATCCTGATAGAGAACTCCCAATGTAGAAACTCCCTTCATTAATGTAGACCACCAACTTATTACAGACTTAGAAAGTTGCCAAGTTAGACTTGCTGATGGTCTCCCAACTGTGTCAGAGGTGATATGTGAATCTAGGTCTTCCTGATTTCAAGTCCAGTACTCTACCAACTCTACCACACTGCCTCCATTGTACAATTATTTTATTTAGCTTAGCTCTTAGATTTTTTTTTGTTCTAATGCAGACGTCTTGGAATTGTTTGTTTGATTGTTTCTATAACTCAAAGAGGTGGTTTGTTAGTTACATGCATTGAGATTTGGAGTGTGAAACAATTCTATTTTACATATGAAAAAATTGAGGCTTTTAGACAGAAAATGGCTTGGTGAGTCTTCAGTAGTG
The DNA here is from genome assembly GCF_037893015.1 of Macrotis lagotis. Taxonomy (NCBI): domain Eukaryota; kingdom Metazoa; phylum Chordata; class Mammalia; order Peramelemorphia; family Peramelidae; genus Macrotis; species Macrotis lagotis. The sequence goes on from NC_133660.1 coordinate 12,953,784, forward strand.
TCATAAGTATCACACCTCACATTTGAACCAGACTTTCAAAATTCATTGCCCTTGCCAATAAGCTAGGCTAACATAGAGCTGCATTTTGCCTTGTTTGTGCATTGATTTCATTTGCTTATTAAATCTAATGAAGTCTTACTCTGATGCCTTCAAGTGCTATGGAGTTGACCCTAGTTTCTCAAAGGCTATGCCAGGGAATATAAGTTTAGTCTGACCAAGCTGGAAAAATTACAGATATAGATTGGGATTTGAGAGTGCCTCAGAGTTGATATAGCTCAGTGGATGATGTGACCCTCTTCTTTAATCCAGGAAATTAGTTTTGTTTGGAGAGAGTGGGTGCTTCTGGAGGCCTTGTTCTCCAAAGAGGGATAATATTTCTTGGGACTTTTTCCTATCCAAGCAGAGAGTATCTGGGTTCTAGGGGAAGAAGCAGTATAGTCCTCAGGCAATCAATTTGATAGAGAATGAGAGAAAATTAGTTAAAGTAATTCAATGAATAAGGAACTGGTCAGGGCAATGCAAGTGAGTGAAATGAGGGTAGAGACTATAGAAGCCAGATACAATAATCAGATTACTGAAAGTAATAGAAACTGCAAGGACTAAGTAAGAATGGATTCAATTCCCCTATAAAATAAAAGAGAATGGATTAATGAAAAAACCAAAAACCAAAACAAAACCACAATAAACTGTGTATACAAAAAACACATGTAAAACACAAAGATAGAATTTTTTATATATGTTGTCTCATCATTATCATTGTTTTTAATGCAGTTATTAATTGTTTTTAGTCATCTATAAGTCTCTATTTAGCTTTGTATTTTTTGCTTGTGCTTTTTGTATTAATTAAGATTTTTATTACATTATGGTCTCTAAAGGATATGGTTAATATTTTTGCTTTTTTGCATAATTTATAATTACTTTATGCTATATTTTGTGTCATATAATTTCTGTGCCCTATTCTCTATGTCTATTTTGAAAAGTATCATGTGGTGCTGAGAAACATATATATATATATATATATATATATATTCTATAATATTGCCATTCAGAAAATTCTATCTTTCAAACTGTTTGTTTACTTCTATTTCCATATTTTTCTTTTTTGTTAATCTTTCTGATATATTTATTCATGTCTGAGCGAGGAACATTAAAGTCTTGCTATTATGCTCCTTTTTTTTTGGAGTACATATTTTCCTTGAGTAGGGTGAATTTTATAGGGTAGGCTATTTGGAGTTTAAATTTGAGTTCCTTTGTTTTGTTTTCAGCATACTGTTCTATTTCCTTTTGTGATTTTTTTTCATGGCTATGGAAAAATCTCTTATTATTCAAGTTTCCTGTCCTTTCTATGTGAAAGTCTTTTCCCTAGTCATTTTCAAAATTTGTTGTTTAATATTGAAAATGTGAAATTTCACTATATGTCTTGCATGCAATTAAAGTAGCTCTCAGAGGAAAAAGTATATTCCTAATTACAAAAAAAGAGAAAATTAAGTGAATATGCAATTATAATTTAGAAAATCAAATCTGGAATTAGAACAAATGAGGAAATCTTGAAAATTAGAAGAAAGTAAAATGGATAATAAGAGATCTATAGAAATTATTTAAAAAAAATTAAAAATTGGTGCTTTGAGAAGATTTACAAATGAAATAAACCTTCAGATATTCTGATTTCAAATAGGAGGTAGAATCAGATTAGTAAAAATTTAAGATAGAATACAGTGAAATAATAGGTAAAATGAAAAGAATTAATCAGAGCCTAATCTGATTTTGAAATACAACCACCATGCAGCAAAATTAGGAATTCAGAAGGAATAGATTATACTAAAAAATATAATTCTCAAATTAACAAAGCACTATGTAAAGATCTTAAATAATTTCAGAAATGCCCATTGAACCACTTATAAATGAACTACTATTAAAAAATCCCCAAACAAAAGCCTCTGATCTGGATAGACTTGTAGGACCCTTATGTTCTTCACAAATTGTTCTCTAAATTTAAGAAAGAAAACATTACCAAATTCTTTTCATGAGACAAATAGATTCCTAAGATCTGACTCACACAAAGCTAAAGCACAAATAGAGAACTTTAGACCACTTGTCACTAATTTATAGAAATCTTTGCCCCCCCACCCCAGCAATTTACCAAAAGCTATTTTTCCTCTCTCTCTCTCACTATGATCAAGTCAGATTTATTGCAGGTATTCAACAATGATTGCATATTAGGAAAAGATGATTAATCATTAAAAATAAGAAAATCTTAAACCATGATTATATACAGATAAATACATTAGTATACAAGTACATACAATGTATTATATAATATAATGTGTATTGTATATAGATAAGTCCAGAAAGAAGCCTTTGACAAAGTATAACACTAGCTTTTTGATAAAATACATTTGTGCTAAAATTCTTAGAAAACATAAATATAAGAAATATTTTTTTAAGGTTTTTGCAAGGCAAATGGGGTTAAGTGGCTTGCCCAAGGCCACACAGCTAAGTAATTATTAAGTGTCTAAGGCCGGATTTGAACTCAGGTACCAGTGCCCTATCCACTGCACCACCTAGCCGCCCCAAAAGACATTTTTAATATAAGGAAACTATCTAAAACACAAAGCTCACATACATGTGGTGAGGAACCATGAAAAGTTTTCTCAATAAATTCCAGAGTAGAATGAGAATATTCCTTCTCTCCTTTCTCCCCATATTTGCCATAGTTCTATAAATGCTGGCAATATCAATGACGAGAGAAATAAATTTAAGGCAAAGATGAGTCAAAAACTGATAGTTTACTTAGAAAATTGTAGAGAACTAACAAAGAAACAGAAGGAAACAGAAAAAAATCCATAGAAAATAAGCAACAATTCTATATGGCATTAACAAAATATAAAAAAAATATCAAATGAAGTGCCTTTAAAATAACTATAATATTCATAAAATACATGAATTAATCTACCAGATTATATAAATGACTTTCATATATAAAATTATAAAATGCTCCTTAAACCTGACTGGAAAATTTTTCATCGCTCATGGATGGATCATCTCAACATAATAAAAATGTCATTTCTAACTAAATGAATTTACAGGTTTAATTATATAATAATAAATAGAGAGTTGCAATGCAATTATTTGGATTCACAATTGGTAGAATATTTGAACTCAAAGAGTACATATAATAATAACAATAGCTAATATTGGTAGAATTCTTTTTCAAAATTTATTTTCATTTAAGGCAATAGAGTTAAGCAACTTTCCCAAGGTCACTCAGCTAGGCTATTATTAAGTATCTGATGTCAAATTTGAACTCAGGTCCTCCTGACTCTAGGGCCATTTGCGCTATCCACTACATCACCTAGCTGCTCCGATAGAATTTGTTGATGTTCATACAACATCTTACATGTCTTATCTCAATTCTTCCTCACAATGACACCGAGATGTTATTATTCCCATTTTACAGATAAGAGAACTAAGGCACAAAGAAGTTGAATGACTTAACCAGGGTCATAAATCTACTATACTCTAGGGATGTCTGCTTGTCTCCTATGTTGTTTAACATTTTTTTTTTCGATGATTTGAATAATGGTGCGGATATATAGGACTCATGAAATTTTCAGCCAGTACAAAACTAGGAGGGATATCTAACACTCTGAATAACAAACACGGGATCTAAAAGAATCCTGTTAGGTCAAGACATTGGACTGGATCAAATGTATTAAAATTCAAAAGGGATAAATGTAAAGTCTCACATTTACAAAGTAAAAAAGCCTTGAAAAATCCAAGATGGGGAAAGTATATTTAGACTATGATTATGAAAAATGTTTGGGGATTTTAATGGATTACAGGCTCAAAAATATGATATGGTCACCAAAAAATGAATGCAATTTTGTGCTGAATTAAAATAAACAGAATAGCTTCTAGGAATAAGTAAGTGGATAGCACCCTTATATTCTGACTTTGTCATACCTTATCCAGATTACTGTATTCAGTTCTGGACACCTCTGGTTTAACAAGAAGAAATAGAATATTCATAAGCTAAAGAGTGTCCAGAAGAGTCATACAGAATGGTGAAGGGACTATGTCTCATAATATTGTCGTGCTAAGCCTAGTAAAGAGAAGTCTTAAAAGTATTGGGTAATGTGGAGGGAGGGAACAAGATAACCATTCTCAATTATCTGAGCAGTTGTGACATGGAGGAAGGATTAGACTTCTCTTTGACTCTAGAGGACAGAATCAGGAGCTCTGGGGAAGAGTTTCAATAAGGCTATTTTAGGTTAGATATAAAGAAAAAATTCCTAAAGATTAGAGCTCCTAAAAGTGGAATGAATTGTCCAGAGAAGTGATGAGTACTCCTACTCTGGATATCTTCAAACAGTGTAGGGGTTGGTTCCTACTCTTTAAGTCTCACACAACTCTCAAATTCAATGATTTTATGAAGTGAACCAGGAGGGGGAAGAATGAAGGAGCATCTGATGAATTTATTAGCATCCATACTTTATCAAGAATTTTAGAGGTAGACCTTTAACATGTCAAGTAGGTAGACCCTCTGTAAATACTTATAGGAGGGAAATAATAGTCCAACAGAATAAGAAGGCATGGATTGACTGAGACCTGCATCCCTGGAGGGAGTATCCATATCAGAGAATTGAAGTCTATGATTAGAATGATTTTAAGGATACTGATCAGTCAAAAGATCTATCAATTTGTGTGAATTTAATCAATCTATCTATCTGTCTGTCTGTCTATCTATCCATCCATATTTTGGTATATGTATATATATATATAATATATACATATATATATGAAGTTCAGCATTAACATTGAACTTTAAGACTGACTAAAGCAAATGACTAGATTTTATATACTATAACATTCTAATATTTCTACATCATCTTTCTGGGTACCTCATAGCTATAATATATATGATATATATATCATATATATATAAATACCATCAAAATGCAAGTTGTTACTATGACACGTAATTTTCTAACGTCTGTGTCTATCACCCATGGCCTGGAAAGGGGGAGCATTTCTCACAAAAAAAGAATTCTTCTGGCTCAAACCCAAGGTTCAGTCCTAGTTCCTGATTCCAAAAAAGAGAATGAGTCTTTTCTCCTAACATCTTGGTCATTATGCCCTTATTCCAGAGTTCTGGGGAAAATCTCTTTTCAAAAGTAAGTTTGAAAATCTTTTAAAAATACTATTTTTTGTTCTGAATTAAACACTGTACAAAGATCATTCCCATGTGCATAGTAGAACACAAAAGAGGATTCCATATGAATTCCATAAAAGCTCCATTTCATGTCCCTTATTTTTTATTTTAAAAAGTATAGAATAAATTCTGTACAGCACTTTGAAAATTCTTCTATGGATTTTTTTGCCCGTTTATAGTCTTCTGTCCTTTTTTTAAAAAAGTTACAATAACATCTATTTTTGAGCAATTATTACTAGTCCCCTTTACACCAAAACTGACTCCTTTACTTTCTCACTAAAAATCCATAGAAAGGGGAGTAAAAACCCTTGTAACAATTAAGCAGAGTTAAGAAAAAAATTCACACAGTGACCAACTCCAAAAATGTGTTTCTATACTTCGTAGTCATCTCTTCTTTATTGTTTGTCCTTTGAAAACATTAGAGTTCACTGTATTGATCAGAGTTCTTAAATCTTTAAAAATTAATTTTCTTTTTAAAGATGTCCTTAAATGAATTTTTCTCTTGTCTTGGTTTTATTCACTTCCCTCTGCATCATTTCATACTATCCATGATTTCCAAAATAATCTCTTTCATCATTTCCTTTCCAGGACTTTTTTTTTTCCCTCGAGGATTGACTTTTGTTTTTGTATTTCAAAGTCCCCACTCAGCTCAACTCATTTAATCAGAAGGGCCTGATAGTTTTCTATTCCATTAACTATCCAGTTTCCTCCTTCCCTCATTAGGATTATATTCAGCTTTTCAGGATAAGCTATTTCTGATTTCTAGCATATATTACCTCTTAGAATGCAAATATTTCAAGATTTGTTGTAGGAGATGAGAAGTATGATCCCAGCTGGTTCTTTTGTACTTGAAATGCTTCTTGTGGGATTAATACATCATTTTTCTTTGACATCAGAAGTCTGGGTTTTGAGGTCTCTCATTGATCTCCATATTCCAGTAAAGGGAAGTGTATATTTTCTACAATTCTCATGGTCTACTGAGGGGGTGGTTTCTCCTGGTTCAGCTGCCAAGCATTTTCAACATACTTCCAGTAAAAGGATACACCCAGATCAATCAGGAGCCTATGGTTCATATGTATTTTTTGGTAAGGAGTCAGAGTACAGTCCTAATTCCTTGCATGCTCCCTGGGATGGGACAGAAGCCCCCCAAACCTCATTGTTCCAGACCAACTTGATTCCAAATAGAGTTCCTTCTCCTTTCACTTCCTTTACCCTTTGCTCTTTTTTTTTTTTTTTTTTTTTTGCCCTTTGCTCTTTTGATTGTATCAACCTTAGATAATTCTTACAACCCTCTTTGGCTTAACCTCTGGTCCATGTCACTGTCTTCGTAATGAAGTTAGACATTCCAGAAATCCCTGTTGTATAGGTCTTTGGAACGTGATATTTGTTATCCAATTAATAGATTAGATTGATATCTTTTGTTTTTATATTTCCTAGATTTTCCTCAGTATCTTTCTCCCTCCCTCTCAGAGTGATCTATTCCTTATAACAATTTGTTTTTTTAAAAAAAGCAAAAGAAGCAAAAGAATACTCCACCCCTAAATCTTGCAAAACTGATTGATAGCTTGAAAAAAAATACTTTTATTATATGCTGTGTCCCACTTCTATTAACCCTTTCTTGGGAACTACTTTTTTTGTAAATTTGCAATATTTATTTTCCTTTGTTTTGTGGTAGTTATTTCCAATTTCCAATTATTTGCAATAATTCTGTATTTTTTTTTCTCTGCTAACCACTTTGCATCAATTTATATTAAACCAATTTACTTTTCTAAAAGTCCTTTGGGGTCTTAGAGATACAACACGGAGGCAGAAAGAACTTAATGTTGAATCTTATTACATGGGTTTGAGTATTTGATCTTAGACAAGTGGTTCTGTATCTGTAAAGGAATAATAATATTCTCTTATCTCATAGTATTTCAAAGATTAAAAGTAATTAAGCAGATAAAACTTTTAACTGAGATGTGCTATTAGATGTCTGATCGATTATTATTCTATGAATTTCTTAGGCCATAACCCTAGTTTGAGGGATGATGCCATGTCAGACAAATTCTTTCTGGTAGTAATTAAAGGTTTTTGTGGGTGGATGGAGGTGATGGGTAGGTATTGAAACTATTAGAGGCTACTAGGAGACCACGGCGAGTTAATCACCTATGAAATCTCCAGTTATTTCCCTGTGTTTGGATTAAATAAAGGCTAGGCATTCTAAGCACTGATAGCTGGAAGACGTCTACTATTTTCAACCATATTTCAAAGCCCAAACATAGAGCTTCCTTCGTGTACAACCTGGAAATGTACATTAACAGGAAACCTTCCCTCCTACCCTCCCTCATGTCTGACAGGATCTGTCAGTGCGTGGGTGACACTGTCATTGCTTATGATACTCAAAAACCTTCTTGGATGTGAATGACATATATTTAGAAATCAAAACAAAGCTTTGGTAAGATATTCAATTTAATGGAAACTAGTCTAGTCATTTGGGAACCACAAGAGCTTTTTAGGGAAAATCTGCCCCTGCAGGATAGAGGAAGCGTGGGTGTACTGGAGTCCCGGTGACACTTTGTGACATCAGATACCAAGTTGATTGGCTACTGAGGAGCTGAAGCAGGGTTTAAATTCTTGTGCCATCAGTGTAATTTTCAAAAAAAAAATCAGCTAAAAAATATCTTCATTGGTTCCACAATTCTCTGGTGAGATCAACAGTCCAATATTTGGTGAATTTTCTGGATACAGAATTTTTGAAGTGAAGAAGGGACAAAGGTAGAGTATTTGGATGTCCTTTTAAAATTTATTTCAGATCTATTGAAATAATGAAATGAATGTATTTGTACATTGAAACTATTTAATCTGTGCTTTGTGACAAGTTTACAGGTCAGGAAGAAGAAGAAAAGAAAAATGACGATAGAGTTATTTTTCTACGAAGACATCTCCATATGTCATCTCTGTTGCTCTTGCACTGAATATATATATAAATTCAACAAGACCATATTTGAGGATAGATGCACATTTTTCTTCCTATGATATATATATCCAATCTCCACAGAATACTTGAATGTGGAGTCTATCAATTTCAAGGAGTCAGGGCTTCTAAATAAGTCGTTTGGTATTTGGAGGGAAGGCCTACTGAAAAGGAGGTCAAGGTAAGATTGGGATTTAGTTTGAATTAACTCAGCAAAGGAAACTCCTGAATTCAAGTTTGGATAACAGATATTAGATATTGAAATCAGATATTGAAAATCTTGTTCTAGAATAAATAAGGATGATTTGACCTTCAAAGAAAGTTCTTTAATTAGATACTGTGCAACCAAAGGATTATCAATAATCATTTATTATAGAATGAGTAATACTGAGAAACCTGAAGAAAAAAAGGAAGATTAATAAAATTTTTGTTATTGTTGTTTACCTGAAAATTTGAAGGAAAAGGACTTGTCTACTGACTGAGAAATGCTTTGTTTTCCATTTTTGTTTTGGTTTAATAATATTTGTGCCTGTCTTTCAGGAAAAGGAAAAAGGGAGCTAAGATTGAAAAGGCAGTAGGTTATAGGATATAAAGGAGACATAATTTCAAATACCATCTCTGATACACAGTAAATAATCATGAGCAAGACCCTTGATCTCTCAGTGTCCCAGGCAAAATTAAATTTTAAATAAATCGTGATTTATCAGTGGAGTTCCCTACAATTGATGAAATCACTGGACAAGTATACCCACCCTTCCCTTTTCTCCCCAAATGTCCTGTAACAATTCATAAGATTTAGAGCTGAAAGAGACCTTAGAGATAACCTAAATGGGAAAGTAGAGGCCCAGAGAGTTTGTGACTCAGACAGATACGTCTATGTCAGTATCATGTTTTCATAAACCTTGTCTTCCAGATATTATTCAACAGCTCCAGGTGAAAGAGGCACAATTCAGAAAAACCTTAATTCTCAGGGAGGTCTATGTGCTGTTAACTGAGGAATAACTAGAAACCTTTTTTTTTCCAACCTTTATAACTTTTTTAAAGTTTAGTACAGGGACGGCTAGGTGGCGCAGTGAACAGAGCAACAGCTCTGGAGTCAGGAGGACCTGAATTCAAATATGACCTCAGACACTTAATAATTACCTAGCTGTGTGGTCTTGGGCAAGCCATGTAACCCCATTTGTCTTGCAAAAACCTAAAAAAAATTTTAAAAAAATGTTTAGTATAAATGTTCAGTATACTACCTGCTAGATGCTGAACAAAATTTAATCTAAAGAACCTCCAAGGTCATAAATCCAAGCATAGAATACATTCAGATGTATAAAGTACAGGAGACTGGATAGATTTTTATGGGTCTTGAGACAAACATAGGCAATTGTGTTTTAGAGTATTAGAGTAAATGCCTCATATGAAATTTGAATTCTTTTAACTTGACACAGTTGCAAGTTCTTCCAAATGTAGATTTTACTTTTATCTTTACTTCTTTTTAAATCAAGGATCCAAGATTACATGAGTAGTGTAACTGCTAGTCCTGGTGATGCAAATTAAACCTCTAGGTTAGTACAGGGCCTTTCCAATTCAATTCAATAAACGACTAGGTGCTGGTCTTTGAGAATTGGATGTGGCTAAACAAACCAGCACCTGCTGCTAATCCGATAAAAAGTCTCTCTGAATACAGCTCTGAACAGGGCTGTTCCCTTGATGTGACCTTCTGCTCAGGACCCAGACTTTCCAGTCTGGTAGCATCTTCTAGAGCTTGCCCTCACCTGGCACAGTCCAGTTTCACAGCTTTGAATGGCGTTTGGAGGATGATGTTAAAAACCATTTCCTGTACAAGTGTGGCTCCAAACACTAAATTTGCATAGAAGATTATATATTGATTCATATCAACAGGAATGAAAAGAATTTCTTTTTTTCCTTTTATTTGCTCCCTTTGGATTATTTCTTTTCTTATAAATGAACAAGGGAGAAATATTGTATGATAGCAACGATCTAGGTTTGACTCTTACCTCAGATAATTCTTTGAGCAATTCTTCTCTGAGTTATAAAGGAATGATAATTATCTTCATTATGAAGACCCATTGTGATAATGAGAGCAAGTCTGATGTATACAAAATTATATAAATGTCTCATGCTATCATCTTGCAATTGAATCTTGATTTTATGGAATATCTGACACAATTTGAACACCTGAGCAACGGAGGTGAGATAGCATGGCAAAGTGGATAGAGAACAAACTGGAAGTCAGAAAGACTTCTAGACTCCACCATACCAACATCCCTCTAAGGCTATCTATAAATGACAGAGCAGATGACAAATCTGTATTAGAAACTTTCTTCATAAAAATTTCCCCATAAGAATTAAATAAAAAAATCTAGCCCTAAATAGAATCTAGTGATGTTTTATGGTTTGAAATTCTTTTCTTGCCTAGAACCTCTTAAATTTTTTTTAGTTCTGTGAAAGAATTGAAAAAATGTCATCTAATCTAGTATAGATTATTTTATAAAAAGTCTATCTTGCACATAAATTAATATTAAATATTAAAATATAATTATTAATACGGAATAAGAATATAAAGTTAAAATATTTGATTCTTAACTCTTTTCTAGTGTTTTCTGACATCACTATAAAATGGGACTATCATTTGCTGGTGACAAAGATCTGTAAGGCAGGCCTCCCATTAGTGTGTCAGTGACTTTTCCCGTCTCTATGACTTACTCTTTCCAGGTACAGAACAAAATCCTTCTTTACCTAGTTTGAGTCTATTTCATTATGATAGTTAATGTTTATTTTTAATTTTTTATTTAGAAATCTGTAACACTAGAAAATTCGAATTCTAAAAAACTAAAGTTAAAACAGAACATGATGGTCATACTAGTGCTTGCCAAGATTACCACACTCTTAGCAAAGTATTGCTTTAGTATATTAAATATCCCCAGTGGTTAAAGGGAGTAAATTAATAGTCCTGAAGTTGCCAGGAAGTAGCTTATAAGGGAGTAAAATATAACTTTCTGAACCATGTCATTTTCAACCCACCCCCATCTCCCACTTCAAATTTAATGCAAAATGCTTCCTCTTATTTATGGATAAGGAAGTAGAGAATGAGGGCAAGAGGAAACCCACATTTTCATCACCTTTTAGTGTGTACTACAACAGTTGCTGGTTCCCAGTTTCACTAATATAATTTCACCAATGATCTCTCTGCTTCTTCCTTTAAAAGTTCACCAGAGCTCCATTTAAACTCCAGAGGAAGTCATTAGCATTTGAAATTTTGAGAAATTTTCCTCTAAATTTTTATCATCCTCTTTTTTCCTCTAGCTGTAGATAAACCACAACATGGCTATAAGGAACACTTCGAATTTCCATTTGCATGTGTGAATGTTTGATTTCCCTGGGTCTTGGTTTCTTCATCTTTATAAAGAAAGGTTTAGATTAGATGACCTCTAAGATGACCTGCGAGCTCTTAGTTCATGGTCCTACTATATAACTACAACTATATAACATTGAGGAGGAGCTCCTGGGGTACCCACAGGTGTTGGTATTACACCATTTCTTCTTCCTAAAAGGTCCCCAGCTCTAGAGTCAGGGATGCTTTCTAGCCTGGGGTTCAGTATTAAAGAAACTTGACCTCTAAGGAGATGCAGGTTAAGTTTCTTTTTTGTTATATAATTTGACTTGTTAAAACTCCAAGACACATTACTTAAGGTTTATGAGTAGGTTTTGCTCAGAAGGGAAAGTAGAAATTTACTATAAGAACCAGGTATTTATTCACACAGAAGAAGTGGTAAAAGACAAACAACTCTCATTAGTGAAAGGGAAGGCTTAAAACAGGATTCAACATCTCAACTTCTAATTATAATTATGCTCTTTCAGAAGACTGGTTCTTAAACCTTATCAGAACATGAAGTAGTATGCAATACCGCTAATTTGGTATCTTGATCCCAAAGGTCTTAACTCTGCAAACCAACGTATCTGTCAGGCTTGGACCTATCCTTTTTTGATGCAGAAACTTTTCCTGTCAACAGTCAGATTTGTTCATTGGACCTGGGATCTATGAATTAATCTTGATTGATCCAAGTTTGGACTCTTCCACCTTGAGCCTATTATTTGGTTAGTTACTTGGGAAAATCAACAAAATTGAAAATACAGCCTGGGGTCAAGGCATAGGTTCGCTAAATTGAATCAATCCTCCAGGTGGTAGCACTAATCTGATATGTATAAAGAGCGCAGATGATTCATTCACCTTCGTCATGAGCATAACTGAGCCATAGCATAAAAATTGTCTCATCAAACAAAGTAAGAGACTAAATTATAAGCTGTCCTTTCTTTTAAGGTCTCCTGAGTTTTGATCTTCCTTTCCTCCGTCTTCTCCCCTTCCCTCCCTTTTCTTCCCTTCTTTTTCTTTTTTCCCTCCCTTTTCTTTCCCCTCTCCTTTTCTTCTCCATCTCCTCCTTTTGTTTCCCCTTTGCTCCTCTTTCCCCCTTTCCTTCCTCTCCCTTCCTTTCCTTTCCCATACTTCATTTCCATAAATTGAATTATCATAATAATTCAGTTGACTTGTTTTATTAATATTTTTATTTTGAACTTTTCCCTTTCCCATAATTCAACTCCCATAAACTGAATTATCAAATCAATATAATTTCCAAATTTCTATAACAGATATTTACATTGTTTTATTAATATTTGATCTCAACTTATTTTGAACTAACAAGCAAATTTTAGATCATTACTTTATTTTTCATGTCCCTCATATCTTGAATTGTTAGTGAAGTCATCTTGGGGGGAAATGGTCAAATTTTACTATAGTTCTAATACATATTTGTAAGATATGGAAAAACAGTAATGATTCTTAGATTTTTTTCAGTAATCTGGAAAACATTTACCAGTAATTATCATAGTATAACTTGCACACCAAAATAAACATTAAAACTTGCTAGAGCTGGAATATTTTACATAAGTCTGTTTGATAGACCTTATAAATTTGGAAATATCATCTAGTTTGTAATAACAAAGTGCATGGAAACCTGATTCCAAATAATAATAGAAACTTTTGTCTGTAAATTATTTCTGGGGTTTCTAATTCTTTCTAAAATTGGAGTCTGGAGTACCAGTGGTTTTTATGTGAAGAATAATGGCATTAAACTTATTAAGACTGGAATGAATTAGTTAAGAATTTGATATAATTTTCCTTGGTTGCACCATCCTCAAGTAAGAGAAGAATCTTGAATTTCTTATTTCCCACTTATTTATTTGAAAGAAAATGAAAACAGTAAGTTGTGGCACTTATTTCAAAGTGTTCAGATTTTGAAACTTTTAAAATCTGTCAAGTCTTTTTAAAGAGGATATGTTCAGAATGTTAACAGCTTTGATGTGATGATATATCTTATTAGCCTATGACATTATTTCACTTACATTCTTCTTTATAGGTTGAAAGTATCTTGATTTTCAACTATGAAGACCCCTGTCCTGCTAATTTTCTTCTGGGGGTTATCTTGTGCTCTTCCTGTAAGTACTGATTTACTGGCAATTTCTTCTTTTGTATTTTTTGCAAGGCAATGGGGTTCAGTGGCTTGCCCAAGGTTACACAGTTAGGTAATTATGAAGGTCTGAGGCTGGATTTAAACTCAGGTCCTCCTGACTCCAGGGCTGGTGCTCTATCCACTGTGCCATAGCTGCCCCTATCCTGGCAATTTCTGAATAAAACCTTCAGACACACAATCCCCAAATTTTCATCAATCTGAACACAGACCACCATACTCACTCCATGATTAATGAAAAACTTCTGTGGGTGATGATTTCTTATTTTTAGGTACTGGTGCCATGTAGACATCTGTAGTTTAGTAGAACGAGAGTCGACCTTGGAATCCCCCAAAACTGGGTTCAATTGTCTCTGATAGATTCCAGCTGACAAAATCTGGGCAAGACACTAAAACAAATCACAGGTCTAATTTATATTCATTGAAATTCCTTCCCTGATTATTCCCATTTCAATAAAATCATGGATCCAATAACTATATGTATAAAATATTATATTAAATCTTTATATCATGCAATATTTGTAAATTATATGTAATGCAATTAAAGTACTATGTATTTACATATATATGTATATAAACACATGTATGTGTGTGTATAGCATTATCTATCCTGATCTTGCTGGAAGACCATATATGTTGCATTTCACCCTTTCTCCAAGGTTTTTCAGTCCTTTAAAGGGGGTTTAGGCTCTCTGACACTTGCACCAGCCTCTACCCATGGTGTTTCCTCAATTGTAGGGAAGGACCCCCCCCTGTACACCAATTCCATTTATACACTAACAGTCAAATAGTTTCTTTTGTAATTCTTACAAAAGAATATTTATTTCAAAGCTATAACCACAAAGATATGGAATCACTCTCCTGGTTCATGAAGTTTAATCCCTTTTCTGGTGGTATCATCTTAGGCTCTTGGAAGGGATTAGGTTCTTAGCTTAGTTCAATTTCTATAGAGCAAATATAGATATATATCTATAGTCCCAAATTCCAAAACCCTTCTTGGGTTTGAGTCTTAGGCATGCTGGTCTCTCAGGGCTTCTCTGCTGGCCTGGCTATAATTTCCCAGTTGAATTCCTGGCCTAAAAGTCTTTTACTTAGGCTCAAACTCACAGCTCTCGTGGGTAAAACTACTTGCACCTGAAATTGAGAAGGATAAGAGAAACAGAACAGAAATAGCCCAGGTCCTTTTCTCTGAGCCATGGGGTGAAAGGAAAATAGGGGAGAAAGTGTTTCTCTCCTTCAGCTTAGTTCATAACTCCCTTGCTCTAGGTGAACTCTGTGTGATTGTCACCTTTTGGACATAATAGGAAAAAGCAAACAGCAAAGAAAGCAAGACTGTCCCAATACGGAAGCTTTTAAGAAGTAGCATCTACAGAGCCAGTGGAAGGAGGCTTATTCATCCCCAAATGGTAGGGGGATGCAAGGAAATAGTATGCCTCTAGGATAGGTGGTTTGAGTAACCGCGTCCTTGAAAACTGTTCTGAATGTTTAACTGTGGGTTTTCCATTGATCTAGGTCGCCCAATATCTAAACACAAATTCTGAGAGTTCTGAAGAATTGAAGGTAAGTTGAGCAGGGTATATTTCTAAATGATAATTATAAACATAATAGTAATAATAATAATTAATATCTACTATGTGGCAGTCACAGTGCTAAGTACTTTATAAATATTATTTCATTTGAGCCTCACAACAATCCTGGGAGGAGTAGATGTTATTTCTATTTTTTACAGAAAAGGAAACTGAGACAAACAGAACTTAAGTGGGGTCATACAATTATGAAGTCTTTGGGATATTTGAATTTAACTAGCATGAAAGCTATTCTATAGATGGTGACCAAATTGATGGTTTATTGAACAGAAATTATAGTAAGAGAAACAAAATTGGTTTGGCATATCAAGAGAGTCTAAAGTCAGAAAATCAGGGTTCAATTAATGACTTTGTCATATAATGATTATATGACTTTGGACAAGTCAAGCTCTCAGTGTCAATGAGAATACTAATATCTATTTTTAGAGTAAGTTTTCTTAATAAAAAGTCTTCATGTTTGTGGTCTTCAAAGTAGGTACCTAAGGGATCATGGTTTGACCCCCCCCCCAAAAAAAAACCCAATGATCTAACCCCAAGGAATGTGTCATCAGCCAAAGAATAGGAATATGAACCTCATCTGAAATTCCCAGTGATACACAATTAATTATGGGACATGTCTCTGAAGAAATTCACCCATCTATCCTGCCAAAGCCCCCACTCCTTGATCTATTCTTTCACTCTATAAGCTCCCATCTCACTCTTTCTGAATTGTATATAGTCCTTTAAGGCGCTTATATTCAACAGCAGCAGTTATCTAGTGTCACTGGGGGAATCATCTCTCCCCTTCCCTCGGCATAGTCATCTTTTGTTCTCCAGATTGTCTGGTAGTTTTTGTAGGTATCCTTTGGAGATGAAGTCTATGCTTTGGAGTCTTATTGGCCAGTAAGTGATAAATTCCATTCCTCCTTTTCATTTTGTGTGGTGTGTCTCACAGGAGTCGCATAGATATATAAACATAGATGGGTTCATTCCAGATTTAATTATATTATCTTTCCCTCCAAACCCACCCCTCTTCCAAACTTTCTTAATTCTTCTGAGGACACCATCATCCTTTTAATTTATAAGATTGATAATATCTTCAACTATTCATTCTCACTCATCTGATGTGTCCAATCAGTTGGCAAATTACTTTGATTCCACCCATACAGCACCCCTTGCAGTTATCCTTGTCTCTTTAGGCTCACATTCCCTTTTGCTTGGATGATTGTTATAGCTTCCTAATTATTTCTGTTCCTCAAGTCCAACCTCTAGTTAGATGCCAAAGTGAGTTTTCCTAAAGTACAGGTTTGACAATGTTACTTTGCTTCCCTATTCAGCAAAATCTAATGTCTTCTGCAAATGTTATTTTTTTCTTTATCTCATCTTTTAAAAATTTATCTTTTGGGTAAATTTTATAATTATAGTTATTGACATAGTACCACACTTAAAATTTACAATCATTTATTTATTATAAAATATTTTATTTCCCCAATTACATGTTAAAATAACTTTTTAAATAAAAGTTTAAAATTTCAAATTCTATCTCTCCCTCTCTCCCTCTCTTCCCCCCTCTCTGAAATGGTAACCAGTGCAATATATTTTATATGTGCAGTCATGTAAAAAACATTTCTATACTAGTCATTTTGTACAAGAAAAAGAAACAGGAAGGAAGGAAGAATGAATGAAAAAGAAGGAAAAAAAAGAGGGACAGCTATGTGGTGCAGTGGATAGAGCATGGCCCTGGAGTCAGGAGGACCTGAGTTCAAACCTGACCTCAGACACTTAATAATTACCTAAGTTGTGTGACCTTGGGCTTAACTCCATGCTTTGCAAAAAATGCAAAACCAAACCAAAACAAAAAAAAACCCCAGAAAAATAGAAAGAAAGAAAGAGAGGGAGAAAAAAAATAGTATGCTTCAGTCTCTATTGACAGAATCAGTTCTTTTCCTGGAGATGGATAGCATGCTTCATCATGAGTCCTTTGGTATAGTCCTGGATCATAATATTGATGAAAATAGCTAAATCATACACAGTTCTTTACTATACAATATTGCTATTACTGTGTATAACATTCTCCTACTTTGCTTCAATTCATGTAAATTTTCCAGGTTTTCCTGAAATCATCCTTCTTGTCATTTTTTATAGCATAATAATATTTCATTGCAGTCACATACTGCAATTTGTTCAGCTATTCCGCAATTGATGGACATCCTCTTCTATTCTTAGCCACCAAAAATAAATATTTTTGTATTAATCAGTCCTTCTTCCTATAAAGCTAATTTATAAGTAAAAATAATCATATTGGGACACATAAGTAAAAAAAAAATAATTAAGGTATTTAGGTGTGTAATCAATTTAGTTTGGAGACAACTTTCCTATACCAATGAAATCAATGATCCAGACTGCCCCAACTCCCAAAATACTATGTCCTAGGTAATGAGGACACAAAGATGAGGCAATAAAATAATTTCCAGCCCCCAAGGCACTTATGTTCTATTGAGGGATACAACATATGGTTCCAGGAAAAGAGTGTTGAATTTCAATTCCGAGGACCTTGATTCGCGTTCCAATTCTTCCATTTACTACCTATGATCTTAGGTAACCACTTAACCCCTCTGGACCTCAGTTTCTTCATATGCAAAATGAAAAGCTTAGACTAGATGACCTTAAAGTCTCTCTGAGTTCTAAATCTATGGTTCTATGGTCAAATAAAAAGATGAACAACAGACATACAAGAATCAACCAATAAGCATTTATTAGTGTGTTCCCAGCCTTATGTAAAAAAATGAAATAGTTCTTGGCCTCAAAGAGTTTATATTTTATTTTGTTATCTAAATATTTTATATAACAATTATACTAATTATATACCAATTTTTTTCAAGGTTTTTAGTTTTACAATTTTCTCTCCCTCCCTCCCTTCCCTCTCCCCAACAAAAGGCAATCTCATATAGGTTTTACATTTGCATCCATGATAAGCATAGATCGAAAATGAATGTGCTGCGAGAGAAGAATCAGATCCTAAAGGAAAAAGAAAACATTAGAGATAGCAAAATTGCATGTCATTTAAGACAATTTTTAAAAACTGAGAGCTTATATTTTATTGAGGGAGATAATCTACCAAGTGTTTGTTGTTGTTCAGTCATGACCAACTTTCATGGAAACATTTGGAATTTTCTTGGTGGAGATACTAGAGTGGTTTGTCATTTCCTTTTCCAGCTCATTTTACAGATGAGGAAACTGAGGCAAACAACATGAAGTGACTCATCCAAGGGTCACACAGTCACACACTGAAGATGAGTCTTCCTCATGCCAGTTCTGGTCCTCTATCACTGTATCACCCAGTTGTCCAAATCTATAAAGTTACAGTATCTATAATCTCTGTAGGACAGCCAAGTAAAAGCAGGTGTTATGGAAATAAATATGTAAAAAATAAATCCAACATGATTTTTTTATGGGAAAACTCTTATGGAGAAGGTGGTACTTCAGTTGAATTTTGAAGGAATTCAGGAGAGAGAACATTCTTAGATGTGAGGAAATGTTAACTAAAAAGCATGGTGATGGACAAAAAAGTGCTTTATAGGAAAAATAGCAAAAAGACCAGAGATCATGAAGGGCAGTAGCAGATAAGCAGATATAATAAAGTTGGAAAGGTAAGTTGGTGTGGGTTGTGAAAAAGATTTAAATGTCAGAGTTTATAGTTCATCCTAGAGGTGAAAGAAAACCAAAATAATTTGCTGAGTTAGGGAAAGTGATTTGCTTAAACCTTCAATCTAGGAAAATAATTTTGGGGAGGATGGATTGGAAAGGAGAGAGATGAGGCAAGAAGATCAATTATGAGATTATTGTCCAAAAAAGAGATGAGGCATGTCTGAATTTGATTAAAATTCATTTGTAGAGAAATGCTTACATATATGCAGGCTATTGCTGATTTCTTCCTATCACTGTCATTCAAAAATTATTTTAAGAGCAGAATAAATAAACACAGCCTTCTCCTTATTCTTCCTCTCAATTTCTTCCTCTCAATTCTCACTATAATTGATTAGAATCCTGTTCTGCCAGATTGTTCATACTCTCAGTGTAACATGGCTCAGCTTAAGCCAATCAATGCCTTTCCCTTAGACAGGTGCAGTCTTGGAGGTTCTTCCAAGGAAGCACACTACAGCCATTCAGAGAATGGTTACTTCTGCCACACTTCAACAAATATCTGGAAAACAACTTTGTTTCTTCAGGATGACAATGTCAGACAATGATCATGGGATATGCTTAATAATGACTTGTTGAACTTAATTTATGCCTAAGAGGATCCTTATGTATCCTCACCAGATTCCTCAAAAGTTTTTCTTTCTGCCAGTGCCCAGATTTGGTGATGCTCTGAATTCAATAGTATACTATTAAAATTTATGTTGGAAATGGCTGCTTTTTTTAAGATTACATATCTTAGTTGGATTTATCCTTGTTTCTTGTTCCATTGTTTATTCAGTCCCTTAGGGAATCTTTGTTTTAAAACCATGATATAAAAATATTTCCAGATTATTTATTAATATATGTTTTACATCTAAGAATGCAACTTATCTAAAATTATTCTAAATCTTTGTATTTAATCTTTCTATAAAAGTAACTTGCCTTTTTCTTCCTTTTTTTTTTTTCAGATTCATTTGGCCCCAACACCAGTTCTATCCTTGGTAATTATCTCCTTCCTGTTATATTGACTCATGTTCCCCTAGAAGCAATCTTTAGCATACCTTAAACCATCTCATGCCACTG